>NC_084831.1:109383482-109694139 GCF_033115175.1 Lepus europaeus
TTTCTAGCTCAAAGACTTATTTACTAGTCCACTCCTTTCCTTGGTCTGAGAGAGCAGGTGTTCACTGGTGCATTTCATGTCTACATGCATCCGTGTTCCCATGTCTCTGGCTTCTTCGGCACCCAGGCCAAATCAGGCAGAAGGAAAGCCCAGGCACCTTACCTCTGTGTCAGTATCCGGGGCCCCCGCCAGTCCGCCTTTTCCCTGCCTTTCAGAGTCACCTTGTATTTGTTTTACATAGAATGTCCAGGGGTTTCAGTTGGACCTAGCAAAAGAAATAGAGAAAAGCATATCTGTTTCTCTTTCCAAAACTCTCCTGTGCGTAGCTTTCTGAAGAGTAGATCAGGAAGCAAGCTCTCCTCTTTCCCTGCTCCGCCTCACGCCCACTCTGCCAGTTCTTCCAGTGACGTCATGGCCATGACGTCATGATCAGATCCCTGTGCCTTGCAGACCTGTTTAATGTGTGAACAGTCTTCATTTTCTGCGAGCAAAAGTCAATCCAAGCTACACCCCAGCTTGAACTTCTCCACTTCAAAGGACTCTCTCTCCACCCTATGAAGCCTGACTCCAGCTGCAAGCTGCATAGAGACGGACTTTGCTTTTCCCCCAGCTTTACTCTGTCTCCTAGCTCTCTGCTGCTTCTCCTTGGGGTCAGAAGAAGGGAAATTAAAGGAAAAAGGCTAGAGTTGCTGGGATCAGATATGAAAGCCTTGTGCCTGGCAAATCCCATATACCAGCTCGTTCTCCCTGTCATGGTTCTACTGAGACCCCTCTGGTGGGGCCCACAGACTCCTGTAATCTTTCCTGACATGAGTTGCCTGTCTCTGTGGACAGCCTTTAGCTCCTAGCAAGCCATCACCCACACAGGGTGGCTTGTGCTGGAGTTAATTTGCCCCAGCTGGGCAGCCCTCTGGCAGGGTTCTTTCAAGACCAAGTGCCTTCCACAAGGTCTGTGCCAGCCCTGGGAAGGACACAGTGGTGCTCAGTCCCTGCTGAAAGAGCAGTTTGCCCAGTGTTAGCACCTGCTCTGCTTTCAATTGTGAAAAACAGTGCTAGTTACTGTATCGCCTTCAGAATTGTCTTTGGTTTTTTATTTATTATTTATTTATTTATTATTTGAAAAACACAGAGAGAGAGAGAGAGATCCTCCATCACTGGTTTACTCCCCAACTGCTCACAAAAGGCAGGGCTGGGCCACGACAAAGCCAGGAGCCAGAAGTCCAGCCTGGTCTCCCACATGTGCGGCAGGGACTCAAGTACATGAGCCATCATCTGTTGCCTTCCCAGGCACGTGAGCAGGAAGCTGGATCTCATGAGGGGTAATTAGGACTTACACCAAGCACTCTGCTATGGGATGAAGGTGTCCCAAGTAGCAGCTTAACCTGCTGCTCCACAATGCCCACTCCTTTCTGTAGGAGTTTCAGGCACTGGAGTTTGTGGTCTCCAGATTCCAGGGAACACAGTCAGATTCTCTCCAGAACTCTCCCATCCCTCTCTACGGTGGTTTCCCAGCAGCCTTGGGGCCTGAAGAAGCGGCAGGAAAGCACCTTCCCTGAACCCTCACGAGGAGACTAGGGAAAACACAAGACATCGGTGAGTCAGGTCAAGAAAACATGTTCTCCCCAGGACCCTGGAGCAAGCTCAAGGCTTCCTTTAGACAGAGACTGAAGATGGGCAAGAGCCAAAGAGCTAGTGCTGAGCTGCCTCTTGGCAAATTCTGCATGGTTGGTCTACTAGCTTCTTTGGAAAGTGGGGTTGTCATTAGAGGGCTCAGGTACAATTATGAGAAAATGGGAAAAGTCCTATTGAATATTATGTCAGACCAAGACTAGAACATTGCACCCTAAAATGTATCCAAGATCTGTGGAGTAGTAGCTTTGAGACCTGATCTAGCCTCTAGATAACCAGATAGGTGTCCATTAGTCTTCACGGACAGCTTGAGTTCTAAGCTGACCCACCCAGTGCCTTAGACCTGGCCTTGTTGTCACACCCACATGTGTGCCAGGTGCAGAGGGATATTTAGCATAGGTTAAATGCAATTGGACAGAACAAACTGGACATGAATGTGCAGGCTGTGCCACAAAACAGCTGGGAGGTAGCAGCAGCAGAGACAAACTGGCTAGAGTATTGTGCAACAGGAGTTGTGAAGGGACCTGCATTGTGGCATAGCAGGTAAAGCTGCCGCCTGCAGTGCCAGCCTCCCATATGGGCACCGGTTTGAGTCCCAGCTGCTCCATTTCCAACCAGCTCTCTGCTATAGCCTGGGAAAGCAGTAGAAGATGGCCCAATTCCTTGGGCCCCTGCACCCACATGGGAGACCCGGAAGAAGCTCCTGGCTCCTGGCTTCAGATTGGCGCAGCTCCAGCTGTTGCAGCCAATTGAGGAGTGAACCAGCAGATGGAAGACCTCTCTCTCTGTCTACTTCTCCTCTCTCTGTGTAACTCTGCTTTTCAAATAAATAAATAAATCTTAAAAAAAAAGAAGTCTGTTGAGCAAAAAGTTCCTCATAGAGCAAGGAGTCTACAACCTAAAACCATCTTCCCATGCCAACAGCCAGCCTTCCTGGGTGTGCCCACGACAGGCCAATGTTCCTGTGTGTGTCCTTCAGCCCTGCTGGTGCTCTTGTAATGTATTCCATGGCTTCATCCTCAAAATAAAGGACAAAGAATTTGGTCAACCTTCCACTGATTGCAGTAGTGCACCATTCTGGTTTCTAGAGTCTCCGCAAGTGATATGCATGGGTCACCAGTTCTCAGGGAATCTGAATACATAAAATGCATGCAGCATTGGGATCATAAGGAACTCAGATGGTGCCTGATGGGCTGCAATGCAAGGCTATAGGACCATTACTGTGAACATCCATTGCCCGTGGATTGACAACTGCAAGAATTTCGATCAATAAATTGTCCAGTTAAGTAAATAAACTTTCAAGGAAGCTGAGGATCTTTTCTTGGTTTGCCAAATGTCAAGCACTAACCATTAACTGCAGCAAACCTGCTGCACTCATGAGGGCTTCCGGGCTCCCATTCCTTCGCTGTTCCCTCTAACAGAGGCAGAATAACACTTCACACCAAGGCTACCTCTTAGTCTACAGATAGGTCAAGTCGGGGAAGGCTGAATAGACTCCAACACCACAGCCTGGCACTGCCATTCATCTGTGCAAGAGAAAATTCCATATGGAGAGAAGATGAAGGAGGGAGACTTTCCTTCCTTTCAGGGACCACTGAAAGACATCATGCCAAAGGAACAACATGGCCAAGACTTTAGGGTATTGTCTTTTTCAATTGGGAAATACATTTCCTCTCATCCATCTTGTTATTAATAAGTTAATTCAAGAATTTTATTTATTTGAAAGGCAGAGGGACAGACAGAGATAGAGAGTGAGATAGAGATCTATCTTGCATCTTCTGGTTTACTTCTCAAATGCCTAGAACAGCCATGGCTGGGCGAAGTAGAAGTCAGAAACTAGGAACTCAATCTGGGTCTCTTCCTCATGGGGGCAGGAACCCAAATTCTTGAGCCATCCCTTGCTGCCTCCCAGGGTATACATTAGCAGGAAGCTTGAATCAAGAAAGAGAACCTGGCACCATGCTAAGAGATAAAACTGCTCCAACAGAGTCTTAAGCACTATGTCAAATGCCTAGCCTTGGTCAGTCATTTTTTGTAATCCATAAGCTGTACTTTGGAAATTTATGTTCATTAAATAAAAGTAAAAAAAAAAAAAGTTATTGCCACCCATGTGGGAGATCCAGACTGAGCCCCCAGCTCAAGATTTTGGCCTGGCCTAGCCCCTGCTATTGCAAGTATTGATGAGTGAACCAGCAGATAAGAGATCTCTCTATCGAATTTCCACTTTGAATATGGCCTTGTCTAAACAAGATCGGAGTTGGTGAACTCAAGAGGCTTCCATAGCCTTGGCACCTCATGACAAGAGCCTCAGGTGATTACTGATGTCATAAATAGGTGTCAATTGTTAAATCAACAACAGGAGTCACTGTGCACCTGCTCCCCATGTAGGACCTCTGTCCTAATGTGTTGTGCTATGTGAATTAACGGTAAAACTACTACCCAAACAGTATTCTATACTTTGTGTGTCTTTGTGGGTGCAATCTGTTGAAATCTTTATTTAGTATATACTAAGTTGATCTTCTGTATATAAAGATAATTGAAAATGAATCGTGATGAAGAATGGGGTGGGAGAGGGAGTGGGAGATGGGATGGTTGCGGATGGGAGGGAGGTTATGGTGAGGGGAAGCCACTATAATTCAAAAGTTGTACTTTGGAAATTTATATTTATTAAATAAAAGTTAAAAAAGAAAAAAACATGATAACAGAAAGAAAGTATCACTTGGAGAACAAGTCATCTGGAAATCTCTCCAGGAGATGCTCTCTCCAGAGCAGAGCTGATGTGTGGTCCCACTGTAGGTCTCACCACAAGCATCAGGACCAAGCAGAGTAAGAGCCACAGCCCAGTCCTGAGGCCGGCATTCCAGCTGGTGAGTGAGTGCTGTGGCTTGAAAAACTGCTGCTAACCCAACGTGCATGGATGGCCCCCAACAGCACTTTCCTGTGAGAGACCTGGGCCCTGGGGAGGCTCCACTTCCTGCTGTGTCACCGTGCTGTGACCACGAGGGTGGGAACAGGGCCCAGGAAAACTTCCTCTTGTCTAGGTCGACCCCTGTGCAGAATACTGGCTCGGTGCTGAGCGTTTTTCCCTGAGATATCGGGGCCTCTGTCACCCTGTCCAGAGCAGCCCCTCGGGCCACTCCCCTGCCAGGATCTGTCTTATTGTCCCCTTGAGACGCTGGGGCTATGAATCAACCAATAGCAGCCTTCTCTGTGTCCCAAGCCAATGGGCCCAGATTTAGAAATTTTGATGACTCAGGTACTTGGGAATTTGAAGGTCTCTAATGCTATCAACAAAGCAAACAAATACCAAAAAAAAAAAAAAAAGAATAAAATCCCAATTAGAATACAAAAATGTCAATGGGATGTCTGGGCAGCAAAATTAAGTCTGCTTTTCCTCTTTCACGTCACTGTGTTTTCCAAGTGCTATAGGACTTTTATATTTAAAAATAAGCTTTATTAAAGAAAAAATTATCAGCAGAACAACTAATTGATTCAATGCAATGTTGTTATCCAATGGACTCCTATAAGCACTCCTAGGAAAGCCTTATAACTTTCCTCTCTGGGTGGTTGACTTCCGAGACCTTCCATTTCTCTGGGCCAGGTCCTCCAAATAATGCCTGTTCACCACAACTTTAGCTGTCGTCATGTCACATAGCCTCTACATTTGCCAACATAAGGATTGCCTCTGCATAGCTTTCTCATGGTCACACAAGATGTAAGTCGGCCCATGTACTCTAAGGCCTGCTTTACAATTTTATAAGAAAATTACATGGTGTCCACCTGTTAAGAAAGAACAATGACATAATGATGATGTTGTTTATTGAGAATTTGCTGTGTGACAGCCAGGTGCTTGGTTGTTTTTATATAGATCTGTAATTCTTAGAAAATGGAAAGGGAGGTAGTCCGGGATAGGGGCTAATCATGCCCACTCAGGTCAGACTGGATCTTGGCGTGATCACTTTTAAACTCTGTTGTTACTTGGGCAGTTACTTAACCATTTTAGCTTCAATTTCATTCTCTATAAAATGGTGACATTGATATTACCTACCTGTGTTCTTTTACTTGAGAGTCAGAGCATGGGGGGGGAGGGGGGGCCTGGGGAGACAGAGAGCAGTCTTATCTGCTAGTTCACTCTCCAATGCCAGCAATGGCCCAAGCTGGGCCCAGCCAAAGCCAAGAGGCAGGAATTCAATCCAGGTCTCTCCTGTGGGTGGCAGGAACCCAAGGATGTGAGGCATCACCACTGCCCCCCACGGTGCCCATCAGCAGGAAGCTAGAGCCAGAAGCAGAGCCAGGGCACTAATCCTGGCCCTTCAACCTGGAATGTGGACGTCTCAACGGGTGCTTTTGCTGCTGTACCAAATGCCAGCCAGACTGGTAAAAATTTTTATAAGGAAAAAATGTAGATGAGATTCCTCTGATAAAACACATAACATGATGCCTGGTTTAAAATACTCCACCTACACTAGTTATTGGGATCTTCATGTTATGGAGTATGGCAGGAATACAGTTATAAAATACATGTAATGGCTTCTGCCCTTTCAGAATTTATTTGGATTATAAACAAAGAGGGACAGAGTTAACAAGTGCCTGTGTTGCAAGTTTGCATCATGTTGAGTGTTCTCATTTGCTTAGCCATCGTGATTAGGAGCTTTGAGGGGAGGATATGGAAGGACAAACTCAGCCAGACTGATGGATGACATCTGGCAATCTACCCGGGACTGTGTATGCCACACAGCCACGAGACACACAGGCTGTGTCGGTCAAGTGCAAAGAGTCCTCAGTATGTACTCCACAGAATGGCTGTGGTTCTCAAGGACTACAGCTTAAGGGAGACAGTCTTTCTAGAATGTTCTTGGTATGAAGCACTTCTGGCGAAAGCCTTTACTGTGACTTCATACAGTTAAAAGAAGAAAAATCAGTCCCCAAATCCGAACCCTCAGAAGCGAGGATAAGGAAGAAGGGAAAGAACAGAGCCACACATGGAGCATTTCCCACATAAGCTATTTCAGGATCTGGGTTGCTAGGTGTCCACATAAAACATCTTCACCAGAGAGGAAGGAAGTAGGGTACATTTTGCTTAAGACGTTTTTCAGCTGTTTATCAAAGTTATAGAAAGAAAACCAGCAGAGATGGTCCTGCTTGTATCCAGAAGCCCCCTTAAAAAATATCTGTGCTGCTGTGGTCAATAAACTGGACCTTCCGTTTGAGCCAAGAATCTAAAAGCAACCTAAGGGAAGTCTCTGTAGGCCATTGAGGCATCTAAATTGTTCTTTCCACCAAAGTAAGGAGGAACCTTCCTGATTAGAAGGGTTCCCTGAACAACTTAAAGGGCTCAAGCTCTGTGTCTCTTCTCACGTTCTACAGTCTTCCTGGGTAAAGTCACTGGTCCCTTGGCTTTATCCCTCCCATGTGCTATGTGTTGAAAAATATAGCTCCTGTCAGTTAAAGGAAAATAGTGCAACCCACCAAAATGTCTTTCCTCATCTCTATTGGATCAGTGAGAATTTTCTCAGTTACAAGTGACAAGTTGGGCAGTGGGGCTCCCAGCCATCCACCAAAACTCATCCTTCCATGGCAACTAGATGTGGCCAGTTCTTTCCATTGGAATACGAGCCAGAGTGAGATGTCTGGCCCACAAAATCTCCCCAAAGACTATCTCGAGTCTCCTCCCCTCTGGCTGGGATTCCAGGCGCAGACTGACTCGCGCAGCCGTGTGTTGGAAAGATCAGAGGCTCCCTTGGCTTCTGCCCCTGAGCCTTCCTGACCTGCAGCACCCAGGCTTGGCCGCCCAAGGACAAGAGGTAAGTGTCTACTGGGTCTGAGTCATGACTTTCGGAGTCTGTTTATTCTCTAAAATATCCTTTCCTAAATAAAGCAGGGAGATTACACTAACAGAAAAATGTTAATTACTTTATTTACTTTTTATTCATTTGAAAGGCAGAGAGAGAGGGAAAGACAGAATGAGGGCCCTTCTAGTCACTGCTTCACTCCTCAAATGTCTGCAAGAGCCAGGGCTGAGCCAACTTGAAGCCAGGAGCCCAGAACTCAATCTGGGTTCCCACATGGGTGACAGGGACCCAAATACTAGAGCCATCACCTGCTTCCTCCCAAGGTAAACATTTGCAGGAGATGGAATTGGAAGCAGAGCCTGGATTTGAAGCCAGGCACTCTGATAAGAGATGTGGGCATCCCAAGCAGCCTCTTAACCATTGGACCAACATTCACCCCCTAACAGGACGTTTTATCTTATTTAACAGGAAGTTCAGAGATGACCGAGGCTAACATTATCCAACTGTTCAGAGACGCTGTCCACAGCCAGGCTGTCACTTTCTGCCACCATTTTAGTGCGGTGGCTTTGTTCTCGTGCTCTTGTCTGCTCGTCACAAGGAGGCTGCTGCAACAGGTCATTCAGATATGAGGGCCATGCCCACCTTCTAGGCAGGAAGGAGAAACGGGCAGAAGTCTGCCTCCTCTGGTGGCTTATCTTTTTATAATTTATTATGTATATTCAAGGTATTCACTGTGATGCTCTGGGACACTTACGGATAGTAAAATAGTCACTATAGTGAAGCAAATTAACCTTCATCGTGTCACGGAGTTACTTGTTTTTGTTTATTATCTTTTCATTCACTAAGGGAAGTTCCTCCTTACGCTGCCTTGGGAAGAACAAAGGACTCATTTGCCCACAGTTTGTCCAAGTGGCCAGAGGAATGAGAGCAGCACAATTAGTTGAGACCAGTTGTTGTTCATCCACTGGGGCTGGGTCTATACCTCCTAAGTTGAAGACTGTAACCGAAGAGATGGAGGTTGTGGCAGAGAGGGGAGGTCATTATCCCGGTGCACTCAGGCGTCCGTGACTTATAAACAACAGACATTTCCTCCTCACAGCTCTGGGGCTTAGAGGTTCAAGGTCACGGTGCAGCAGATGCGGGGTCTGATGTAGGCCCGTTTCCTTCATAGATGGCATCTTTTCACTGTAACTTCACCCAGCAGGGGGGCTGGGATCTCTCCTAAGCGCACAAATCCCATTCATAGAGTCTGCCCTTGCGATCTTCTCACCTTCCCAAGATCTTCCACCTCCTAACACTGTTACCGTGGGGAGTAGGACTTCCTTTTTCTTTTAAATTTTTTAATTTATTTTTATTTACTTAAGAGGGGGAGACAGAGAGAGAGGTCATCCATCCACTGGTTCACTCCCCAAATGGTCACAACAGCTGGAGCTGGGCCCATATGAAGCCAGGAGCTTCTTCCAGGTCTCCCGTGTGAGCGCAGGGGCCCAAGCACTCAGGCCATCTTCTACTGCTTCCCCAGGCCATAAGCAGAGAGCTGGGACTTGAACCGGCGCCCATATGGGATGGCAGCACCACAGGTGGAGGCTTAGCCTACTACACCACAGCACTGACCCCAGGGGGTAGGGTTTCAGGGTAGGAATCTAGGGGGAACACAAATATTTAAAACAGCGCTCACTATGGAAGCCAAGATCAGTGTCTGCACCTCTCTGGCAAAGCAAGCATCGCCCTAGACACCTGTTGCTCCCTTACCTCCACACACTACCACCGGTTCACTGATTCCTGACTTCTAACTGAAGATCCCTTGTTTGGCTCATTCTCCCTCTGACACTCTGTTCTCTCCATGGCTCTCCTCAACCAGCCTGGTCACTCTATTCCTGATGAAGTCACAGGAGAGCTCCTAGGGAAACTCAACTCTGCCCCCCAACAACCCACCGCTGCCATTGTCCATAGCCCCTCACCGGTCGCAAGGTGAGCTCCTTTGTGTTATACACAATGCCTTCATGATGAGACTTCTGCCTTTTGTGCACCAAGCAGCAAAACCACATCATTTTAAGTTACGCACACACATCCTTTATGCCTGCATCCCCCCTACCCAGATCCACTGTTCCTCTCTTTCTCTCTGCTTGAGCTTAAAACTTCACTCTCCAAAGCTCCCTCACCGCCCCGCACCCCATGCCTGTTCCAACTTCGGCCCTCTCTTTGCTTCTCTTTCTGTGCCCTGTAGTCTCTTTGTGCTTCCACCAGCTCACAGGTGCCAAGCTAGTCCAGTTTCTTATCTGAGTGGCTGTCTCCCCCAGCCCCTGTGTCCTGCCTGAGGACAGGGGCTGTATCTTAGTCACCTGTGCAAGCCCAGCGCCTCGCCCAGTGCCTGGCATGAAATAAGCACTTTTCCAAATGTCCGTGGAACCCAATCCTACGTCAGCTCGGTGCAAGCGATCCGGAAGGAGTCTTCTTAACACCTTTTACACTCGGCACAGCCATGCGGTTTTTTTCTAGAGCATTTCATCCAGACTGGCCAATAAGTGTCTCTCTTAGGAGACTACTTCCTCGGAAAGCAGGGTTTCCAGATACGCACAGTGAGTCACCAGCAGCTACTAGAAAATGCATTGCTGGGGTGGAGGAGCAGGCGGCCGCTGCAAGCTGATTGACAGTGATAGCAGCCCAGGGTTGTGCCCATGCATCGTGACAGTGTTTCGTGGATCCTTCCCAAGTCATCCTCACTGAACCTTGCGAAGCAGGCACTTTGCTAGTCTCATTCCACACAGGGGAGAACAGGGGCCGGAGGGTCTGAGTTTCTCACATTCCTACAGCCGTGAAGGATCAGTACCAAGACTAACGCCTGGTCAGGGGCCTGCATTGCGGCGCAGCCGGTTAAGCCTCTACCTGTGACACCGCATCCCATAAGAACACAGGTTCAACTCCTGGCCGCACCACTTCTGGTACACCTCCCTGCTAATGCCCCTAGGAAAGTACTTGGGCCCCTGCCATCCACGTGGGAGACAAGAATGGAGTTCCTGGATCCTGGCTTTCGCCTGGCTTAACCCAGGCTATTGTAGTCATTTGGGAAGTTAACCAGTGAACAGAAGATCTCTCTTCCTCTCTCTTTCACTCTCTCTCTCTCTCTCTCTAGCTCTGCCTTTCAAATAAATAATTTAAAAAAAAAAGACTGTCACTCAGTTTTTCTGATTACAAAGCCTTTCCCTTTTAACTATAATTGCCTCTTAATATTCAAGAGAGTGAATAGATTCCAAGACCTCTGCGGACACCAAAGTCCACAGATGCTCAAGTCCCTTGTACAAACTGGTGTTGTTTTCCTGCAAACTCTGCACCTCCCCCCTTACAGGTGACGTCACCTCTAGGTTACCTGTAATACCTGATACAATGTCAATGCTATGTAAATAGTTGTCACATTCCACTGACGACAAGGCAAACCGTCTGTGGGTGTTCAGTGCAGACGCAGTATTTTTCTGAATACTTTAAATCCCCAGGCAGTTGAATCCATCATGGCAGAATCCGAGGCTCCAGAGGGCACCTGTGCCTTCCTCTGTGAACCTTCCTTGGACATGATGGGACTTGAAAAGATCCTGGAGTGAGAGGGTCTCCACCACGTACAAGGAGATAGAGGGAGAAGCAGAGAGAGGGGCTGAGATTTCTTGGAAGCACTGACATGAGTCTGAGCAGACTCTGATTTATTCTCCTTATATAAGGAGCGATCTGAGTGGGCAGAAAGCGGCCCATCCAACTCAGGGACGGCCGCTCTGTGACTCAGCTGCTCCCGCTGAGGATTCCCCCGTCCCGGCTCAGCGCTTCTGAAACGCGGCTCTGCCGGTTGGAAGGTGGCTGAGGGTGGCTCCCGCTGCTGCCTGCAGGGCCCCTCCCATGGCGAGCCTGCCTGGAATCGCAGAGAAGGGACCAGGTCCCTCTCCTTGGAGGAAACAAAAATCCAGTTAAAGTTGCTCTATCCATCTACTCACTACAGAATTCCGTCTGTGACATGAGTAACCTCTCAAAACTGATTCAACTCTAAGGGTACCTTCTCACTGCACCCTCTCGTGACCCGAGAAAGTCTTGGCAGCGATGTTCCAGGGCCTGCACAGCAGCTGTGTGCACTGTTAGGGAGCCAGGACGGGCGCTGGGCACCCCTGCTCCGGGTCACACTGCTCAGCAGCATCCTGGCCCCTGCCTGCCTGGCCAGGGCTGTCCTGCCAGGGGAGGCTCAGCCGCTGTCCCACTGGCCCCGTGGCTCAGGGTCCGCTCTGAAATAGCCATCTAAGGGGAAGAGCCCTGCAGGCTGGAGGGGTCCTGTAGATAACAGACCCCCTACCCGGCACACCCTTCTCCGAAGGAAGCCAAGGAAACAGGCCGTCCTCCGGGCTCCCGGTGCCTGGCACCCCACTCCTCCCCAGCCCCGGGCTCACTGGCAACTGCCGGGCTTCCCCACTGTCCTCTCCTCCCACACACTTTTTTTCTTGTCCAAAAAAAAAAAAAAGTGTCTATTTTCTCCTCTGGAATCTCTTTCCTGGTCTACTTTGTTTTATTTTTCTTTTACTTTCTAACCATCCTTTCTCCAGTGAGGCTGAAGACCCAGCCCTGCGGCCACAGGAGACCAGCAGTTTTTGGCTTCATTTGAAGACGTGGGGTTCAAACAGCCAGGAGCCATGGGACCTTTGGAGGAACAGGTTACAGCAAAGAACTGGAGGAGGAAAAGACGCACATGAGCTCTGTGCACCCGAGTTCTGCATGCCCTGTCTCACCTACTCTCCAGAGGAGTCCAGCAGAGCAGACTGGGTAGGGATTATTATCCCATTTCATAGATGTAGAAACTGAGGTTCAAAACCATTAAAAGACTGCCCAGGCTCACCTCATTGGTAAGGGACAAAGTCAGAAATTCAAACCCAGATACTCCTAAAGTGGTGTCTGGGTTCTGTCCACTGTCCCAGGCTGCAGTTCTTGACCCTGCTGTGTCTCAATTGCGAGGCTTCAATTTTCTCTCTCTAACTGAGAAGGAAATAGGAGACCCGGGAGGCTTGGGGACTCACTGTCATGTGCCCTGATGGCCGCATCTCTTGCTTCCATTGTAAGAACGGCATGCTCCTCATTGAGGTGTACGCGTGTGCTCTGGAGGGCTTCTCAGCTTCGTGATGGCACCACCATCCCATGCTTGTCCTAAGCACATTTTCTCTTCTCTACAATGGGGCAGTAAGGGACCAGTGCTGTGACGTAATGGACTAAGACTCCACCTGCAGCCTCGGCATCCATGTGGGATGTTCCTCTTCCAACCCAGCTCTCTGCTAATGGCCTGGGAAAGCAGTGGAAGATGATCCAAGTGCTCAGGCTCCTGCACCCACGTGGGAGACCCCGAAGAAGCTCTTGGCTCCTGCCTTTAAATCAGCCAAGATCTGGCCATTGCGGTCATTTGGGGAGTGAACCAGCGGATGGAAGACCTTTCTCTCTGTCTCTCCCTTTCTCTTTCTGTAATTCTACCATTCAAATAAATAAACATCTTAAAACATAGGACAATAATAGTATCTGCCTCACAGGAGTCCAAGGAGAAACATTAGATTAATTCGTCAATTTTTGTTGCTGTAACAAACTACCTGAGGCAGGCTAACTTTATGAAGTAAGGAGGTCTATTGCATACAGGTGTGGAAGCTGGAAGTCCAACACTGGGCGGCCTCCTTCATCTGCCCTCTGCTGAGAGCCGAGTGGCAGGTGGCATCATGGCAGGGGCCTGTGTACAAGCAGGCAGTCCCCTCACCTGCCAGGCAGCCAACGTGAGGGTGAAGGGTGGGCTTGCTCTTTCCAGAACAACCAAGGGCTCCCATGAAAATGACCTTCCCCCCTTTGAATGGGAGTGCCTTCTATGTCTACCCCACCTCCTAACACGGCAATACTAGAGATCAGGGGAACCCTTGGGGGACACACCACAGCAAGCTGTGGTGCACATGGGTCATAATAAAGCACAGTTGCTACCTGTTAGTGCTTTGCTGCTGCTGCCCATGTTGTCATCCTTGTCATTGCTGCTGCAGAAGACATTCGGAACTAGGAGGCTCTACTGTCCATCCGTGCCGACTCCATGTGTGGGAAAGACACAGTGGTAACAGGGGAAACCTCACCCACCATGGGGCCGACGCTCTAATTAGGGGATGAGAAGCCCAAAGAACAAAGCAGCCTGAAGCCAACAGGACAGAAACGGGATGCAGGGGTGGGGGCCAGAGGACAGCACTGCCAAGAGGAGCATCCGAACTGAGACCTGAGCGAGGAGAAGGAGCCGGGCGAGCAGAGACCCAGGCAGGGGTGAGAAGGGAGTGAGCTCTGCACGTCAACTATGCCTTCCTGCGTCCAGAAACGTTCTGACGTGCAGCAGGAAGGAGAAGCGAAGGGCCAAGGTCACAGCGCAGGCAGACTGGAGCCGGTGCCGCCTGATCGCGCTCCACACCGTGACCTCGGGAACGTTACCCAACTCTCCAAGCCAGATTCCTGGTCTTCAGATTGGGAGAGACAATAGTGAGCATGAAATTAGTTAGATATGAGCGTAGTAGGGACAGTTCTTGGCATATAATAAGCAGGGGGAACTCCTGCTCTCATTATTATGACTGCACTAGGACAGTTCCTGAAAGCAGTAGACAGTAGGTGCTAGCTGTTGCACCTCCTGGGTTTTCCACACGATGCACACTGGGTGACTGGATTACTTTGGGGCTTCTCACAGTGTCTGCATCTTGATCAAGTGTAAGGGAAGGATTTTGCGTATCGTTTTACTATTTGATCAGAAAACACATCAATAGAATCCCTGTGGTCAGGATGAATTGTGTTTATCAACATGTTTGCCTTACCGAATGGAACCGGTGCTTAAGGAAAAAATAAAAGCAAGAAAAACCCGAATTACAAAATTCAGTGCATTCTTTTAGAAACCCATCCCTGTTGGCCAAACGATTTAACTACTGCTTCCTCGGGGCTGACTTGCACAGTGTGGGGCATCATTCCTCTCTTTCCCTCATCATTTCCTGAAGGCTCTCATTCCCTCCAGGAGGTGAGGTGCTGGGGTGAAAGGGTCAGTTCAAACTCAGTCACCATGGAGTCTGGGCTGGTTTCAACAGTTTCCCATCAATGTTTTTCTGGCTTCTGTAAGTTATTATCTATGGGACATTGGCCCTGGAGACTCCCTAGTTCATGGCTGACATGGTTTTGTTCCCATGCCAGCCAGGAATTCTCCCACACAAGCATCAGGAACTGGATTTTGTGAACTCACACCAGGAGGACTGTGGCTGGGACCACTGAGGTCTATTTTAGCAGGAGAGCCTGGTGGTGTTGCTCTGCACTGAGGACCTTCCCTGGGGTGGAGACACCAGGCCCGGGCACCAGGGCTCACTGAGCTGCCTCCCGTCCCAACTGCTTGGCCCTTCATGGGGGAACTGATTTTACAGTTTCTGTATTTAGGACATCAAGATAGGTTGCCATGGAAAAATGACATCTTCTAATTAAAAACACAGAGAGGTCACAAGTTTCCCAGAACCACCAGGGCACAGATCCTAAAGGGAAAGAAACGAAACATTTGAAAAAAAAAAAAAAAAAAAAGCCAAACAAACCTTGAGAGCTACGTCAGCCTGTAACTTTCCAAACCTGAATGAGATGCCTTGCGTGGACAGGGGTTGCTGAATGGAGAGTGACAATTCCCCACCAACGCTGCTGCTGTGGGCGGCCAAGGCTCAGGCTGCAGAGCAAGGGTGCGTAGGGAACATTGTGTCGCTCAGGGCTGTCCCTTACCCTGGGGACTTCTGATTTTGCTTGAAGAGTACAGGGAAGCCAGGGGTGAGGAATCAGAAGACTGCTCGTTCCAAGGGAGCAGGCTCCCATCATTCTCAGCCAATTCCCCTCTTTGTACCATACCTTGTGCATGGATTGAGACAAGAACCTGCCACCTAGGCAACCCGCACCAGACTGTAGCTTCTTCAGGACATGGATACTGTTGGATTTATGGCCAGGGCCTAGTATAGGTAGTATAGGTAGAACATGTATAATAATCCTGTTGAACAGATATTAACAACAGAGATAACAATAACAATAACAACAACAACAACAATAATAACTGTCATTTACTGAGTGTGGTGACATTGGGATATCATTAATCTTGTTTTAGAATAAAGAAACTGCAGTTCAAAGAAACTAAGCAACTCACATAAGTCCATACTATAGAACGTGACAGAGCCTGGATCTAAATTCCACGCTCAGTCCAAAGCTGAGGAATAAATGAATCCCTGTGGGCCAGAGTTGCTCGCACATGGAGACTGACTAACCAACAAGTGGTTTGAGGGGCCCTTTGCTGTGGCTCCTCCTCTCGCTGACTGCCTGCTGGCCCTCTCTGGTCTCCCAGTAAGCCCTGGACTAGAGCAGGAAGAGGAGAAACAGTCCACGCTGCAGCCTGGCTGCCCGGCCAAGGCCCGCTGGAGGACGGAACCCCACGATGGCCGTGGGTGAGCCTGGAGGACTTGGGTGCCTTTCTTGCCCTGCCATCTGCCCATCTTAGCTGAGGAACTGACGTCACACTCCTAGGGTCGGGAAGCTGTCTCCCATCACTGGGGAGCTTGGAGTGAGTTGAGGGCAGCCCCAAACTGGAAACCCCTGACAGTAAATTGCGTGGAGTGGGCTCTCATGTTGCCCACAAGCATAGAATATCGTGAATAACTGTGTAGGAAAGTTTTCGACATAATCTTTCAACTTTCAAGTGCACTTTGCATTATACATCGTGAATATTAACGGGCTGTATGCGTTTAGAAAAGACTTTTACACCCATTGTTTCATGGCTACCCTCTGTTCACCCCCTTTACAGATGATGAAGTGAGGTGTGGAGGGTGTGCCGTGCTCCCTCGATCAGACAGGAAATAGCACATAAGCTAAGGCTCCTTATAGTGCCAATGTCAGGCCCCACCCCAGACCAACAGAATCCTGGCGGTTGGGCCCAGGAATTTGAGTCTTAAGTCTTCCAGGTGGCTCCTGTGCTTGCTGAAGTTTCAGAAGTTCTACCCTAGGGCATAGGATAAGTGGCAAGGGGCTGAGTTCAAATTCAGCCTTCCCTCTCCCACCCCAAGTCAAACCCTGTTAAAGGGTCTGGAAAGGGGGCAGAATAAAGCTGATGCCTGGGCACAGATCGCGGGGCAACTTTCATTTGTCGGAAGAAGGTGGACGAGGGAGTTAATCACTGTCAGGTTCAATTGCTTCTTCCACAAATGCTCCATATTACTGGGCAGCTGTGAAAAGCAAATTCACGTATGTTAATGTACCATGTAAACGGTTGAATGCCAAGCACCATATGATTTTGTTGCTTTTCTACTATTGTAATTATAGTAATTATTATGGTTCAAACATGGAAAAAATAGGAACTAATGGGTAAACTGAGGTTTAAATATACAGTCATAACCAGGTTTCCATTACGTAATCCAATTCTGTAAATACAAAATTATTTTCAGGGAAAAGAAAATGAGGGCACGTTGAGTGAACCCAAGCTGGCGAACAATGACAGCAATCATCGTGATAATTACTTGTGTATAGAGACGAGGTGCCGCTCTGTCTGCCCAGAGGAACAGGCTACAGAGTGCAGAGGAGACGCGAGTCAGCCTCGGGTACCTACGTCTGCATCCAGGGCGCTTCCCCTCCAGGAACCTTGCTCTTCCCCTGGCAAGGTGAAAGCCTAACAAGAAGGAGCTGATGACTATGTGACGGGAGACTCAAACAAAGAGAGCGTCTGGGAAGGCGCTCTGTAAACTGCAGGCCTGGGTACAAGCGGGACTGTTCTGCTTGCTACTGCTGTTTGCGATGGGAGAGACTAAATGACAAGGCAGGCAGGGAGCAATGGCTCCCCGGGGGCTCCTGAGACCTGCCAGGAGAAAGGCTGGGAAGGGCGACTTTTTATATCTATTTATTTATATTTATTATTGTTATTATTTATTATATTTATTTGTTTATATTTATTTACTTTATTGTTATTTGAGAAACAAACAGACAGCAAGACAGACAGCGAGAAAGAGCTCCTATCTGCTAGTTCACTTCCCAAATGCCTATAACAGTCGTGGCTGGGCCAAGCCAAAGCTGGAAGATAGTAACTCAATCTGTGTGGGTGGCAGGGACCCAACCTCCAGAGCTGTCACCTGCTGCCTCCCAGAGCGTGCATTAGCTGGGAGCTGGAAGTGGGAGTGGAGCTAGGACTCAAACCCAGGCATACTCATTTGGGATGCAGGCATCCCCACTGGCAGCTTAACAGCTGGACCAAACCCCTGCCCCAGAAGAAAGGCTTTTAGCTGCCTGGACTTTGGGCAGCGAGGGGCAGGTCCCCTGGATGGGGTGAGGGTGTTGAGGAGAAGGAGCCTCAACAGCTGGAGGCAGCAGGTGCAGCTCCAGAGAAGGTGACTTCCAGGGGGCCATGCAGTCACCCATGTCGGGGCATCAGACCATTGGCACTGAGGGCACCCGTCCAGGGGTCCAGCTCAGGGCTGTCACAGCCTGCACCAGCTCACATTCGCAGCAGCTCCCAGTCGAGACGTTCAATGTCATTTCCAAGTGGGTTTATACTGTCACAGAAGACGATGTCACTGCTATCACCTCACACGTGTGTGTCTCGTTACATGTGTAACCATGTAACCAGATGTGCCACCTGCAGCATCACCAGGAATTGGTATTTTATAAATTTTCAAGCTATATTGTAAATTGTCCAATTGTATTTTAAAATCAAAGTGTTAGTTTGTTAAGTATAAATGTTTAAAGCATTACCGCAATTTTTATGGACATTTCTAGCCTTGCTTCTTGCTCTATCTTTTTTTTTTTTTTTTTGACAGGCAGAGTGGACAGTGAGAGAGAGAGATAGAGAGAAAGGTCTTCCTTTTTGCCATTGGTTCACCCTCCAATGGCCGCCGCAGTAGGCGCGCTGCAGCCGGTGCACCGCGCTGATCAGATGGCACGAGCCAGGTGCTTCTCCTGGTCTCCCATGGGGTGCAGGGCACAAGCACTTGGGCCATCCTCCACTGCACTCCCTGGCCACAGCAGAGAGCTGGCCTGGAAGAGGGGCAACCGGGACAGAATCCGGCGCCCCGACCGGGACTAGAACCTGGTGTGCCGGCGCCGCAAGGCAGAGAATTAGCCTATTGAGCTGCGGCACCGGCCTCTTACTCTATCTTAAAAATCCTTGCTTTTTACTCTATCAGGAACTTTTGAGAAGCCCCAGCCAAGGTCAGCAGACCTGGTAACCCAGCTCCTACGTGGGACATAGCTGGGAACTCTCACATAGGCACAGACGTGCTGTGTCTTACCCACACCTTCTTACAATATCTGTTTACGTCTGTATAATACTTCAAACTTTACCAAGCATTTTCATACACATTCTCTAGCCGTGACACAGTAACCATAGTAAAGCAAATACTTCCATCCTTTGTCCTTTTATTCATTGCTGTATAACAAACCAGCCCCCGAAGCAGGTCAATGACAACAACAACAAAGTCATTTTATTTAGGAATCTGCCATCTGGCCTCAGAAGAGACAGCTCGTCTATGCTCCAGTCAGCACGGACAGTCGTGGCTCACAGGTGGGGGCCTGGGCTTGCCCACTCACCCACATGTCTGGTACCAGGGCTAGGAAGACTGCAGCAGCCCGGGCTCCCCTGTCCATCTCCCTGTGGGCAGCTACTGATCGCCGTCCAAGACCCAGAGCATCCAAGTTTAGACAGCTACACAAATAGACACTCAGGAAATGACAGATACTTGTTTGGGAGCCTACTTCCCTGGAAAAACTTGGTCAGGTTATTGTTATTGATACACCTGGGTGGAAGTTCAAGAGGCAGACGTGTGGCGGGATCAGGTATGTGGAAGTCTCGGTGCAGGGCATGTTACCAAAGCAGCTTATTCATTTTCTAGTTTGCATGTGGGCACTCTTTGTGGTTGTATTGCAGAAAACAGAAATGGACAGGAAGGTGGAGCTGGTGGCCTCAAGTGTCCTATCAGGAACTTCTAATTCCTACAACACATCTTGGGAGCAATCAGCCTTGGGGAGAGGGGTGGTGTGCACACATGCTTATATCTGTGTGGCTTTGTCCTGTGTGGCTTTTGTCCTGAACCCCAGACACACTTTCACTGGAATTCTGTATGTCAAGGACGAGGCGGTCCCACACTCTGAAAGGGCTGTCATGTAGATGGCCACAAAAGATACTTGTCTCTCTCAGATCTTTAGCTGCCGTGACTAATCAGGACGAGGGCTGGATGCATGCAAGGTCTTTGAGAACGCTGATCTCTCCTTCCACGTATGTGGAAAATGCCATTCATCTTGGCTTAATAAGAAGGGAGCCTTTTTGAAGTCGAAAGCTGCAACGTTTGGACTAGAACACAGTCTAGCGGATGGTCCTTAACTGTGTCAGACTGGTAAATTCCTTTGTGCATGTGTTTGTAAAAGAGGTTCCAGAATGTTCTCTGGGAGAAAGACACATTCATGGGCATCTATGCTAGTATGAACCCTGCTGATTCTTTTGTCTTTTGAGTCTTCTTTCAAATACATCGAGTTTAAATTCTTAGCCAAGTTTTGCTGTCCCTGGAGGCATGGTAATATGATGATGATGGTGATGACGACGATGGCTTGCACTTACATAGCTCGTACTGTGTGCCAGACATTCAGTGTCTTAGACATAATACCTCAGCCAGTCTTCACAGCGACACTGTGAGGTAGATTCTGTTATTATCCCAGTTATGTGGGAGGGCATGGGGGGAGGAGGGACAGAGGCCCAGAATAACTTGTTCAAGGTCACACAGCTAGGAAATGGTGGACTGACATATAAGGCAAGGCTCCCAGAATCCATGCTCACCCAGGGCAGGGTCCTGGTACATTTAGGGCATGGACAGAGGAAAGAAGATCTGCAAAGCTCCAAAGGGGCTGTCAATCATGTAAGTCCTGTCACAGGGTGGGCACATGAGCCAGGAGAGCCAATCAGAGTGCCTGCTTGTGCATACACTGACTGCTGGGGACCAATCAGAGTTCAGAAAAATGTATGGGCTCTGGAAGGAAAGATCTGTCTTGGGGCTGCCAAGAACCATTTTTTTTTTTCTTAGTCCCATTGAGAGAACCCTTTCCTGAGAATAAAATCAATACAGGGAAAACCTGACCTGATACGTGGGTGGGCGGGATAGAGCTGATGACATTGTTTGATCAGCTGGACTGCAAGCCAGTCCCCTCTCTCCTCTTTGCTCCCTCTCTTTCCACTTCCTGAGCCAGTACATACCCACTTTTGCTCCAGCCTGCTTGGAGGAGGGCTCAGTCACTTTGCAAGAAAGGAATCTGAAACAACAGCGCCTGCCAAGACACTTTAGGGGAGGCAGGAGTGGGCCGGGCAGGGCTGGGACCACCAAGGGCAACTTACATGGAAGCAGATTTGGTTCACTGTAAGGATAGATGCCGTGACTGACGTGATAGAAGTGCTTGCAAATGAACGAAAAACATATGCTTGTCAAATGAAAGACTGGGCCGGAGTAGTTCCAGGTCTGGCCAGTCTGTGGGTAGCGGGTATGAATAATGTCACAGTCATCATAGCAACTCATATTTCATTGTCTATTGAACCCACATACGGCACTCAGACCCTGCCGTCCTCCGTAATTATTTCCAAGCGTCTCTCGCGGAAATGCACAGTGCCATTCTGGATCGGGCTATGAGAGCCCTGGGCATCTGTGTCTAAGACAGTGGAGCCCTCGGGACCAATGCCAGGCCGTGGCCTGGGGTGAGGAGAGGACTGGCGCCGTCTCCCTTGGGAGTGCTGCTCTGCCGCACTGCCCCTGGTCCCCAGGTCTGGCAGAGCCTTCGCTGCCACTGCTCGTTTAGAGTTCACTTTCAGCACCTCTGCTTTGCCTAGAACGCAGGCAGGAATGGAACAGAGGCTGGGCTGGGAGATAAATCTGAGTGACAGACATTGAACTTGCTCTCATCTGCGCCTCAGTGCCAAGGTTAATGGGTTTTGTGCTGGGTGATGCTGGCTGTGCCTCTTGCTTTCTTCCTTCAGTCTGGATCATCCCAAGGGACTTCTAGGACCTCTGCGAATGGACTTCTGGTCACTAAACATGCCCAGGCTTGTCTGATCTCACTTGCACTGTATAACAATGAAGTATAATAAGGTTGAGAGGCCGGGATGTGAATAGAAGGTCTGGAAGACGTGATACAGAGAGGCCCCTAGAGGCTCCAAAGGGGACTAGAGGTGACTTTTTACCAGGAAGAGGGAGGATCTGGAGGAAGCAAGAAACCGAAATGATTTCTTCCTGTGAAAAAGAGTTTTGTGTGTCCCCTCTCACTGTCTCTGGCAACATCGGAGCAGGTTTCACCTGCCCTCCTGCTCCTTGAATTGTGGGCTTGGCAGGAATCAGCTACTGTCTACTACAGGATATATGCTTACATATTTCTTATATCTTATTAAATATTTTAAAAGCTTTTATTTATTTGAATGGCAGAGAAAAAAAGAGAGAGAGAGAGAGAGAGAGAGAGAACTCTTCCTTTCACTGGTTCAATCCCCAAATGCTAGGGCTGGGCTAGGCTGAAGCCGGGAGGCTGGAACTCCGTGTGGGTCTGTCATGTGGGTGGCAGGGACTCAACCACTTGATTCATCCCCTAATGCCTTCCAGGCTCCCGTAAGCAGGAAGCTGGATCAGAAGTGGAGTGAGTAGCTGGAGCTTGAACCAGGCACTCCACATGAGATGTGGGTGCCCCAAGTGGTGGTTTAATGTGCTGCAACACAGTACCAGTGTATCATAAAGATATTTTTAAACTAAAAATCAAAAATCCTCACTTAACTATAAAGTTAACATATGTCAAAGATTTTTTTTGAAGGTTTTTACATTTGAGAAGCAGAGAGACAGAAACAGACAGACAGACAGACAGACAGAACTCCCATCCAGTGGTTCACTTCCCAAATGCCTGCAATAGGTAAGGCTGGGCCAGGCCAAAGCCAGGGACTGGAAACTCTATCTGGGTCTCACGTGTGGTTGGCAGGGAGCCAACCACTTGAGCCATCACCTGCTGCTCCTAGGTCATGTGTTAGTGTGAAGCTGGAACTGGGACCAGAGTGAGGACTCAAACCCAAGTACTCGGACATGGAATCTGGGTGTCACAAGTGGTATCTTAACCACTAGCTCACATTAGGTTTTCCCCACACATATGAGACATGTTTAACTCATTAAAGAGGGAATCAATAAGATTCAAAAACTTAATTAAAGGAGAATTCAAAAAGTACATTATACATCATGAAGAATACTGAAAAGAGTTGACAAATAAATTCAAAAAGTTTTTACATATCCATGGGCAACAATATGTGAATCTCCAGGAGCCATAAAATGTTTCTGTAGACAAGGGTCATTTTATTTTTTTTAAAGATTTATTTTATTTTATTTGAAAGAGAGTTACAGAGAGAGGTAAAGACAGAGAGAGAGGTCTTCCATCCACTGGTTCGCTCCCCAGATGGCCACAACAGCCAGAGCTGAGCAGACCTGAAACCAGGAGCTAGGAGCTTCTTCTGGGTCTCCCACGCGGGTGCAGGGGCCCAAGGGCTTGGGCCATCCTGCTTTCCTAGACCACAGCAAAGAGCTGGATTGGAAGAGGAGCAGCTGGGACTCGAACCGGCGCCCATATAGGATGCCGGCGCTTCAGGCCAGGGCGTTAACCCACTGTGCCACAGCGCCAGCCCTGACAAGGGTCATTTTCATTTACTATTAATATCTACAACATGCAGAACTTCAAAAGAAGCTCAAGGACAATGAAAGATATGAAGTCAGGGGTCTCCAGATACGTAGAATCAATAGAATATAGTCACAGATGTAGCTATAGAGGCAGGTATATGAAAAGAGACCTATTCTGAGAGATCAGCTCACACAAACACAGAGGCTGGGAAATGTCCAGTCTGCAAGCTAGAGGCCAGCAAAGCTGGTAGTAGGGAAATCTTGGCCCAAACGTGCAGGGCCAAGACATCCAGGACAGGAGAAGGATGTCCCAACTCGGGAAGACACGGGATTTGCTCCTCCTCTACCGCTTTGTTGTATCCAGTTGGTGCTCAGTGGTCTAGATGTTGCCAATCCACGTTGGTGAAGAGGGGCTTCTTCACTCAGTCTACTGATTCCAATGCTAATCCCCACCAGAACACCCTCATCAGTCATGGACAGACCCAGAAGGAACGCCCTACTGCTCCCTTAGCCAAGACAAGATGACACATAAGACTGGCTACTTCAGGGGATGACTTGGAAGAGGGCTTTAGACAAGGCAAGCAGTCAACAAACATGCTTACCCATGTGGAGGTTTGCACGGTTCTTCCTGCCCTGACCGTTGGTTGGGGGCCTCCACAGCAGATGGGACACCATGATCAGGAAAGTAGGATATGGGAAAGAGGATTCTGTGGGAGGGGAGACCCTGTGCAGGACCGACCAGATGGGATCTCGAAAGGAAGCCGGGTCCTTTCCAGGTTGAACGCGCCAAGAGGTTTCTTAGGAGATGCTGGGAGAACTGGATAGAAACCATTTAGAAAAGGGATCGAGGGAGTGAATTTTGTACTGTGAATCACCCCGTGGCTTTGTAAGGTGGTAAAAGAAATTAATTAGACCAGAATTTTCAAACAGTGCTGGCAGAGAGTTAGGTCTCCGTGTTGAGGCAAGGAGATGGGCAAAGGGATGGGGATCAGAAGCCCCTCCCCCAGTGACTTTTCTAGAGCAGCCCCATACTTGTCTACTGTACATCCTTGAAGACTACTTAACATGTCATTTGAACAGAGGATTAAAAGATAATGAAATATCTATGAAAATAACTCAATCATTAAACAAATGGTGGTTGCTCTATAAAATATAACCTTCTTAAACATTTCATGAGAGTGTATGCCGAATCCTGCCCGTCTCCTAGGATACCACAAGGATACTGAGATCAGGGTGAGGATGTTGCCATCCACTGAGGGAAGCTCTTCTAACTCTCGGTTAAGCGCAAACAAAAAGCAGTTTTTCACAAGGCTGACAAGCAAAGTAAGTAACCACCCTCTCCCTACCTCACAAATGAACAATCAGCCATCTGTTAGCTGGCTTCCGTTCATCCTAAACACACCCAGGCTGGAAAACTAAGTTCTGATGTCGTGGGGGGCAGTCATCTCTAGAATTTTGCCAGATTAAGTTGTCATTTCTGAGATCATGGAAATGTAGTTGCTCTTCTTCTGACCTCCTAGGTGTGACTCCTGGGTATAAATGCCCCCGCCCCCATCTTGCTCATTAGTAGAATAGAGCTGAATTGATAAAGCCTACACTTACGGACAGAAGCCAAGCACAAGTCCCTCTTTGTGTATCTTAAACCCGGAAATTCACCATGACGTCTCCCCCTTGTCTCCAACCCAGAGCCTCTCAGTCCTTGTGTGCCATGCTGCCTCCCAACAGGTGACCCTGCGAGTCCAGTGCATCTAGAAACAGGTGCACCTTCCATTCTTCACTGTGTAAGCAGCCCTGTTCACCCCTCAGTTCTTAGCTACAAGAGGTCATCCCTGTCTCTGATCGGATCAAAATCTCCACAGTATGTACTGTTAGAACATCACATACTTCAGCGTAACACATCTCAGTTATAATTTTACCCTTTTTTTTGATGATTGGATCATTTTTTCAATGTATGACTTGACCCACATGTGCCTACCCAGGACCAAACATAGTCGGGCTCAGTGCTTATTTGTTGAGTGAGTACAGGAATGGCCATACTTTCTAAACGAGCAGTTGAGCTGAATGGTCTGGAAAGTCCCTCACCTCCTTCAGGCCTTTACTCAAAGCATACTCTCAAGGGCCAGCGCTGTGGCATAGTGGGTAAAGCTGCCACCTGCAGTGCCAGCATCCCATATGGGCACCGGTTCGAGTCCCGGATGCTCCACTTCTGATCCAGCTCTCTGCTATGGCCTTGGAAAGCAGTAGAAGATGGCCCAAGTCCTTGGGCCCCTGCACCTGCAGGGGAGACCCAGAAGAATCTCCTGGCTCCTGGCTTCGGTTTGGTGCAGCTCTAGCCATTGTGGCCATCTGGGGAGTGAACCCGTAGATGATGGAGGACTTCTCTCTCTCTGTAACCTCAGCCTTCAAAATAATATAAATAAATCTTTTTTAAAAAAAAAAGAGCACACTCTTAGCACGGCCTTCTCTGGTCACCTCATCAAAAATCCACGTCCTTCTCAACCCCCACAAGTCTCCCCCACCCCCCCGGCCACTCTCACGCACATATATCCACTCCGTAACCTCTTTGTTGTTGAGTTCTCTTCCTGGGTGCTTATCTAATGTGATTGGTTTATTTATTTTGTTCATCTCCCCCTGCCTTCAAGACCAAAAACTGTGCAACCAGAGATTGTCGTCTGTGTCTTTGTTGGTGACTGATGCATTGCTAGCTCCTGGAACCATGCCTGGCACATAGTGAGTGCCTGGTAAATACCACTTGCATCCATGAACAACTTCTTAGAGGGTGCACAGAAAGTAGGGTGGACATTTGAACTGTCCTGGAACACCTAGCACAGCCATAGTTGTAGTCTCTTTTCTGGCCTTCCCCATTCTGCCTGCACCCCTCTCTTGACCACACTACACTAAAACTACAATAACCTGATCTCAATGCAAAGCTGAGAAATCACCCAAACGCTCCAGAGACCTCTCTCTCCACTTGCAGCAAAATCCGCCATGCTGACCTACATTCCCCCACGTGCCTGGGGCCCTGGTCCCCCCAGTACTGTCTCTAAGCTCTCTCTCCACCCCACCCCACCCCGCTGACCGCCAGTGGCCTCCCTTGGGCCCTGCTGATCCTCACCTCACAAGGGCTGTCTGCATTTGCTCCTCGCCTGCACATCTGCTCTCTCACCCTCTCTGCCTCTGGTCACTCCCTCTGAAGACTCACCCTGGCCGTCTCTAAAGCAGTCGTACCCTCCCCCGTCTCTCCTCCTGCCCTTAACCTGACTCACTTCCCTTCCAAGGACTCCTCACCATCTGCTGTGGTGGTGTTCATGCACTTGTTAGTTATCTGTCTCTTAGTGTTCAAGCTGCTGGAGGCAAGGACTTGACATTCTTTATTGTCTAGTCCCTGGTGATGCCTACGCCCTCAGGTAATGCTTGCTGATTGAATACATGAGCATTCTACTGTGTACGGCATCCATTTCCATCATGTCATACAGCAGGTGGAGCAGAGAAATTTGGATTCCACGTGTTGTCCATGCTCCTGACCTCAGTTCAACCCCCACACTTATTGCAGGAGCTTATAGGCAAAGGAGCCGGGAAGACTTGTGATGGATTCAGAGCCCCATACACAGACAGGCAGGGCCAAGCAGAAGACAGTACGCTGCAGCCAGGAACGGATGTCCATGTCCTCCTCAGGGACTCCACGGTCCATAGCACAAGCAGGGGCCCTAAGGTCTAAGCTCCCCTTCTCTTGCAGAGAACACAGCACAGTCTCGGCTCCCTGAGGGTGAAGGGAGGGTGGACAGGCAGTGGGGGTGTGACAGAGCACAGAGGACGCCCACCCGTGGCCAATGATGAGCACTGCTCCAGGGGCTCCCAGGCAGAGGGAACACACGGGGTGGCCAGGGAGGAAGAAGGCCTGCTCCTCAGGAGACAGCTGGTAACCCCCGGGGAACTGGGGAAGCTTTGGTGCAAGAACTAAGGAGTGTGAAGGTGGGAGACAACCAGGGCAAATGGCAGCTGGTGGGGGATGGGGACATTCTGCTGACACCTATTCCCTGGGGAATTCTAATCCGAGTATGTCATACACTCCAAATTATGAAAACTGAGAGATGTAATATTTTGCCCACACATGAGGCTCGGAATGTGTTGTCAATGAAACCTTCTTATGAATGTTTAAAATGTGTTCACTCTGACCGAGAAATCCCACCGTGGTCCTCTAACCCGAGGAAACGGTCAGAAACGTAGGGGTGAAGAAAGCTTTTACTCACAAAGACACTCACACATGTATTATTCATCTCAGGGGACACTTTCCAATGTAAGGGGAGAGGCAAATTCTTGTACGTACAGATAGTAGAAAACTATGCATGGATTCCTACCATTTGACAGTGAGGAAAATCTAATTGTGGCTTAAATCTAGACTCAGTAAAAGGAACTATTGGCCAACACAGTGGCGTAGTGGGTTAAGGCCCCAGCCTGCAGCACCAATATCCCATACAGGCACCAGGTAGAGTCCCAGCTGCTCCTCTTCCAATCCTACTCTCTTCTGTGGCCTGGGAAGGCAGTGGAAGATGGCCCAACTCCTTGGGTCCTTATATCCGCATGGGAGGCCTGGAGGAGATTCCTGGCTCTTGGCTTCAGATTAGCTCAGCTCTGGCCATTGTGGTCATTTGAGGAGTGAACCAGCAGAATGGAAGACCTCTCTCTCTCTGTGGCTCTACCTCTCTCTGTAACTCTGTCTTTCAAATAAATAAAATAAATCTTTTTAAAAAAGGAAATAGTGATAAATCAGACACCATCAAAAGGAAAAGCATACAGCAAGACAAAACAATACTTCTAGATCCTGGTAAAAGAAAAGGACCAGCAGCCCGAGAGAAGAAAAAGTCAACGATCCGAACAGGTAGGACTCATAAAAACGGCCTTCAGACATACTCATGTGGCTCAAGCACACGCCTAATTAGTAAGATGCACACTGGGAGTACATGGAGATACCACTCGTGTCCTGTCAGATTGCCAAGCGTCCAGATGTTTGGAGACCTGTTCTGAGGACAAGGCTGTGGAGAATCAGCACCCCTTTCACCACCCCAGGGGTGCAATAGCACAGACCCTGTGGAGGACAATTGGCGACACCAAGTAAATTCCCATGTGCAGCGGCCCTGGGACCTGGCAACCCTGGTGCTGGGATTCTGTCCCAAAGACAGCTGCACAAACAAAAAATACCACTTTAACCTAAAATACTGGGTGGGGCCAGCGTGGCTCACTTGGTTAATCCTCCGCCTGCGGTGCCAGCATCTCATATAGGCTCTGGTTCTAGTCCTGGCTGCTCCTCTTTCCAGTCCAGCTCTCTGCTGTGGCCCAGGAGGGCAGTGGAGGATGGCACAGGTCCTTGGGCCCTGCACCCGCTATGGGAGACCAGGAGGAAGCACCTGGCTCCTGGCTTCGGATCGGTGCAGTGCGCCGGCCGTAGTGGCCATTTGAGGGGTGACCCAATGGAAGGAAGACCTTTCTCTCTGTTTCTCTCACTGTCTAACTCTGCCTGTCAAAAAACAAAAAAACAAAAAAAAAAACTAAAATACTGGAGTCAACTTCAACCTCTGTTGTGAGGAGACTGAGAAACCATCGTAAACCCGTACAATGGCACACGCACCTGCAGCGGTGGGAAAGATAAGGAAGTGAGTGAGTAGTTCTGTGGAGTCATCTTCAGGATACACTTTTAAGTGAAGGAAGCAAGATGCAGACAAATACAAAAAATACACCACATTTATGTAAGGAGAGGTGAGAATACGATTCTATATACACACAGGTACACTCACACATAGGCATACATGCATACACACAGGGGATTTCAAAAAGTTTGTGAGAAAATAGAATTAAAAGAGAAAGATTAAAAATGTAGGGGTGGGTGTTGTGTAACTGCCCTACTGGGGTGTCAGTTTGAGTCCTCATTCTCTGCTTCCTATCCAGCTTCCTGAGAAGGTGCTTGGGAGGCAGCAGTTGATGGTCAATTACCCGAGTCCCTGCCATCTACATGGGAGACCCGGGTGGAGTTACTGGCTCCTGGATTTTTCCTGGCCATAGCCCTGGCTATTGCAGGCATTTGGGGAGTGAGCCAGTAGATGGAAGATCTCTCTTTCTCTCTCTTTTTCTCTCTCTTTCCCTTCTCTCTGTCCTTTTATCTCTCTGTTTTCCTCTCCTTCTCTCTCTTTTCACTCTTGCAAGTAAGTAAATAAATTTTTATAAAAATTTCTCAACATAAACTCCATCAAGTTCAAGACATTTTCATAAGTGGTGATACCAGCCATTTAGTCCAAATCTAAAAAACTAAGGGTTCTGAGAATTTAACTATTTTATTAACTGAAGAAAAGTGGGCATCGTTTGAAGCTTTTTTAAGAAAACGAAACAAAAAGAAGTCAGAAGCAGCCAAATCAAAACTGTAGCGTGGATGCCCAATGATTCCTCATCAAAACTTGCAAAACTGTGAAAGAGCGTCGTCGTGGTGGAGGACTCTCTGGCGAAGAATTCGTGGGTGTTTCTCTGCTGCAGATCTGGCTCCATTTCTCAAAACACTCTCCTAATGTGCAGATGTGGTGGTTCTACAGCCCCCCCCCCCCCCGAGAGTCAGCCAGCAAAATACCTTGACCATACCCAAGAACTGTCGTCATGCCTGTTACTCTTGGCCACTCCGCCTCTGCTTTCACTGGACCATGTCCACCTCTTGATAGCCACTTCTTTGATTGTACTTTGTCTTCAAAGTCATACTGGCGAGGCCATGCTTCATCTCCTGTTACAGTACCTGGAAGCGGTGCCTCAGGGTCGTGAGCCCACTTGTGTAAGATTTCTGTTGACAGTCCAGGTCTCATCGGCAGTTGTCCTGAGCGCAACGGTTTTGGCACCACTGAGCAGATTCATCAGAGTCTACTTTGAATCTGATTATTCTACAGTACAAGCTTGATGTGATATAGTCTGACAGCAAACATCATTAAAAATAAAACAAGCCTAACAGCCACAACGAACTTCAAAGGAATATTAAGCCTTGCTTTTATTGTTCTGGCTTATTGGTAGAAGTAATTTTAGCATGGTCATTTTGAAAGCATTTTGTGTTGTCTAAGTTTTATAATGTAAGATGTATATTATATTTGGTATGAGAGAAAAGCTATAAAAGTATATAAGTAAGAAAAGCTATAAAATACTGACGCCATGAACAGGAGTGTCAAATTGTTAACTCAGCAACAGGAGTCACTGTGTACTTACATCCCATGTGGGATCTGTCCTTAATGTGTTGTCTAATGTGCAGTGATGCTATAACTAGTACTGAAACAGTATTTTTACACTTTGTGTTTCTGCATGGGTACAAACTGATGAGATCTTTACTAATTATATACTGAATCGATCTTCTGTATATAAAGATAATTGGAAATGGAAAAAAAAAAAAACCCTGGTGTTAAATTGGAAATGGCATAGAAAATTAATTAATTTAAAAAAAAATTATGTAGGATCTCTGTCTTAAATGTGCTGTGCACTCTTATTTAATGCTATAACTAGTACTCCAACAGTATTTTTTTTCACTTTGTGTTGCTATATGGGGGCAAACTGTTGAAATCTTTACCTAATATATACTAAACTGATCTTCTGTATATAAAGAGAATTGAAAATGAATCTTGATGTGATTGGGAGGGGAGAGGGAGCGGGAAAGGGGAGGGTTGTGGGTGGGAGGGAAGTTTTGGGAGGGGGGAAGCCATTGTAACCCATAAGCTGTACTTTGAAAATTTATATTCATTAAATAAAAGTTTAATAATAAAAAATAAATAAATAAACAAACAAATCTTAAAAAAGAAAAGAACCTTCTAACAAACCCTCAATAGGTTGCCTTGAGGAAATGAGCTTCAACACCAGTAAACAAATTTTCAAGCAGAGGCTAACTCTAAAAACAAGAAGGCAGTCAGTTAGCTCTAGGGTTATTGTTGCTGCTTTGCTTTGTTGACATTTACTCATGACTGACCTAGAATAAAAAAAAAAAAGTATATATATATATATTTTATATTAGGTAAAAATCCTATAACGTTTAAACTTGAATTATAAATATTAGCACAAACTTAGAATTTTAAAGCTAAGCACACACAGATATACACACATTTTTAAAAGGAGAATTTAAAGCTCCATCTTTGCTCTGTCCACCGAAAGGCCCTGGCTGCAGTGCCAACCTGTGTTAATGAACATGCCAAGTGTCCTGATTTGGTTTCTACATATTATTCTCCATGGGAAGAAATAGGAGTTCCTAGGAGAAATGACTAATTGCAGGAAGAGAGCAGGGAACGTATTTACACATTTTGTTATGCCAGGAAGTGATGAAGCTAGCAAATGCTAACGCAGGACTATAAAAAGACATACTAACATACTTCAAAAAGTCCACGGAAAATGTTAAAAGACAAGTTTGTTTTGAAAAAACAAAAATGAAATACAAACATGGTTTTCTCGTATGATGCATTACCAAGAACTTTTTGAGGTACCCATGTAGGAGCCAGTTTGCACTGGCTCCCTTGAGGCGAAGTTGGGACAATTTATATGTCAGAAAGAATGGATCGAAGCTTTTTAAAAGTAAGTGTTAGGCGGCGCTGCAGCTCACTAGGCTAATCCTCCACCTGCAGGGCCGGCACACTGGGTTCTAGTCCCGGTTGGGGCGCCGGATTCTATCCCGGTTGCCCCTCTTCCAGGCCAGCTCTCTGCTGTGGCCTAGGAAGGCAGTGGAGGATGGCCCAAGTGCTTGGGCCCTGCACCCGCAATGGGAGACCAGGAGAAGCACCTGGCTCCTGGCTTCAGATCAGCGCAGTGCACCGGCCGCAGTGGCCATTGGAGGGTGAACCAATGGCAAAAAGGAAGACCTTTCTCTCTGTCTCTCTCACTGTCCACTCTGCCTGTTAAAAAAAAAAGTAAGTGTTAATGATGTTGGTCAAAAATGAGAAAGGCTTTCACTCCCTTCTCAGCACAGCACCCTAATTCGCCACAGTTCAGGATACCTATCTCACTGGGTCCTTAGACTGAGTATTGGTAATTGATTGGAAAGAGTTAGATGCTTGTTCCCCTTTCCGGTAAGAGCTGTATTGAGGGTGTGGCAGGTTGTGCTTTCCAAAGATGGCCACCGTACCTTCCATCTCAGGGGTTCTTCTGTGGTGTGATCCTTCCATCTGCCCACCAAGAGAAAGGCTCTACGTCACCTCTCACTGAATCTGGCCAACAGACTGCGGCGAAAGTACTGCTCCATGATTTCTGAGGACAGGCAGTGAAAGGCAATTCGGTGGGGGCATTTTGTGCAACAATTAAGTCATTGCATGGGACGCATGCATCCATATCAGAGTGCCCGGGTTGGAGTCTTTCATTGCTGCACTTCCCACTGCAGCTTCCTGCTAATGCACACCCTGGGAGGCAGCAGGTGATGGTTTAAGTACTTGAGTCCCTGCCACTCACGTGAGAGGCCCAGATTGCATTGCTGGCTCCTGGCTTCAGCCTGGCCCTTCCCTGGCTGTTGAGGACATTTGGGGAGTAAGCCAGTAGATGCAAGATCAATTTCTCTCTCTCTCTCTCTCTCTCTCTCTCTCTCTCTCTCTCTCTCTCTCTCTCTCTCCGCCCTTCCCTCCCTTTCTCTCTCTATATTTCAAATAAATAAAATCCACTACCATGCTGTGAGGAAGCCCAAGCTACACGGGCAGATCGTGTTAGGAGCTCTGGCTAAGAGTTACAGCTGAGCTCAATGTTCAAGTCATTCTGGCCCAAGAGAGACTTATGAGTGAAGGAGCCTCCAGACCATACAAGCATCGGATTGTTGAGTCACTGAACATTTTAGGTCTTCCCAGTCAAGGCTCAGACATTCCAGCACAGAAACATGTCATCCCCAGTGTTCCCTGTCTGGATCCTCACCCAGAGAATCCACAAACACAGTAAAATTCTTGTTTTACCCTAAGTCTGGAGTGGATGGCCACATGGCAACATTACCTGGAGTGCAGGGTCACAAAGCAGCCCTATTTCATAAAGAGAAGTTCTTCTTTACAGAGTCTCATTGGTAAATATATAAAGAAGGGGAATTGATACAATTTAAGCCAACAACTATAGAAGAAGCCATAGAAACAGACATTGACATGTTGCAACCCCTAAAGAGATACTGGATTCAGACAACACTTGGCAATGGTTGCTAAAATCATTAAGGGAAGGGTTGAAGGGTAACTGGAGATTTGTAGGATGCTAAAACATCACTCTATTGTTTACTTTTTGGCCAAAAGAGAAAAATAAGCTTAACATGAAAATCAAGCTGTTATTACTTCAAGTCACTGATCAATTAATCTGATAACTTTTGTTGGAACAATTTTCCATGTGTACATTCTAATACAATATAAAATACAGTGTTTTTTAAAATATGTTTATTTGAAAGGCAAAATTACTGGGAGGTGGGGGGGGGGAGAAAAAGAAAGAGAGAGAGAAAGAAAGATCGATCTTCTATCCACTGGCTCACTCCCCAAATCGCTGTAATGGCAGGAGCTGGGCCAGGCAGGAAAGCCAGGAGCTTCTTCCAGGTCTCCCACGTGGGTGCAGGGGCCCAAGCACTTGGGCCATCTCCTGCTGCTTTCAACAGTGGAGCATCTGGGTCTTGGACCAGAGCCCATATGGGATGCTGGCATCACAGGCAGTAGCTATGCCACAACGCCAGCCCCAAAATACAACCTCCTATAAAATAGTTTTACCAAAAACAGTGAGTAAAATCCAAGGTTAGATTTAAATATCAACACTAGCAGAATATGTTTAATGATGTCTCCAGGAAGTAATCTAGAAGGTAGGAAATTCTGGTTAAAAACTGAATCAGTTCTCTCATTAATGGAATAGAAGAAAGTTGGGGATGGAGAAAGAATTCTAGATTAAAAGGGATTCAACAGCCATAACAGTAAACCACAGTGCAAGGGATCTGGTTTAGATTTAAGTCTGAACAAGCAAACAGGAGAAAGACATTTAAGGGAGACTCTTAATATTGACCAGGCCTTGGAGGATGCTAAGAAGTGAATAAATGTTAATCTAGTTAGGATTGATACTGATAGTGACATTAAGAAATGTGCTTATTCTTTAGAGTAGTAAACAAGTATTTGTGACATCTGTAATTTATTTTAAACAATTTAGTGAAAATAAATACAAGAATTGTAAAGGTTAAATATTGCTAAATCTAGGTAATAAATTTCTGGAGAGCCATTACTATGCTTTATTTTTCTATTTGATTAAATTCTTCATAATATAAATTCAAAAAGTGGAGCAGGTTACACACCCACATCCCATATCAGAGTGTCTGGTTCATGCCAAAGTGAGTTTTGTGAGCTTCATGCTCAGGTACTTGAGTCTCTGCCATGCCCATGAGTCAAGTTCCTGGCTCCTGGCTTCAGCCTGGCCCAGCCTTGGCTGCTGCAGGCATTTAGTGGGTAAAGCAGTAGATGGCAGATCCATATGTCTGTCTCTCACCCCCTCGCTGTCTCTCTGCCTTTCAAATAAGATGAAGGCAGGTGCCATGGCTTAACAGGCTAATCCTCCGCCTTGCGGCGCTGGCACACCGGGTTCTAGTCCCGGTTGGAGTGCCAGATTCTATCCCAGTCGCCCCTCTTCCAGGCCAGCTCTCTGCTATAGCCAGGGAGTGCAGTGGATGATGGCCCAAGTGCTTGGGCACTGCACCCGCATGGGAGACCAGGAGAAGCACCTGGCTCCTGGCTTTGGATCAGCGAGATGCGCCGGCTGAAGTGGCCATTGGAGGGTGAACCAATGGCAAAAAGGAAGACCTTTCTCTCTGTCTCTCTCACTATCCACTCTGCCTGTCAAAAAAAAAGACAAATAAGATGAAATAAATAAGTCCATAATTTTGAAAGCCAAAAAGTTTTACAGCTAATAATAAAGTTTTTTAGACAGTCTAAATGTTCAACTACAAAGGAATATCTAATTGAGTTTTGGTGTGCTATGGTTTGTACATAGCTTGAATGTGTCAGAAAGAATTAAGACCAATGTTGAGTCTGTGTTATGTGAAAGTTCAGAGTGACTGGATCTCTTCTTGCCCTCTGAAGATCTCCTTGGCAATGCTGGGCTCAGACCCTGGAGGAACCTGAGACAGGAGGAAGAGAATCTGATGAACTTGCTTCTCCACCTGCCACATGGCTCTGCACGGATGGGATCCCCCTTGCCTGCTCCCCCCCCCCCCCCGCTCCAACCCTCCTCCTCATTCCCACACCCTTCCCCAGGGAGACCTGCAGAGCTCCCAAGTCTGCAGCCACCAGCCCTCCAGCGGGACCTCTGCCCCGCAGAAAATGTATGCGTACCAACAGCTTACAGGCTTGGCTGTTTAAGGCACACGCACATCCCAGTTGCAGCTAGAACGTAAAGACTTCTTGCTCTGGCCAGTAAGCTTCCAGATAGGCTGCCGGTAAGAAATCAGCGTTTAAGGAATTCCGTCTCTTTGAAGCCCATAAGTTCATGCGACACTGGTGGTGGCCTCTTCGTCTTTCTGGGAAGGCTATCCTGGTTAGAGAAATGCCGAAAAATACAAAAATCCCTTGTAACCAAATAGTGACGGTATTAGTACAAAGGTAAGGGGGGTTTACCTACAGTTGATTTACCCCTTTAGCACTCAACAACTTGTACTGTGTGCCTATATATTTTTTTTGACAAGCAGAGTTAGACAGTGAGAGAGAGAGAGAGACAGAGAGAAAGATCTTCCTTTTCCATTGGTTCACCCCCCAAATGGCTGCTACAGCCGGCGCGCTGCACCGATCCGAAGCCAGGAGCCAGGTGCTTCTCCTGGTCTCCCATGCGGGTGCAGGGTCCAAGCACTTGGGCCATCCTCCACTGCCTTCCCGGGCCACAGCAGAGAGCTGGCCTGGAAGAGGAACAACCAGGACAGAATCTGGTGCCCCGACTGGAACTAGAACCCGGAGTGCTGGCACCGCAGGCGGAGGATTAGCCAAGTGAGCCACGGCGCTGGCCGAGTGCGCCTGTCTTGTACTTAGGACTTGCTGTGCAAGCCCAGGGGCCACAAAGGTGAGTCCATCGTGTTCTCCTAAGGAAGAAAGCTGCTCAAAGGGATGATTGATCATTTAATGTAGTTTACAACAGACAGCTGAGGGTACTCAAGAAGTTCATAGAAAATGGAATTTAAATGATGAGTTTACTTCAGTGCAAAAAAATTGTAATTCATACACAGCTTTTTCATAATACATATTTTCCATGAACATTTAAGAAAACTCCTCCTCTGCATGAAATTTTTTTGTTCCAAAATAAACTTAGCTTTTAATTCCATTTACCATGAATTTTTCTGAAATACCTTCATATAAGCAAAGTATTGTGGGAACACAGCAAAAACCAACTAGCTCTGCCTAAGTATATCTGGATTATTGTCACATTGAAGATGACATTTGAGCTGAGTGACCTGGAACAATTTAATTAACCTCTCTGGGCCTTGATTCCTCATCTGTAAAATGGAACTAATACTTGTATCATACAGTTGCGAGAATCAGACGATCTATTGCACTATCTAATATGATTAGAATAGTGCTTAAAATGTAGAATTTACTCAAGAAATATTAGCTCATCAGGAAGATGAGCATATTGGAGGAGGAGAAAGAGGAAGAAACAATACAGCCATTAAGGGAGTAAGAACATTCTCAGTAGGGACAGGATGGGCAAAATACGGTGTCACCTTAGGAGAATGTGCACGTTAGGAGAGTGGAGGCACTCGGAGCATCCAGAGCATTTGGTGTTTAGGGAGAAGGAGGCTTCGCTGCAGGGTTGGTCAAGTTCACCCCCAGCGGCACTGCCTTACCCGTCAGTTGCCTGGTGCTTGTGCCTCATCATTTGTTAGAATCTTGACTTGCGCCCCTGCACCCTTTATTGTTGATGATAAAGGGTGGAGCGAACAGGTGGGAGTTGATTTTAAACAGGGAGCATAGACACAATCAGGCTTCTGTAAACAGGGAGGTAACTCTGGAGCAGCGAAGAGAATGTACTAGAATTAGGCGGATTGGCAGCGTGGCGAAGACAGAGGTCTGTGTGCTGCCCTCGCGTTAGGGAGCTGCTCTGTTTAGTTTGCTTTTGTCTCCCCTGTAACACTGGGAGCAGGATCCTCCTCCCGTCTCCAGCACCTACAGCACTGCTGCCTACAGAGTCGCTACTCTTCTACTTACAGAGCAAATGAACCAAGGAGGGCGCGAAACGAGATGTGGGACCCTGGACGAGGACAAGGGAGGTAGAGAGGAGGAGAAGAGGCCAGGCAGGGAAGATATTTCTAAAACAGAAGCAAAAGGTCTCAGTGGCCATTCGGGCATGGGAATTGAAAGTGACAAAACCAAGAGCATCCTCTGGATGATTACGTAGGCCACTGAGTGCACGCTGGGGCCGTGGCTAGGGACTGACATGTTTGAAGGTCAGAGATAGGGTCTTGATAAAGACATACAACTGGCCTTGGCCAGGGTGAGTAGTCGCTCAAGGATGGTGAGTGGGAAGGCAGCAGGAAGGCCTCCCCTGGCAGAGAGCACACTTGTCAGCCCCGTTCCAGTCCCCCGTGCCGTCTACTAGCACGCGTGAGTCCTGGACACAACGGCTGCCCCACTGCACACCTCATTCCCCAGCCTCTCTGGCAGGAGTAGAACATGGAAGGTGAGAAAAGGCAACTTCCAGTTTCAGCCTCTAAAACGTATGGGTCAGCTGGCTCTCCCCTCCTCCCCTACCTTCTGGCTGGAGCGTGAACATGGCAGCTGGGGCTGACGCAGGCTTCCTGGACCTTAAGCTGCAAGCCACATTTGTAGGATGGCTCAGTAAGACGCCAGAAAGACACTGAGGGTCTGAGGCTGTGAATTATTGTGCAACCCCCAGCTGCCTATGTGTGAAGCTTATATGATTCAGTTGTTACCATGTTGGCTTTTGTTAGAGAAACCAAACCCCTCTTCCAACTAGTACCCCCTGGCCCAAACCGAAACAATGAAAGATAATAAGGTGCGTATCCTTGGAAACAGGAATCAAGTTAGTTTTTCCAATCCTAAATTAAGCACCTGTAATATTTAAAAGAACATGCTGGCTGCTCAGACAGAAATTCTCAAACAGGATTTTTGTTTCAGAGTGGGAAAGAGCCGAGGAGTAAACATCTGGTGGAGGGGAGAGGACAGGAAACTGCAGAGAGAGAGAGCCTGGGAGCGCCCAGAGACACCTGCTCCTCTGCTCTAATTCTGCCTGGCCTCTTCGCTGGTAGGGACAGAACGTGCAGCGAGAGTTCGAGACAGGAGAACCTGATGTTAATGGGGTCAGCAGGGAGGACTTTGAGGAGGGAGTGGGAAGAGGGCCGAGGCGAGGGTGAGCCTCCTCCCCAGTAACATCCGTGGGTGAAGGGAGGACTAGATGTTATGGTATAATTTTTATAATGGAGAGGAAGCCAAAAATTTTGTGTGTCTTTTTTCCCCCTTTGGCTATATTTGGGTGCCAATTATACACGGAGAAGCCACACTCAGTCTGTTGATGTCAGACTACAGATACTTGTGATCTGGCAAAGGGCAATCTTTCTGCAATTTTGGAGCTTGTCAGCAGGATTAATGGGCCCGGAGAAAAATGTCTGCAGCAATGTTTAGTCCTTCAAAGACCCTGCCGTCCAGATCTGACAGGGCTGGGCACCCTCCCAGAGCTGGTCAGGCACATCCCATGATTCCCTAAGACCTGGCAGGCGGCCAGGCAGGCCTGCTGCTCCCCCTGCCCTCCCCAGCCGCACAGAAAAGTTCACAGAGGGCGGGTTCCTCCCACGGGGCACCTGGCAGATGCCCAGTCCCCTGTGGGAGCAGCAGGCCCTGAGTGAAGCCAGGGAGCGGAGCATTCCCTGGAATGGCTCTGAGGCCTCTTCTGCAACCTGCCGAGCCTCCGACAGGCTGTGAATCACAGTTGGGGACGGCATTAGCCCTGGGTCGATAGCAGCATTGTCTCTCCTCGGGCCACTCGTTGGCTGGGAGCTTTGAACTGACTCAGGGTCCTGAGTGCCCTGTAGACCAAAATAGCCACCTGAATGACAGGCCCAGGCTCCCTCGGGCCCTGGCACGGGTCCCTGCAGCTGTCAGTGTGGCTTAGCTCCCTCCCTGGGAGACAAATTCAAGTCACACTCAGTGTGATCCTGCGACACCAGTTATCACGGCCGCCTTCAACTTCCTGCAGAGAGCTGTGTACCCACCTCCCCTCTCCGCCTCGAGAGCTAATAAGACGCCTCCCTTCCGAGTGCACGCTTCGTCTCAATCTGCAGCACAACTCTGAATTATGTAGGAAGCTTTTAAAAAACACACCTTCCCATGCTCCACACACAGATGCCCGTGTCATGTCCCGTGTCATCGCCTGTGACATCATAGTGATCTCTAACCTGCCCACTGCTCATGGCCAGGGAGACAATACCCCACCCACACCCCACTGAGGGTGGAGGGTGTCAATGAACATTTGCTGGAGCTGACTCCTCTGGTGAGACCACCTGACGCAACTCTCTGTGGCACCCACCAGAGACCCCACGGCCTGACCGGCTCTTCTGTCGTCCCTCTGTCTTCCCAACGAACTTCTGTTTGCCTGGTGTTAGTCCAAGTGATTTTTGTGTCCACAACCAGAGAACCCCGACAGCCGCACCCAGACCACGTGGCTTTTCACAGCTCTGCAGGTGCGCTGGCCTGTGCGGTCAAGCCGTCTGTGCGTCAGGCTCTGTGTGGAATTCTACATCCAGTCTTCTCACTGAACCCTCACTGAAATCCAACAAATGAAGAAACCGGGGCCTAGGATCCAACTGACAGCGAACGGCAATTCTGGGATTTGAAACCATTTCCTTTCAAAGACTCTCAACCCCGGCCGGCGCCGTGGCTCAACAGGCTAATCCTCCGCCTTGCGGCGCCGGCACACCGGGTTCTAGTCCCGGTCAGGGCACCGATCCTGTCCCGGTTGCCCCTCTTCCAGGCCAGCTCTCTGCTGTGGCCAGGGAGTGCAGTGGAGGATGGCCCAAGTGCTTGGGCTCTGCACCCCATGGGAGACCAGGCGAGGCTCCTGGCTCCTGCCATCGGAACAGCGCGGTGCGCCGGCCGCAGCGCGCTACCGCGGCGGCCATTGGAGGGTGAACCAACGGCAAAAGGAAGACCTTTCTCTCTGTCTCTCTCTCACTGTCCACTCTGCCTGTCAAAAAAAAAAAAAAAAAAGACTCTCAACCCCACTGATAAAGTGTTCTCCGGTGGAGAGCATATCCCAAGCTCTTGGCCTCCCATGGTCTTGGTCTCCCTTCAACTCTTTTTAACTTTCAATTCTTTCCCTTTTATCATACTTATTAAAATCTAAAAGTCTCATGAATGTTTTAGGCATGGTCAATTAGACATTTTACTTTTTCTTCGTTGGAAAGGTTTAAAGCAGGATATACTTCGTGTCCCTAATCTGGCACCTTTTGTACTTCTAGTCCTCCTGGATTAGTTGAATGAATGAATGAATGAATGATGCTAGCTGGTTACTACACAGTGGGAATCAGTGTGTGGCCAGCCACTGCTGAGCTGTCACTGAAGGAGGGGGAGCAGGACGTGTGGCCATGGGCTGACGTCCACATGTGCCCTCTCTAGACTCTTAAGTTCTTGAAAAACCCTTTGTCCCAATGAGTCCCTGCCAAAAACACTGCTTGACCACAATCAGTGTGTCAGATTGGAAGTGACCACGGTGTAGGCAGGTGTGTTAGGGTGGGACAAGACTAAGATTTCAGGTCAGTTTTATGTTAGGTTAGCAAACATCAATCGACTACTTAACACATGCCCCCTGGTACACTAAAGAGTTCCCCAAAGTAGCCTGTCAAAGCCTAACCACTGGCTGACTCCATAGTATAGACGTCTTGACTCCCATCTCCTAGGTGAGCACACTGAGGCTGAGGGAGGGCAGGAGTCTGAGCTCCAGGGGAGTGCAGCCAGGCTGCCAGTCCAGATCTCTGACTCTTCAAGGCACTTCAAAAAGTTCATAGGACAATGGAATTTTTAAAAAAAAAACATATTTCAGGGGCTGGCACCATGGCTCACTTGGTTAATCCTCTGCCTGTGGTGCCAGCATCTCATATGGGCACCGGGTTCTGGTTCCAGTTGCTCCTCTTCCAGTCCAGCTCTGGCCTGGGAAAGCAGTGGAGGATGGCCCAAGTGCTTGGGCACCTGCACCCATGTGGGAGACCCGGAAGAAGCACCTGGCTCCCAGCTTCGGATCAGCGCAGCGCTGGCCGTACGTAGCAGCCATTTGGGGGGTGAACCAATGGAAAAGGAAGACCTTTCTCTCTGTCTCTCTCTCTCACTGTCTAACTCCATCTGTCAAATAAAACAAAACAAAACAACAACAACAAAAAAAAAAACATGTTTCTTTTGGTTCAAAAAATTGAAAGCCATGCATAATTTTTTCATAAAATACATTTTCCATGAACTTTGCGGAAGCCCCTCACGGAGCACATACAATCATCACATACCTGTGTCCCAAGGCCGGGCCCGTGCAAATGCTCTGCACTGCCGAACATATCACCCTGCAGGTCCACTGTGGACAAGTTAGAGCAACCTCCAGTGTGCCGAGTAGAGCCCACAGGCCTGAACAGGCTAGGGGCCTTGGGAAAATGCCTCTCTGTGGTGCGATCAGCCAGTTGATGGTCTGTATGCTAGGCCCTGGCTCCAAGGCCCCCTCCTTCCCGGAGCCTGCCCAGGTCCTCTCCGGGAAGGTGGATGTCTCCCATCGCCTCAGTCGGACCTGGGCCTGTCTCTCCTGGGAATCAGCAAGCCGTGCAGATCAAGCCAAGCTCTCCTTCTACCCCTGTGTGTGTGTCCTGCAGCTGGTCCAGTGCTCCGCACACAGTAAGTCCCCAAGAAATATTCAGTTAGAGGAATCTGCGTGGAAGATTTTGGTAATGATAGGCCCATTCCCAACACCAATAATTGCATTCCTAACTTCACCAGCTTTCACACAGTGGCTTACGGGTGCACCACAAGAGCACGCCCCCTGCCCAGGACCCCCTGTTCCATAAAACACTCGACAGCAGGCGTTTCTGTACATTTTTCCAAGAACACATGAGTGGCACTCCAAAGGCCTTTTAGCTTTGATTTGAGACCCACGTTATAACCAGGCACAAACTCCACTGTTTGAGAAAATTCAGTTGCACTGTCTCACACACACACACTCTTTATATCAAAAGGCTTGTTTACCTCCTGACGCTCACAAAGCTGTCATTCTAGGAAATAACCTGAAAAATCACCTATGGCAAATTCTTCCCAGACTTGGATCTCAGAAGCGCTGCCTCCCTCCAGAGTTGCTTAGAAAGTCTGTGGTACGTAATTAAATCAAAATCGTTTGTTATTACTGCCCTGCGGACTCTCTGCAAAGCTTTGAACCTCCGGGCATCAGCCCTTCCAGCCAAAGCGTTTCCCCAGCCACTCCCGTGTGTTTATTCCCCTGGTCCCCGGAGTGCCCCCCTGGGGCCCCCCTGCTGCCTCTGGGGCGCCTCTTCCTCTCCGCTTTTCTAAATGGGTCCAGATGGCTCCGGCGGGGTTCAGAGCGCTGTCGAGAAAGCCTGGGACAGTCACTGGTACAGTGCTGCGCTGCTCCCAATTTGGGATCTTTAGAATTTCCCTCCCTGATGCTTTGTATTGAAAATCACAGGCTGACACGAGAGCCGGGAGAGAAATGGCAAGCCTTTCTGGAAATGTTCCACGTCTCGGCTGTGATGTGAGTGTTGAACTTCCACGGGGACGAGACCCACGTCTGTCTCGTCACCAGTGTATCCCCAGTGTCTAGACATGGTGCTGAGACATAACAGGTACCCCACGAATGTTTGCAAAATGACTGAGTCGCTGAAGAAGGAATCTTTTAATGAGCTGGCAGCGTCGCCACCAGCACAGGCAATGTTTACTAGCCAGTTTTATTTCTTTCTCCCACCACAGTGGCTAACCAGATGGACTGGCTGTCCAGGGATCTGACACCCCCCCCCCCGGGGCTTTGTCCTTTGGGGCTGGCGTTTGTCCCCTCCTTTGCCAGCACACACAGGAGACCCAGTGTCAAATTTCTGAGTAGCACGTGTCGGAGCAGTTTGTTTGCTCCAGACCACTACACAGCAGCCTCTCTGTGATGATGGAAGCTAAGAGTCATGGCTGAGCTGTCTGCCCTCCTGGAGAGCTCAGGGCTGGGGAATGGCAATGAACTTGTCAGTGTCCCAGGAAGGGGCCAGGAGATAACTAAGCGGTGATAACTAATCGGTGCCTTGGGGATCTGATCTTCGGATACCTGGGCCTCAGATTAGGAGGGTTTCGCTTTCTCACTGTGCCAAGCCCAACAGTCTAAGGCTGGACGCCCAGAGTCGTGTCCCACACTCTGTAATCTGGACCTCACAAGACGAGTTTTATTAGCCGGTCGGGGGTGGGGGGGGGGTGGGGGGGTAGGGGTGGAGCACCTGACAATAGTGTCCCGCTCTGTGCAGCCATGGGTTTTCCGCAGGCCCATGGTCTCCATCTGCCAGCTTGCACCCGGCCACGCAGGGGTGCAGCTGGGAAAAGCAGCAAGCCAGTGAATGATCTGGAATCTGCTTTTCTAACAAGCAATCCCGGGGATGCTGGCGTCGCTGGTCCTCAGACCACACAGAGCGGTACTACCAGTGGAGGGATCACCACCTCGTGTCTCCCTGGAAACAGAGCCCCAGGAAGCTGTCTTTAGGAAGCCTGCAGAAACCTCCTGAATGCCCCACACATGCCCTCCCCACAGGGACCTTCCCTCCTCAACCTGGCAGAGTCCTGCGCACCTGCAGACTTCTGCCACTTCCCTGAGACCTCTCCCCACATCAGCATTCGTCACCGGGTTACAGGGTGTGAGCTGGACGGTGAGGCACGCCGGGTAGGGAGTGGACTTACTCATCGTGGCCTGGCCCAGCGGCGGCACTGATGATCCCATACCTGTTGTTCAAAGCTCTCCAAGTTCTCTCTTTAGGAGTGAGTGCTTGCAACAACTCATCCTGCAGACATTAATGAGATGCGGGGCTCAGATGAGCTCACACGAGACAGAAAAGCGGCTTAGACAAGGCTGAAAGGCTGTCTCGGGCTGGGCATTTGTTCTAGTTCAAATCCAGCTGCAGATCCTAATCACAGCCCTAGGCGGGCCGAGGGTGGGAGGGTGGTGGGAGGGGTCCCCCCGGGTGGGTTGTCATGAGCCTGGCCGATGCCTTGTGCCTCCTCCCCAAAGCCAAGGCTTCCCCTCCCCCCCACACTCCCATCAGACCTCATGCCCATTAAGGTCTTGCCAAGACTGGCCGGGGTTCTTGCTCACTCAGAGCCACGTGCACGGTATTACTGCCCAGATGTCCAGTGAACTTTTGCAGCCTTGCAGGTATTGAACCTCCCAAATTAGCCCTGTTCGCCCTCAGTACGGAAGGATGGAGCTCTACTAGGAGTGGGGAGGTGAGCTACTTCCGGGAACCCAGATAATCCCCGTCTTCACCGAGCTCTAAGCTTCCTGGCTGTGGCTGTCAGAGGCCACAGCTGAGTCACAGGCAGGTGCAGGCACCAGCGCTTAGCTGCACTTTCGGGATTTCTGACACAATCCACGTTGCCTTTGCTTTCCTATATTCCACAAGCTTTTACTGAGGCCCTACTCTGTGCAGGACAGTGTCGAGCGCTCTGAGATGAGAGGTGGATGGATGTAGCCACACGCACGCCAAGGAACTCTCCATTCAGGGAGGGCGCCTGGCACGGAAGCTCCGCGGAGGCAGGCAGGGAGCCGAGGAAGGGCAGGGCTGGGCGCCCAGCTAACGCCTTCGTTTTCTTTTTTTCTAGGCTATATCCTGTCTACTCCCCAAAAAACATAATTTAGTGCAAAATGTGTCTAAGATAATGGAGTAAACATTTTAAATCAAAGTCGTGTTGAAGGAGAGGCGGCAGACGGGCTGGGGCTCAGCATGTAAACGACACAGGTTCTGCAGGCGTGGCAGGCAGGCCCCTAGCTTCCTAGAGGTCACGGAGCAAAGGCCACGCAGCGTGGGGACCCACAGCCATCTTTCCTGCCACCCAAGCCCTCCTTGCCCCAGTGCAACTGTGGCCTCTCCTTATGGCTTGAGAGTCTAAGCACCAGGCTCTGGTCCCTGGTCCTCCTGGCCTCCTGGGAACAGACCTCTTGGTCAAGGGAAGGGAAGCCCTGCCCCATCTTGGTCAAGCCCCAGGGTCAGGGGCCACTGTGCACCCTGCCTCACTCACCCCAGCTGAGCAAATGCATCAGAGAGGTGGGGCGAGGCTGAGGGCGGGGCTTCCCAGGAGGGAATTTCTAACCTGGGACCTGGGTTCAGAGCAAGTGCAAAGCGGCCTGGAGTTTCTTCCCTGAGGCAGTAAAGGGAGGGAGGGCTGCCAGGCCAGCAGCTAAGGGTCACAGGCAGCCTGTGAGGTGGCTCCCCGCTCTGGCCCTGCCCAGCTGGATCTGGAGGTGGCCTTGGCCTTATCAAGGTCAGTGCTTCTCAGACAACACGTGGAGAAGGACCATTCCAGCTCAATACAAAGCACAATAACAATGAATCCCTAGAACCTTAACTCTTCTTCAAAAAGGATTTACTTTATTGAGTTGAAAGACAGAGTAACAGAGAGAGAGACAGAGAGAGGAAGAGACAGTGAGAGAGAGAGAGATCGAACAGGCACTGGTTCAATCCCCAGATGGCCACAACTGCCAGAGCTGGGCCAGGCGGAAGCCAGGAGCCAGGAGCTTCATCTGGGTCTCAGGAGCCCAAGCACTTGAGCCATCCTCTGCGGCTTTCTCAGGCGCATTAGCAGGGAACTGGATCAGAAGTAGAGTAACTGGGACTCGAACCAGCGCCCATATGGGAATCTGGCGCTGCAAGCCGAGGCTTTAACCTGCTGTGCCACAATGCTGGCCCCTGGACCCTGAAATTCTAAAACATTATTCAACAGAACCCTGAATTGAATGCCACATGGATGTTCAAGCAATTGCAGATTTCTAGGAAATTTTCCAAAGACTTTTTAAAAAAAACTCCTGTATTTATTCAAGGTTTTCAGATAAGAAGCATTTCCCAAGGAGTGTGAGCCCTCGCCTACTCTTTGCATGGAACGGAAGCACCAGCTCACGGTGGGTTGGACAGCCCGCTCTGGAAGATGACGCCTCCTCTCCAAGGAGCAATGCTATCCGTGAAGGCGTGGATATCAGCCTCCTGGTAAGGCCTGGGCTGGGTGCTGAGCCACTGCAGCCCACTCTACCTGCAAGAGAGGCAGTGGCTGCCTCCGGGGAAGCCCAGGGGAATGGGTGTGCACCGTCCCCATTTTCACTGGGGAGAAGTCTGAGCTCCAGACAGAGAAATCTTCCATGGCACATAGTCATATACGGCAAACCCAGAACAGGCCCCTGGGCCCCTGACACAAGGATCCATGTCCTCCCCTGGCTCTTTCGGATGCTTCTCAAGATGGCCCGGTTTCCATTGGAGTCCGCCTTCCTAGAGATCAGGAATGGGCAGTTGGCCTTTGTGGGCCAAAGACTGATGAGTAGACAGTCCTGGGAGCCCCAGGGACTGGAGAGCTGGGATTGCCAAAGGGGGACACAGAGTTTGTCAGTAGGGAAACCCAGGAAACCCACTGGCTACACACACACACACGCACACACACGCACGAATGCATGCAAATGTTCTTTCCCAGAGGGAGTGTGAGCCCATCGCCATGCAGTGAAACCTCACCAGGATTCTATGGGATGGAGGCAGAGCTGTGTAGCTATGGCAAAAGGCAGGTTGCCGGGGAACACTACAACTTGCCCCCGCTCCCAGCTCTGCACTGGAAATTGCCCTCCAAGACCTCTCAGATGACCCAGCCACATGGCTGTGAGCTCGTGGGAGAGTGTGGCTGGACAGGGACAGCGCTGTTGATGTTTGGAGAAGGCGTCTCATCCCCAAGCCAGCCGGGGCTGCCAGTCTGCACGCCCAGGTGAGGAATCACAAACCCTCCATCTACTCTGAACCGCAGGCCTGTCTCGCAGCCCCAGCCCACTCCTTCCTCGGTGATGAGTGAGGTAGAAAGGCTGAGGGACCCCTCAGTCCGTTCTCAGGCAGCTGAGCTGTGCAAAGTGCGCCGTGACTGCTCCATCCATTCCTCATGGCACTCAGTTGGGTGGATGGGAGGGTGTGTGTGTGTATGTGTGTGTGTGTGTGGCTTCAGGTGCCTTCTGGTATGAAATGCAGGCCTGTCTGTGAGTGAGAGGGGAGGCAAGGAGCCACGTGCATGTTCTAAGCGAGTGCCTGCAGGGTCCTGGGTGTGCTCAGGGCCCCTGCAACCACATCTCAGGCTTCGTCAGCGCCCACCACAACCCGAGGTCCCACCGTCCTGCTATGCAGAGGCCAGGCTCTGGCAGACATCCACAATGGAGCCTCTCCATTTGTCCCATGCTTCTTGCTCCAAAACTGTAGCCTGAGAGACTGGGCTTTGTGGGTCCTGCTCCCATGTCTAGGGAAGGACAGGAGTCTCCATGAGACGAAAGGCGACTGTGCGTGACATGGCCCCTGTCTGACCCTGAACCTGCATAGAGAGCAGACTGGCACTGTGGGTGCTTGCCAAAGGCGCTCCACTTTCTTCTCCAGATCCTTTCTGGGTGGGCTCAGAAACTGGGCACCTAGGGGCACTCAGATCTGCTTCTTCCAGGGATCTCTGGGTGGTGTCCAAGGAGTAAGAAACCCTGAGGGTCTGGGAACCCCTTGAAGGGGAAGAGGAAGGGTCTTTTCCCAAGTACCACCTCTGCTGGGGAGTCTCTGACAACGGTAGTAATCTGGTCTTGTACCATGCTGGAAAGGAGTGGGTGGGGGTGGGATTTAGGGAGAGCACTGACTTGTTACTCTCAATGTTTCTTCTTTAAAAGATTTCTTTAGGGGCCAGCCTGTGCTAATCTGCTGCTTCTGCTGCCAGCATCCCATATCAGAGCAGCATTTCCATTTGCGACTTCTCCACCTCTTATCCAGCTTCCTGTTAATGCGCCTGGAGAGGCACGGGATGATGGTCCACAGATTTGGGCTCCTGCCGACAATGAGGGAGACCAGACAGAATTCCAGGCTCCTGGGATTGGCCTGGCCCAGCCCCAGTCCTTGCAGTCATTTGGGAACTAAACCAGTAGATGGAAGCTTTCTCTCTCTCTCTCTCTCTCTCTCTCTCTCTCTCTCTCTCTCTCTCTCGCTTCCTTTCAAATGAATACACTTTATTTTTATTTATTTTAAAGGTGGAGTGACAAATGCCTGCAATGACAAGGACTGGGCCAGGCTAAAGCCAGGAACCCAGAACTCTATCTGAGCCTCCCCCATGGGTGGCAGGAGTCTGAGTACTTGGGCCATCTTCCACTGCCTTCCCAGGTACATTAGCAGGGAGCTGGATTGGAAGCACACAGCAGCCAGGACTCAAATCACTGCTCTGCTCTGGGGTGCTGGCGACCCCCACAGCAGCTTAAACCACTTGCTGTGCCACAATGCCAGCCCCACTCATTACAGTTTAATGGGCAATTTTTAGGCAACTACAGGGTGACTCTATGATGTCTCATTTCATCCTTGCAGTAACTGCACGTTGTGAACACGTGATCCTCTGTAGAGAAGAGGAAACTGAGGCACGGGTCGCATAGCTGCCGAGGTCCAGCCAAACGTAGAACGGCCACATTTTCAATCCAACCACCACACTCTCCCTACACACTGCTGCCTTCCTTCTCCGGCCCCCGCCCCTGCAGGCACTGCTGGTGGCAGAGCCGACCGCTCCCCTGAGGGGCTGGTTTGGGGGAGCAGGTGCAGCAGCTGCCGTCACCTATCCCTAGCGCCCTCCAGACCCTTTCAGTGGCAGCACCTGGGACACCACCCAAGGCTGAGCAGCCTGGTCCCCTCAAACTTCACGGGAGGGGTCAGCTCTGCTCCTCGCCTCCGTCTCCCTCTGCAGGAGTTCCCCATTCCCGGCTGAGCCACAGGGGTGACAGACTGGGTCTGATGAGAGTGAGCTGACCCATCTTCATCTTTACTGCGTCCGGCTGTTTTCCAAGACATTGGGGTTGCGTATGGCTCCTTGCTTGACTGAGAAATGGGAGGCTGGGGCAGAGCTCCTGTGTGGTGGTGGTGGTAGGGAAGCTGGGCAAGGGTAAGAGCCCCTACTTTTACCACCGCTTCAGGTTCTGCTGCCCTAGGTTCCACTAATGTCTTTTCAATGCAGTCTAACACCTGTCCCCTTTGGCCTTCCCAAAATGTTGAAAAGCACACAAGGGAACCTACTCGTCCTTGAAGTCCCTTAAAAGACAGCAAAGTAATGAAGCACATATAAACCCTCACAGGAGAGGAGACCACAGGAGACGAGGGATGGCAGTGACACCCGGAAGACGAAATTCCTGGAGGGCGTGGGCAGTGCAGAGCCCACCAAGGGTTACACGCAGGGGGCTTCACCCTCAGGACCCCCCGTGCAGCTTTGCTCATGTCTGCCCTGCAAACGGAGCAGCTGCAGCTCTGGGAGATTTCCCCGGGCCCCTCTCTCAGCCAGCGCAGCCAGGCTGGCACGTGACCCCCATCCCCACCCCGGGAAGAGGCAGCCGGAGACCTGTGCTAACCCCCTTTGTCACCCCACGCTCTTCTTCTGCCGTCACACGGCATTTCTCTGTGCACCTCTGTGTCTTCTTTCAAAAATTAATTCGTTTACTTTTTAAAATTGACACAGCAGTTGTCCATATTTATGGGGTGGAGTGTGATTAGGTCAGGGTAATGGGCATATCTACACTTCTTCCTATTGGGAACATTCTAAAGCTTCTCTGCTAGCTATTTGGAAGAACTCAATTGATTGTTGTCGCCCATCGTTATCCAGTTGTGCCACGGGGCATTAACCCTTGTTCCTCCTGTGCGACTGCCCACCGACACTAGGAGCTCTTCTTCATCCTGCCTCCCCCACAGCCTTCCCAGGCTCTGCAACCTACTGTTTTATTCCCATTCTCTATTTCTTTGAGATCAACCTTTTGAGTACCACATATACGTGACAACATGTAGTATTTGTCTTTCTCTGTCCGACTTACTGCACTTAACATAATGTGCCCCAATTCCATCCACATTGCTGCAAACGGCTGAATTTCACTCTCTTTGTGGCTGAATCGTATCCATTTGTGTATATGTACCACTTGTCTTCATCCATTCATCTACTGATGGGTTCCTAGATTGATTCCATATTTTGGCTATCACAAATAGTGCTTCATGCTACTTGTCCAGTCCTGGACTTTGTTGGGAGGCATTTTTTTTTATTACTGATGTAATATCATTGCTTTTTATTGGTTTATTCAGGTTTTCTATGTCTTCATCATTCTTTTTTTTTTTTTCCAATAGGTTTGTGCCCAGAAAGTTAGCCATTCTAGAGTTTCCAATTTCTTGGTATATAGTTGTTCACAGTAGTCCCTAATGGTGTTTTGTATTTCTGTGGTAACTGTTGTAATATCTCCTTTTTCATCTCTAATTTTATTTATGTCAGTTTTATTTATTTTCATCTTGGTTAGTTTGGATACATTTCTTGATTTTGCTTTTTCCCAAAATCAACCCTTTGTTTCATTGATCCCAGTGTGTGAGTCATTTCTAACATTGCTCTTTTTGAGAACTCGGTTTATTCCATTGTGATCAGAGCACACACATGTGATTTTACTTTTTAAAACTGTGGGGTTTTTTGTGCTGTGACATGATTTATCTGGAGAATGTTTCATGTGCTTCTGAGAAGAACATGTATTTTGCAGCTGTCGTATAAAATGTCTTGTAAATGTCTGTTGGGCCCATTTACTCTAGAGTGGGGTTTACCTCTGATGGTTCTTCACTGACTTCTTTGGTCTGGTTTATCTGTCCACTGGTTAAAGTGGGATGTTGCAGTCCTCAAATATTTTTATATTAGCTTCTATCCCTTTAAATCTAGTAATGTTTGCTTCATATATTTGGGTGCTCCAACATTGTGTGCATAAATATTTAAATTTTTATGTCCTCTTGTTGACTTGATTCCTTTATCATAATAGAACTTCTTTGCATCTTTTTACTGATTTTTAAAATTAGAGTCTAGGGACTGGCACTGTGGCATATTGGGTTGGGCTGCCGCCTGCAGTGCCAGCGTCCCATATGGGCACCAGTTCGAGACCTGGCTGCTCCACTTCCAATCCAGCTCTCTGCTATGGCCTGGGAAAGCAGTAGAAGATGACCCAAGTCCTGGGGCCCTGTACCCACATGGGAGACCCCGAGGAAGCTCCTGGCTTCTGGCTTCAGATTGGTGCAGCTCCAGCCATTGCGGCCATTTGCGGAGTGAACCAGCTGATGGAAGATCTCTCTCTGCCTCTCCTTCTGTCTGTGTAACTCTGAATTTCAGATACATAAATAAATCTTTAAAAAAATTAAAAAATAAAATAAAATAAAATTAGAGTCTATTAGTACTGCTCCTCCTGCTTGCCTTTGGTTTCCATTTGCATGGCATAGGTTTGTACATTCCTTTACTTCCAGTCTTTGTGTGACTTTACTGATACAGTGCGTTTATTATAGGCAGCATGTCATTTGATCTTAATTTTTAATCCATTCAGTCTCTATAATTTAAAAAAAATATTATTTATTCGTTTGAAATGCAGAGTGACCCAGAGAGACATAGGATGACAGAGGTGTTGGACCTCCCATCCACTGCTTCATTCTCCAGTAGGCCCAATGGCTAGGGCTGGGACAGGCCGAAGCCAGGAGCCTGGAACTCCATCTCAGTCTCCCATGTGGGTGGCAGAGCCCCAAGTGCTTGGGCCATCATCTGCTGCTTTCCCAGGCACATCAGCAGGGAGCTGGCTGCTGAGCCACAGCTCCGGCCCTGGTATCGCTTGCTTAAAGAATTTAATCTGTTGACATTCAAGGTTATTACTTTGTGGCCATTTAAATATTCTTTATTCATTTCTTCTTTTGTTGTTCATCTTTGGGGTTTGGCTTTCTCTATTGATAGGGTTTTATTCTTTTCTTTCTGTTTTGTGTGTCCTGTGGAGTTTTGTTCTTGTGTGTGTTTTCGTGATGGTAGCTGTCTGTTTTCATCTCTAGAGAGGCCTCCCTTGAGCATTTCTTGTAGTGTCAGTCTAGTCGTGATGAATTCCCTCAGATTTTGCTTTTTATTGAAAGTCTTCATTTCTCAAGGACATTTTTGCTGAATACAGTATTCTTGGTTGGAAATGTTCTTCTTTTAGGACTTTGAATATTTTCTCCTGGCCAACAAGTCTGATGTCAGTCTAATTGAGATTTCTTTAGAAGTAGCTTGATTATTTTCTCTTGATGTTTTTAGAATTCTACCTTTTGCTTTTGACAGTTTGACTACAATATGTCCCATTAAGGTCTTTTTTGGTAGAATCTGTTGGAGGCCCTTTCGGCTCCTGCACCTGCATGTCTGCGTCTTTTCCAGATTTGAAGAGTTTTCCATACTATTTCGTTGGAAAGTTTTCTACCTTTTTTTTTTTTTTTTTTTTTTTTTTTGGACAGGCAGAGTGGACAGTGAGAGAGAGAGAGAAGACAGAGAGAAAGGTCTTCCTTTTTCTGTTGGTTCACCCCCAAGTGGCTGCTGCGGCCGGCGCACTGCGCTGATCCAAAGCCAGGAGCCAGGTGCTTCCTCCTGGTCTCCCATGCGGGTGCAGGGCCCAAGGACTTGGGCCATCCTCCACTGCACTCCCAGGCCACAGCAGAGAGCTGGACAGGAAGAGGAGCAACTGGGACTAGAACCCGGAGTGCTGGCGCTGTAGGCGGAGGATTAGCCTAGTGAGCCACGGCGCCGGCCTCTACCTTTTTCCTTCTCTTTTTCTGGCATACCCATACCTCAAATTTTTGCTTGTGTAATGGTTCCCATTCATCTCAAAACTTTATTTATTCTTTTAAATTTTTTCATTCTTTATTTTGGTGGGGGGGAGTCTTATCGGTTGTTTCAGAAGACCTGTCTTCCAGTTCAGAAATTCTTTCCTTTGCTTGATCAAATTCTGTGACTGAGTCTCTCAATTGTATTTTTTAAATTTCATTTGTTGAGCTTTTTAGCTGCAAGATTTCAGGTTTATTTGCTTTTATAATCTCTATCTCTTGCCTGGATTTATCATTCCTATCAAGAACTATCTTCCTAATTTTGTTGTCTGTATTCTCTGGTATATCATTAAGTTTCCTTAAAGTCATTCTTCTGAATCATTTGTCAAGGAGTCTGTCAATTTCCATTCCCTTGGAGCTCATTGACATACTTTTTTTTTTCTTGCTTCTTACATCCCTCTGTGGGTATTTGTGCATCTAATGGGTCTCTTACCTCTGCCAATTTTGGGGGTAGCTTTTGTAGTAAGAAACTTTCTGCTGTAATGTGTCCTAGGGTGATAGCTGGGTAAGTGCTGCTGTCCTTGGTTCTAAGTGGGCACTTCAATGTGGTGTCCGTATAACTTCTTTGGTTGTGTCCATGTTGGTGGTATCCTTGGTGTCTTAGTGGCCTAGGTTTGAGGGGTTGTGGGATTGCCCTGCCAATTCGTATACAGTTCCCTTAGGTGAAGTGAGTTTGCCTGCAGTTGTGATCATGGTGCCCTCGACTGTGGGTGTGGGGTACCCCTAAGTCCTCACAGGTTGTGTGAGCGTTTTACCATTCCAGTGGTCCCAGGCGCATGCCTTGTAGATTCCAGCAGAGGGATGTGGTACCTACCAGTGTCTGAGGACCACGTGAAGGCTGAGCCAGATGGACCTTTCTCAGAGTCCAAGGCTGCATAGGTGACTCTTCAGGGTCTCCAGGGACCAACCTGCCCAGGTAAGTCTGCCCCGCTGCTTCCCAGGGCCACGGTAAATGGATTGAGCCAGGTGTCTGCTTCTCTGGGTCTCAGTGGACTGAGACTCTGAAAACAAGCTGGTGAATGCTTCTTGGGGCCATAGGAGGGTGGTCAGGGCTTCCTGGTTGCCTCCTCATGGCCTCAGTAAACCACGCCATTCAGGAAAGACTGCCAGTTGCTTCCTAGGGTCAAGGGTGAGTAGGTGGGGCCACTCATCTGCTTCCCTGGCCTCTATGGGCCAAAGCTGCTCAGGGATGACTGGCCAGCGATATTCTGAAGCCAAGGGCTGGGTGGGTAGGGGAAGAGTGGGTGGGGCCACCTACCTTCCTCCCGGAAGTCTCAGTGGGCTGAGTCATTCAAGACTGGTTGCCCAGTTGTTCGCTGGGGCCAATGGTGTGTGAGCAGGGATGCTTGGGCTGTTTCTGCAAGGCAATGAAACGGGATAGTAACCCAGCAGCTTCCCAAACTGTCCTTTTATAAACGTTTCAGGTGTCTTTGGCATGAGTAAGGACTGCCAGCAGCCTCCTGCTTGCCTTGTCTCTGCCCAGTGAAGTCGCTCCTGGTTCAGGGTTGACCCTGGGATGGCACAGTGGATGCTCTGGGCTTAGTCCCCTTCTTTATAAGGCCACTCTGTGTCCCTTGCTCTTCAACATCTCTGCCACCTCCTCACTGTACTCTGAGGCTCTATTTCAAACACTCTAGCGAAGTAACTACTGCGTTTTCCTTGTTTGTGGTTCTTTGTGGTGGAGAGAAGCGTGCCGGGCACCCCTAGTCAGTCATCTTTGTGACATCCCAGGCCCAGGCCCCCAGGGGATAATGGGGACTCAGAGAGAGGTTAGGTAATTTGCTCAGAATCATGTATCTGGGAAGGAGTCCAAGCATGTCCTCCACAACCCCTCCTTCTTCACCCCCATTTGGCATCACTACCATCAGCCATACAATGAGGCTGGGGGCAACCAGGGGAGTGTGGAGCAGGAGCCCAAGGAGAGCTATGGCCAGAGTAGACTAGGGAAGCTTCTAAAGGTGGATGTGCAATGCTGAACCTTAAATAATTTGTGTGTGTGTGTTGTAGATTCTTCTTTTTATTGAATAATTTTTAAAAACTGGGGAGAAAGGAAGAGGCAAGGAAGGGATTTTCTGAAAGGGGAATGGCAACAGGTGAAGCTACAAAGCAGGACCTGGAGCAAGGAGTGGGAGGTGCATCTTGTCTGACTCTACATTTCCCAATCTGCAGAATGGGGGCATCAAACAACTCACCTTGTAAGATGGCTTAGAATCACACAGGGAATTGTGAAAACATTTTGTGAACAGTAAACTGGGTAGGAATATGCTAAGCCATTTCCATTACAACTTGACGCCTGATGGAAATGGAAGTTGCGTTCCTGTTCGGGGCAAAAGGGAGGAAGGGTGAGTCGAACGCATGGGGAAAATTATTCCAAAGTTAGGTTGGGCTCCCATCCTGGGACTCCCTGGACACCAGCTACAGGCAACTTCCTTCAGGTTCCAGCAAACAGTGTTCATGGCCCAGCCCAGGGGACTCCACGCGCGAAACAGCACCGGACACATGCCTTGAATCCCTGCGCCATCATTTCTGAGTCACCTTCATCTGTGATCCGTAATTTCCTTGTCTACAGAATGGGGTAGTGACACTCTTCTGCAGAGTGCTGTGAGCTTTGTACAGGTGTGTGTGTGTGTGTGTACAGTGTTTGGCACACATCTGGTAGCTGCTCAGTTCCTTTAAATTCTGCCTCCCAAAGCTGAGGGGACAAGGAGAGGAGGAACTGGGGTGTAGGCTCCAGATACCTTTCCAACAGCAAGTCACACAGACACTCTGGAGATGTTGAGCTCTCTGTACAACCCAGTTCAATCCATCAACCCTACCACAGCCCTGGCTGGATGCCCACCCCCAGGTGTCCTGGAGCCCCCAGAGGCTGCTGTGGGCATCTGCTGCCACCTACAGGCCCCATATGGCACTGCTTCCCCCGTCCAGCATTGAGGGGGCCACTCCCCCCAGCCTTCACCTCCTGCAAGGGGGTGTCATTGCCCATTTCCTCACCTGCTGGAGTTCCTGAAAGGCAATGATCTCTGTTCTTGTATCTGCAGTATCTAGCACAGTGACGCATAAAGTGCTCCACACATGATTATTCAATGAATGAATCAATCAACAAATGGCCTTATCTAATCAAATTAGACAACAGGAAGAAGTGCGCTGAGGATTATTTAATACCAGTATAGGTGACTCACTGTATTTATTTTGTTGCATAAAAATTGAAAATAATGCATTTTCCATAATGTTCATTTTCTATGAACTTGCTGACCTTTGCTTCTTTTTTATTTTTATTTTATTTTTATTTTTTTGAAAGGCAGAGTGAGAGTGAGAGAGAGAGAGAGTTCTTTCATCTGCTGGTTCACTTCCCAAATGGCTGCAACAGCCAGGGCTGAGCCAGACCAAAACCAGGGGCCCAGACCTACATCTGAGTCCCCCATCTTTCTCTGCCTTCCCAGGCTCGTGAGCTGGAAGCTGAATCAGAAGCAGAGCAGCCAGGACTCATACTGGCAGTCATTTATGGGCTGCCCATGTCACAAGCAGTAGCTTAACCTACTGCACCACAATGCCACCCTTTTTTATGGTTTTTGACATAAAGTCTATTTTGGGGGGCAACAGAGACAGAGAGACAAATTAACACACAGAGCTCCCATCCACTGGCTCACTCCTCAAATGCTCATAATGGCTGGGACTGGGCTGAACTGAAGCCTGGAGCCCAGAACTCAATCCAGGTCTCCCATGTGGGTGGCAAGAACCCAGTTACTTGAGCCATCACCACTGCCCGCCAAGGACTTCATTAGCAGGAAGCTGGAGTCTGGAGCCAGAGCCAGGCGTGGAACCCAGGTACTCCCACATGGAACGTGGGCACTTGAAAGTGCTAAGTGCCCACCCCTTACAGTCTATTTTATCTGATGTAAGACAGCTATTCCTGGGCTCTTTTGGTTTCTGTTTCCATGGAATATCTTTTCCCTGCCTTCACATTGTTTATACATATCTTCCCTGGAAAAGTGAATTTCCGGTAGGGAGCATAGTCTTGGGTCTCTTTTCTTTGTCATCCATTCAGCCAGCCTGTATCAGTTAATTAGAGAATTTAATCTATTTCCATTCAAGTTTATTACCGATGGGTAAGAACTTGGTCCGTTAATTGTGCTGGTTCTTTTTGGTTGTCTGCTACGTCCTTTGTTCCTTTCTTCCTCTCTTGTTATCGATTTCTGTGGTTTGATGATTTTCTGTATCAATGAAGGATGATCTTTTTCTTTTCCTCTTTTGTGTATCTGTCCTGTGAGTGGGTTTTGTATTTTCACATGTTCTCCAGAGGATAGTTATCATCCTTTCAGCTCTGGATGTCTTTCTAGTAAGGCCAGTAAGCATTTCTTAAAAGCGCTTCCTGCAACGCTAATCTGATGGTGGTAAATCCCCGGTTTTTGCTTGTCTTGGATGGGAGATAAGGCAAGGCTGCGACATAGCTGTGACCTGGGGCCCTCCTTCATTTGTTGATTTGCTCATTCATTGGCTTAGTACAGGCTGGGTGCCAAGCAATAAGATAGGCTGTTGGGGGACAGCAGTGAACAGTGAGCACACAGAACCCCTTGGCTTTTACCCTCGCAGTGTGCTGGAAGACAAGAGAGGACAGCATGCTGAGGGTTACAGCCACGCGGCTCCGGAGCATGGTGCTTGGTGGTTCTAGGCTGAGCTTACAGCCAGCCCTGAGGAAGCCGCTGTCAGCTCCTGAACAGGGCTGTGATGCGCTCCGAGCTGCTGAGTTTAAGAAGATGGTATACGCTAAAGAGAGGAGGTGATCAAGGCCAGCGACAGTGAGAATGAAGCAGAGAGTCAGTGGACCTGTGGCACGGAGGAGGATGTGCGGAGCTGGTATACAGGGAATGGACTGAGCTGCTGCTGAACCGGGAAAATGGGGTCAGGACCTTCCAGCTGCTGCAGGCACAGGACTGTGGCCCCAGCTGTACCGCACCGCCCAGAACGGGCTGTGCTGAGTACCTGCAGGGCGTAGGCTTGAGGTTCAGAGCGCACCCATGACCCCTGATTCTTCAGGAGAGGAGGTGCCCAGGGGACTCTTCACCTCCACCATGCATCAGGCTTCAGGCTTTGAAATCCTTGGCCAGCTTCCTTGGTATCCAGTGGGATCCATGGATGTCAGTCCTAGGACCTATGAGTTCTGTGGAGTTGCCTGGAAAATATGCCTGTGTTATGTGCGTTGCTCTGCAGAAAGAGCCCATAGCTTTCTACAGATTTTCAGCATAGTCTGCTAAGAAGGATGAGATCTGGGGGAGGCAAGAGTTTTGGTGGACTTGGAACCGAAGGAACTCGTTCTCAGGGGTCAGCAGCAGGCCCCAGGTCTGCTTGCTGGCTCCAGGGCCTGGATCTGGGCTGGAAACATCCTGGAGGCCTGAAAATGAAACCTGAGCCAAATCTTCAGGGCAGTCAGAGTTCCTTCCTCCTTCCGCCAAGAGCTCACCTTTGCAAGGAAAATGGCAGTGCCAGCCCAGAGAGATGGCATTCCTCCTCCCACACTGAGCTTCTTGTATCTCCCAGACCACGTGGGAGCCTAGTTTTGGGGAGCTGCAGAGGCGTGCTCTCCAAGGCTCAGAGAAACCCCTGGCCCCCTGGGAAAGTCGCCTTTACGAATGCCTGACTGTGTTAGTCCCAGGAACTTGGACTTGACCTTCAAGCCTTGTGAATGCCCCCACGGAGCTTGGAAAGAGGCAAACTGAAGATGCTCTAACATACTCTCTGTCCTCTGACCATGCCGGAACCAGGCTGCCCAGACCATAGTGAGGCCCAAGCCAGGCTGAGGTCCACACTGAACGGCACACACAGCAGAGAGGGGTCGGCCTAGGATCCTCAGGGAGCTGTCCCGTCTGACCCAAAGGGAGCACTCTGCAGGCCGGGGTCCCTTGGGATGTAGACAGACCAAGCAGCTTCTTTGCTGCTGAAGATTCCCAAGATTGCATGAACTGAGCATGTCCTTTATCAATGTTCCTATGGCTGTAGGTTGGCGCGCCCCATACAGAGCATTCTTGACCAGCAAAGTCTCAGCAGGGGAAGGTTGGGGAGGGGTGCAGGGGAGCATGAGGGGAGTGGCCCCCAGAGGCCTTTTGCCCCTTTCATCTCAGTCATCTGTACCCCAGAGAGAGAGAAAATTTTCAGTGCTGGGGAAGCCGTCTAGGAACACCCTGCTTCCTTCACCTCCCTGTCCACAGATCATTTAGCCTACGAAGACACTGATCGGAGATGGAGAAAGGGGCCAGTGCTGTGGCAAAGCGGGTACTGCCTGTGATGCCGGCTTCCCATATGGATGCTTGTTCGAGTCCTGGCTGCTCCACTTCCAATCCAGCTCCCTGCTAATGCACCTGGGAAAAGCAGCAGAAGGTGGTCTAAGTGCTTGGGCCCTTGCCACCCATGTGGGAGAGAAGAAGCTCCTGGTTCCTGGCTTTGGGCTGGCTCCACACTGGCTGTAGCAGCCATCTGGGAAGTAAACCGGTAGATGGAAGATTTCTCTCTCTCTCTCTCTCTCTCTCTCTCTGTAATTCTGCTGTTTTAAAAAAAAAATCTTAAGGATAAAAGAGGATGCAGAAAAATGCAACAGATTTACAGGAGCCAGTGGAAAGCTGGAGTCATGGTGCTGATTTCAGAACAAGCCGACCTCAGAATAAGGACCATTATGAAGGACAGAGAGGGGCCTGCAATGCGGATTCGGGGGTTGTATTAGTCCACCGAGGCGCCGCAGCTCTCCACTGTACACTGGGTGACTTAAACCTGGAATAGGACATTCTCACTGATTTGGAGACGGGAAGTTCAAGATCAAGGCTCCAGCCTCCTGGTGAGAGCTCTTCCCGGCCTGTCCCTAGCCTCCTTGCTGTCTCCTCATGGGCCCTTGTGCTGGGGGCAAAGGGGAGACATGGGAGGTTGGAGGGAAGTGATTATCTCTTGTGTCTGCTCTGATAAGGACGCCCTTGTGGTCTCATTTAACCATGATTACCTCTTAAAGGGTCTAGCTCCAAATACAGTCATATTAGGGATTAGGATTTCAACACACACATTTGGCAGGTTGCATGCAATTCAGCACATAGCAGGGGTCACATAGCAAGAAGCAGTAACAATCCTTAATATGCATGCATTTAAAAACATCAAAATGCTTGTGGCAAAAATGGATAGAGCTGCAAAGGAGAAACCCATGAATGCATTATTGCAGCCAGATTTTAGCACCCTTCTATCAGTAATTGACAGAACCAGGGGACAGAAAAATCAATAAGGGCATAATTGAGCCGTCAATCAACTGGATCTAATCAACCCGTATAGAACTCTTCACGCACCAACACTAAAATACACAAGCTCACATGGAGCATGCACCAAGATAGACCAAATTACAGGCCTCATATTGCACAACAACAAGTTTAAAAGAATAGAAATCTACAGAATATTCTGTCACATCACAATGGAATAAAACGAGAAATAAAGAACAAAGGGATAGCTGGAAAATCCCCCAAACACTTGGACGTTAAAGAACACATCTCCAAATGACACACGGGTTGAGCAAAAAGCCCTGGACCCAAGACAGAGAGAGGACAGGGGCAGTTACCTAACCCTAAGAAGTCAACCCTTCCTGCCCGTGTTGGAGAAGGAGGAGGGCACAGCTCAGCTTGCCCTGGGGTTTGGGTCCAAACTCTAGGTCTTCTCCCCACTGTCTAGGGGCCAGGGGAGCTTCCGGCCCAGCCTGTTCATTTGGGGCCATGGAAGAGCACACAGTAGGGCCTCAGAGTCAAGGGCAGTGAAGGGCGAGGAGCTGGGGAGGGGAGGTGGGGAAGGGTGTTATCCCGAAGCTGGAGGCAGCGATTTCATAACAAAGTCTGGGCTCAAGTTGTGAATTAATCCAACCTGCGAAAATGGAAACCTCCTCGGGAGCCTCAGACAGAAAAAGAAAAAATGCAAACAACCAGGCTGGCTGGAAAACCGAAGTCGGCAGCGCTGAAGCGGGGAAAGAAGGGAAGCAGACAACAGGGGGCTGCACAAAGGCGCTGAGGCCAGAGGAAGTGATGAGGGCACAACGCAGCCTTGGCAGCTGAGGTCCGGCAGGCACTGACGATGCCACCGCCCCCTACACCTACCACTCTGCTGGCCGTGGCCTTGGGCAGGCCACTGGGTCACCTCTGGACCTGGGACGCAGTGGACTTCCCCTCCATCCTGTCCCAAGTTGGTGGCCTACCAGCTTCTATCTCAAACCTCTGGGGAGGCAGCCCAGAGGCCCTTGCTGTAGCCACAGGGAACATGGTCACACCGGCAGGGACACCAAGGCTCCCCTGGGGCTGGACTCTGCCCATCCCCAAAGCTGACAGTGAAGGCAGGGGAGGTGATGATCTCTCTGATGAACTTCAGCACTCACCACGTGTGGCTGCTTAGCACTTGACACGTGGCCAGGCCAAGTACAGCTAAGATGCGTGAGTGCCCTACACTTGGACTTCAGAGGCTTCACACAAGAAGCAAAATGTAACATTCATAATTCTGTTACTGACGACATGCTGTGGTTAAAATATTTTGGATATATTGGTTTAAATAAAATGCATCATTGATATTAATCACACCTGTTCTCTTTTTACACTTCTTAATGTCACTGCTAGAACACTGAAAACTACGTGTGTTGTTTGCATTACACTACTGTCAGACGGTGCTGCACTGGGGCGTTTCCTGCCTTGGAGTTTCGGCAGCCTTTCTATCCAGACTTACTCCCAACAGGACCTGCAGCTGGGCAATGAGTTATCGTTACACTGGGGAACCTGCCTCCTGGGGCTCCCAGTGGCTCGCTCCAGCCCCTCACTCAGTGCTAGTAACAGCAAGCCCTCCTGGAGACCAGTCACACTGGGCTGGAGGTGTTGGTGTGCCCACCAGCACGTGGAGGCCACCAGGTGATTCTGCCAGACCTGGCTGTTCGAGAGAGGCTCCCCTGTCTCACGGGTACGGGACTCAACCGCAGGCATGTCCTGGGCCCTTCTCTTGATGGAGAGGCCACTGTCTGGCCCAAGCCTCCCTCCCAGCTGCAGGGGGCATGGCCTTTGGGCACATCTTCAGCCTCCTCCTTCCTCTCCCCAAGACAGGCGTGTTTCAGAAGTGCAGCTCCTTTCCCTGCCTTGTCACAGCCTTGAGGGAATGTAGGTCCCGGCTGGCTGTGACCCCTGGATGTGTGCGTGGAGCATCTGCCCCAGGGTGTGGAGCATCTGCCCCAGGGTGTGGACCCTGGCATCCTCACCATCTTTTCCAGAGCAGGAAGCAGGAGCCACATGTGATGAACTAAATGGGAGGAGAAGGGAGAAGGGCACTGCGCAGCCCTGCGCTGTCACTCTGCAGCCAAGCACCCCTACACAGGTTGCCTCACCTCTGCGGGCTTGGTCTGTAAAGCATGGGACCCTGGGGGAACCACTGGGACAGAGTTTAGCAGACTTCCAGGCTTGTAGGTCCGGCAAGTCTGGGTTAAATCTGCTCTGCTCCCAACTGACTTGTACGACCTTCAGCAAGATAATAAACCTCTCTGAGCCTCCAGCTCCTTCTCTATAGAATGGGCACAATGACCTATACTTCACAGTCGTCCATAAGGATGAAATAATGCAGGGTGAGTTGCTCTGAGTCCCAGGAACCAAAAACAGATCAGAGCAGCAGAACCTGGCTGCAAGGTGCCCCAGGAGACTGTGTCCTGGGTTTAACTTGACCTGCGGAGGGCAGCACCCCAGGGTACCCCAGCATCACAGTAACAGTGGCTCACCCACCCAGGGTAGCTGCCCATCAACCATTCTCCTCCATTTGCCGGCCACCCCCTCCCTCTGGAGCCCCAAAGCCCAGCCTGAGACCCCAGCTAAGGAATGTGCAATCTTCTGTCTCCTCTGGATCCAGTTTCTATAAGACTCCTGCCCATTGCCTCATGTCTCAGGTGCACAGACAATGCCTCAGACTCCTGTTCACAGCAAGAATACATACCACCAACATGGATGACTGTCACATGCTTGATGATTTGAGGGGTCTTCAAAAGCTCACGGGGTTGGAGGGACCGGTGCTGTAGTGTAGCAGGTTAAGCCACCACCTGCAAGGCTGGCATTCCATATGGGCACCGTTTGAGTTCTGGTTGCTCCACTTCTGATCCAACTCCTTGCAAATGTGCCTGGGAAAGCAATGAAAATGACCCAAGTGCTTGGGCCCCTGCACCCATGTGGGAAACCTGGAGGAAGCTCTTGGCTCCTGGCTTCAGCCTGGCCCAGCTCTGGCTGTTGTGGCTATTTGGGGAGTGAACAAGTGGATGGAAGATATCTTTCTTTCTCTCCCCTCCTCTCTCATAATCCTGGCTTTCAAATAAATAAAATAAATCTTTTAAAAAAAATCCATGGAGGGGTAAGCATTTGGCAGAACAGTAAAGACCCTGCTTGGGACACTTGAATCCTGTATCCTAATGTTGCTGCCAATTCCAGCTTCCTACTGCTGTGCACTCTGGGGGCAGCGGTGGCTTGGGAGCAGGTGATGGCTCAGTGCTTAGAACCCTTCCAAGCCCATAGGAGACCCGAACTGAGATCCTAGCTCCTGGCTTTGGCCTGGCCCAGCCCTTCTGTTGTAGGCATCTGGGAAGTGAACCACTAGTTGAAAGATTTCTCTCTCTCTCTCTATTTCTCTGTCTCTACCTTTAAAATAACATTTTAAAATGTTTACCTTCATGGAAAACATTGAGTATCTTTTAATTCCATTTTTCCATGCACTGGGTCCCCTCAACCATCCCCTTAACTTGTAGGCACATCCGTGTGTTTGCTTGTTTGCCTGGAACACAGATAACAGGAGGGAGGAGCACACAAGGGCCCCTTCACACGTGTGCACACACATGCACACGCACACACATGGCCATGCTCTCGCCCCTCCCAAATCCAGAGGAGGGAAGTTTGCAGGCTGCTCTGGCACGTGCAGAGCTGCCCGGATGTACTGGATTCGGCTTTATCTGCCACCTGCTGGGGCCTGTGGAAAGCGAGCTGTGCTCCTGGCAGGGGCATGCGGTGCAGGACAGGCTGGGGAAAGAGCTGACAGCGCGAGGGTCCTAGAGAGGCGGCGATAGGCCTCCGCTCCAAGCCAGGGCAGGAGAACTAAAGAATCGGGCTGCAAAGCCTGGCATCACACCGACCCCAGCTTCCAGTACTGGGGTGCTTCACGAGCCAAGGGGTTGGGAGAAAGGCCTCTGGGCTCAGGCCGACCTATGAACCCAGCTCTGCCTGTTGATTGCTGTGTGATCCACCTACCCTCTCTGAGTACTCGTTTCCTCCTTGGTGAAATGGGAATAAGAAAACCCAACAGGTGGAGAGATGAGCCTTCCCAATACCCCAGAGCCTCTCGTTGCACCTGTTTTACATTCTCCTGGTGCTTGTGCATCCCTGTGAACATGGACATGATGCACTTACAGGCTTAATTCATCTCTGACTCACCCAGTCGCCTGAAAGCCCACCTCACCCCACCCAGGGCCCTGTGGAAACCCACAGAACCTGTTTGGCTGATCACCGGAGCTCCGGAGCTGAGCACAGTTCCTGGAGCACAGTAAGTGCTTGCTGACTGAGAATGCACGGCTCTGCAGCATAGTCCCAGACGCATCCAAGGGCACCGCAGGTGACAGCTATGGTTTGCTACTTACTTATTTGAGAAGCAGAGAGACAGAGAGCTCCCATGTACTGGTTCACTCCTCAAATGCCTGCAACAGCTGGTGCTGGGCAGGGGCTGAAGCCAGGAGCTGGGAACTCAATCCAGGTCTACCACATGGAGGAGGGGGGGTAGCCACCCAATTACTTGAGCCACTTATCAGGGTGTGCATGAGCAGGAAGCTGGAGTCAGGGTCAGGGCCAGGAGTCTAAGCCAGGTACTTGGATGTGATAAGCGAGCTAGGCCAAGTGCCCGCCCTGACAGCTACCATTAATGTTGTTTTATCCAGGTGCTACCTCCTAAAGGTTGTCCCACACCCACTCCTCAGCTGCCCACCCCCTGCACCTAAGCTCTTCCTGGTAGTGGGCCAAACGCTCCAGCAGAGAGCTGGTCTACTTCTTCGGTTTGTACCATGGCTAGATAAGAAGCATTTCTCAAATTTCTTTAGGTGTAAAGACCCCACTGGGGTTCTCCCTAAGTCTTTTTGGCCAGAGAATGTGTTTTTCCCTCTTCATTACAAAGCATGCCACCACACCTTCCCCTCCATCCCAGGTCCCACCCCAGTCTGCTGGTCAGGTCAACAGGACAACACCACTGCCTCCAGCCCAATGGAGGGACCCTGGGCCCCCTGCACCCTCTTGTCCTCCGCCTGCAGGCAGAATGCCAGAGTTGTACAGGACCCAGTCAGACGCACGCACAAAGCAGCATACACAAAGCCAAAGCAGGCCAAGGTCACTCATGTTCTAACTGCAGAGACGGAGGCCCAGGAGTGCCAGGTGCACGGGGCTAATTTGAGCAGCCCAGGGCTGCAGAGCCGTGGAAAGTAGAGATGGGGGACCTCAACCTACTGGAACACAGAGCAGATTGCAGCTCTGGCCTCCCATTCCCTGCTGGGGGTCCCTTTCCAGGCCCTCTCCCCTGCCTTCTTCCAGGTTCTATCTCATTGGGACATCCGGAAGAGGGGAAGTCCTCTAAGGGGAAGGGCTCTACTCTTTTCACCCTGGATATGGGGTTATATCCATGAGGTCCTAAGTCTCTGGGCTGAGGCCTTAACAGGCCTTGGATCCCCCAAATCCAGCACCTAGGATGTGGATAGAGGGGGTACTGCTGTGCAGAGACAGCCAGAGCCTCAGAGCACCGAGGCCACAGTGCCAGGCTTCTTCCTTGTCTCCTGTCCCTCTCCATCGCTCTCCCAGCCCTCGGAGCACAGCACTGGGCCCCTTGCTCCCCAAGACGAATCACCAGCCTCTTCCTTTTCTGATCAGTCCGCGGGCCTGCTGGTTTGGAACCAAAGGAGTTCTAACTCCCAGCACCCCACCCCCAGATGCTGATGAAGACAGAGATAAATTCCAGTCCTTGCAGCTCAACAAGTGACTCAGGCCCTAGGGGGTGGGCAGACACTCCAACGCTCAGAAATTCCATGGGTTTAGAGTCTATCTTCCAGGAACCAGGAACAGAAGGCCAGACCTCCCCCCCAGTAACCTTTGGCTATGGTTCTTTATCTCTGCCTAAGGTTTGGAGGAGCCATAGTAGGGTAAGGATGACTCGTCTCCAAGTGCTTTTGACTACTGATGTCAGCCATTAGGCTCTTACCAGCAAATCAGTGGGACCAGCATTGGGGCCAGCAGGTCAAGCTCCCTCTTGCAAGGCTGGCATCCCATATGAGCACCAGCTTGAGTCCCGGCTGCTCCACTTTTAATCCACCTTCCTACTGATGTGCATGGGAAAGCAGCAGAAGATGGTGACCCGAGTGCTCAGGCACCTGCCACCCACGTGAGAGACCCAGATGGAGTTCCAGGTTCCCGGCTTCGGCCTGGCCAAGCCCTGGCTGTTGCAGCCATTTGGGGAATGAACCATCAGACTGAAGATTCTCTCTCTCTCTCTCTCTCTCTCTCTCTCTCTTTCTCTCTCTCTCCATGTTTCTCCTTCTTTCTCTGTCACTCTGCCTTTCAAATAAATAAAATAAAATCCTTTTAAAAAGAAATCTTACCAGCCAGGCCAGTGTTTGGCCATATTGCAATTGGGTGCCTGCGACCTGAAAAATTTAAGAATCAAAAGCTACCTGTACATTACTACAGTCTCACTCAGCCGTCAAATCGTGTGACCCAAATGTCTTCAGGTAAGGCCCCCCAAGCTGCAGGCTCAGGGTGGTCTCTGCAATACAGGGCACCCCCTTTAAGAATGCACTGGAACTGAGCTAGGGGGCCATGCTGTCTCCCACTCTAGCCTTTCCCAAGGTATTCCTCTTATATGGGATGTCCTCATGAGCCAATCCAGTTCCTCGTCCCATTGCCCTTGCCTACTGCTCTGTTTGTATTCAAATGTGTGCGCCTTTGTAAGAGGCACTTGCTAGACTAAGCATTGTGCCAGACCACCACGTGGCTCTCATCAGTCCCCAGGCCAGGATGCGGGCCCCAGGGCACTCGCCTCTGCCAGTCAGGAGCCTGCTCAGGGCTTCCCACCAGCTAGAAAACCACGCAGAACTCAGGGCCTGGCCAGTAATCACAATTTCATGATAGCCAAAGAATCCAGATCAGACCAGCCGAAGGGAACAGCTCGGTGTCCGCGGGAGGGAAGAGACATCACTCTTGACCTGTGTTTCCTGAGGCTGCGGTTGACTCAAACCATAAGGATAAACAACACCCCCTGGCTCAGCTCTCTCCAGCCAAGGGCCAGGAGGCTGTAGCCCATGCTGCCCCTCCTTCTCCCTGTGTGTTTCATGAGGCAGCTGTGCCCCTCTGCCCCGCCTGGGCCAGCTATGTGCACCCCCTGGCTTGCCCATGGTGGACCCCTGCAGCTCTGCTGGTCTGTCCCTGACAGCCACTGCTGGGCTGACTTCGGCACACTGTTCTGGCCAGCCGGGCCGCCTTCTGGCTTCCTACACCATGGAACATGGGTCCCTCATCTGACGCCCCTGCAGGAGCGGGCAGACACAGGAGAGAGGAGGTCAGACCAAGCGCGCACGTCTATGCCCTTCTCGGGGCCACCCGCATGCGGTCGGAGGCTCCTTGTCTTTGAGCTCCAGGCTCTCAGGGTCTTCTTTCCTTAGGATCCTTCCACCGAGGCTGTCACTCAACCCCTCCCAGTCAGTGGCCCATCCCCAGGGCTCACTCTCTGGCAGCTGGGACATCCTGAACCCCAGGAGCAGACACTGTGACCCTTCCCTCCCCTGGGTTGCTAGTCCAGGACCATGGACCGGGGTCCTTGCCTACCAGGTTGGTTCACAATCTGCTGAGCTGTCTGATGAATGCCCTCTTAACCCTGGAGGTTGCATTTTCCATAAGAAGCCCCCGAAATATTCTTGCTCGGTACAAATGGAAAAATACAAAGCCAACATCTTATTATTCTTGGTTATTTCCAGTTGTATTATGATGGAAAAATAAGTTATTCCTTACATTAGGCCTTAACCTACAGCTATTCTGATTGCATTTCTGAGAAATGTAGTTGTGTATGTGTGTGTGTATGTGTGTGTTTAATGGGCCCAGCTCATATTTCCTTTTCTTTATCCTTGGATTAATATGATTACCATATACATTTCATGTTTCCAAGTTGTTTATAAAAAGTAAAATTTCTCCAGGGGGAAAAAATGTAAGCATCTTTCTGATTTGGTTCTGCATACTTTTACAGCCCCGTCTCCACCGACACCCCTGCCCCCCAGCCTTTGTTTGCTCTCCCCCGGCTCCACACCAGTCTGGTGTAACATTTAAGAAGTCAGGGCCCCGGTGGCGTGGGCTCGGGTTTACACTCTGGTTCTGCCTCTAATGGGCTGTAGGACCTGGGGCAAGTTTCTTAACTTCTGTTGCCTCATCTGAAAAACTGTAGGTAGGAGCAGCATCCACTTCACCACAATGAGATACACCCATTATGAACGCCAAAATTACAACAACAACAGAAAATAGCAAGGCTTTCAAAGCTGTGGAGAAGTGCAACTCTCGTGCCTGCTCGTAGGAAAGTAAGATGGTGAGGCTACTGTGGAACACAGTGTGATGATTCCTCGAAACATTTTAAATCTGTGTCCAGGGTTTTCACAGGCAATTCCAGAATTCCTAAGGGATCCAGCAATGTCACTTCTGAGTGTAAACCCAAAAGAAGGCAGAGACGTGAATGGATTTCCATACGCTTGTGTTCAGAGTGCACTTGTTCACAATACCCAGGGATGTGAGCCACCCAGTGACCCTCAAGGGATGGACAAATGGATAAACAAACCATGGCACAGACATACAATGGGATATTATTTGCCTTAAAAAGGGATGAAATTCTGACCCATGCTATATACATAGATAGGCATTTGAGACACTATGCAAAGTGGAATAAGCCAGTTACAAAAGACAAATATTGTGCAGTTCCATAAATGTGAGCTTCCTGGAGGGGTCAAATTCATTGCGATCAGCAGTGGGGGAGTGGGCACCAGAGGCTGCAGGGGACGGAGGTATGGGAAGCTCTCGTTCAGTGGGCACCGAGTTAGGATGATGGAGAAGTGCTGGAGTCTAATGGTAGGGATGTGTTGTACAACCATGTGAGTGTACTTAATGCCTCAGAGCCGCACCCTTCAAAATGGCTAACATCAGAAGTGTGATGTTATGGATGTTTTACCATATTCGCATTTGTTGAGGGGAGGGTCCTTGGCGCAGCAGTTACGACGCTGTTTGGGATGCTCACATACCACAGCCAAGTGTGGAGTTCAAGTCCAGCCCCTCTGCATCTGATCTAGCTTCCTACTCATGCCACCCTGGGAGGCAGATGGTGACACTCAAGTCCTGGGTCCCTGCCACCGGTAGGGGAGACCTGGATTGAGTTCTGGATTCCAGGTGGCCCAACCCTGGCTGTTGCAGTCATTTGGGGAATAAACCAGTGGATGGAACATCTTTCTCATCTGTCACTCTGTTTCTTTGTCTTTCCACCTCTCAAATGAAATAAAACAAATAAACAAAAAAGCTCTATAAAAATGAAATAAAATGTTTGAAGAAAAAATGAATCGGAATGTCACAGGGAAGACAGACGCACGGAATGCACCTGGCGTGATGGTGACATCTATGCAGCAGGTGCTCACAAATGTTGACTCTGGGAAGACCCCGTGCTGCTAGCATGAGAGAGCCGGCCACTCGCAACGCAGACATCCGTGACTCTTAGGCTGTGTTCAGCTCCTTTTCTTCGCTTCACCATTCCATGCTAAGTGTGTCTGCCTCCATTCTCCCACTCACAGGCATTTAATACGGTGCTGGCTGCTCCGTCCTTTGTCCTCGTGTTCCTTACCTGCCTTCCCCACTAGAGGGAGCGTCTGAGGACAAAGTGTGCGCCCTATTCCTTCCTTGTTCCAGTACCTAGGAGAGTACTTGCTGCATTTGTCTAGAAGGTTTGCCGCCCAAAACAAGGGAACAGTGAGGGCTCAATAATTTTTAAAGAGAAAGTTTTGCTCTAAAATAGAGGCTTTGCTTGAGTACAAGGACCTCCTTTTTGCCAGCATTGTGATGCCGTGGGTTAAGCTGCTGTGACACTGGCAGTCTATATGATCGCTGGTTTTGAGTCCTGGCTGCTCCACTTCCGATCCAGCTCCCTGCTGATGCGCCTGGGAAATCAGTGGAGGATGACCCAGGTGCTTGGGTCCCTGCGAGGGGATTTTTAATAACCGAGGGCAAATATTTTACCCTGATCTAATATTAGTATGAAGACAACACTTTAAAAATGTCCTGGGCCAATTCTCAAAGTTTAATGCTCAGACAGTTTTGTGGGTCAATGGCTAGGACTTCTGGCCCATGTAACATTTGGGCCCAAGTGTACTTCAGCAGTGTGGTGTCCTGATGAGAAAGAAGTGGCTGCGTGGAGGCTGGTGGATGCCAGTGGGAAAAAAAGCCTACTTCGGAAACCACGCTTGTGTGTTAGCATCCCACTGCGGCAGCGGCCGAAGACCAGAAACCATAGGATTCAAACCACGGATGTGTGTTAGCTCCAAGTCTGGAGGCTGAAGCAGAGGATGGAGGTGGGGACGGGGTGGGTTCCTCCTGAGGGCTGCCTCTCCCTTAGCTTCTGGTGGCTTCCTGGGGATCCTCGGGGCTCTGTGGCTTGCACACACAGCGCCAGCCTCCCTTCCTCCTCATGTGGCCTCCTGTGGGCCGTAGCTCCTTCTATCTGTTTTTGCAACATACCATATACCTTTATTGCCCCAAGACTTCTCTGGCCGAGCTTGAAAGCATACACAAAGTACATACAAGTTGATATCAAGGGCCGGCGCTGCAGCTCAATAGGCTAATCCTCCGCCTCGCGGCGCCGGCACACCGGGTTCTAGTCCCGGTCGGGGCACCGGTTCTGTCCCGGCTGCCCCTCTTCCAGGCCAGCTCTCTGCTGTGGCCAGGGAGTGCAGTGGAGGATGGCCCAAGTGCTTGGTCCCTGCACCCCATGTGAGACCAGGATAGGCACCTGGCTCCTGCCATTGGATCAATGCGGTGCGCCGGCCGCAGCGCGCCAGCCGCGCCAGCCATTTGAGGGTGAACCAACGGCAAAGGAAGACCTTTCTCTCTGTTTCTCTCTCTCACTGTCCACTCTGCCTGTCAAAAAAAAAAAAGTTGATATCAAGTAGAGTCGAGTCGGGCTTTGCCATTAGTACAAATAAACCCTGGTGGAACACAGTCGTGTTAGAGCAGTGCAGACTCCATAGTCAAGGCCTGGGCTCAGTCTGGTTTTTCCATAAAGGGCCAAGAAGGAAACATTTTAGGGCTTTCCAGTTACATGCACTCATGTGCCACTAATATAGCTCTACCATTGAGGCACGAGAAGAATCGTAAATAATTATTAAACAGATGAGGATGGCTGCTCCAATACAACTGGATTAGCAAAATCAATCAGGGGCCAGATTTGCCCCATGGTGCCTTGCTGCTCCAGACCATCCCTCACCCTACCGGATGCTCTGCCCTCCTGCTGTTATCCCCTCTCTGCCTTACTGCCCACAGAGGAGCCGCCCAACCCACCCCTGGCGGCGGCGGTGGCAGCCTCCCCTCCCTGAGTCCCCTGCTTCCTTTCACCCCACACCAACTGCACAGTTTCATCCTCAGAGCACCCTTCCTTCTCCACCCCAGTCCTAACTCAAACTCCCACCCTGCCCCACGTCCACAAAGCAAATAGCACCAGCATCTGTGCAGGGCCAGGCAGCGCTGAGCTGGGGCTGTGCAGTGTATACATAGCCATATGTAGGCCAGCAGAGAATCCTCTAGGCCAGCCATTTGGATTTATGAACCTCTCTGGCAGCCTTTGTTCTACTCTCACAGGAGGCTCTGCCAAGTTTATAAATACTTCCTCTGAGTGACAATAAATTTGGTCTCCCCTAATCTTTCACTGCACGGATAAAATCTCATTGAGGATGCAATAGCGCTGACAATTACAGTTAACCGTTTTCTTCCTTGATCTCAAGCTTCTAACCAGATGGACTCGGAGGGCCTCCTCTCCGTGGGTCGCAGCTGATTGAGTCTAGGAGCCGTGCCGCTCGGTGCTCTGATGGCTGGAAGCTCACCCGCTTGGATGCCTGCCTCTCCTGTGGCTCGGTTTTATGAAGTCAAGAGGGCTGATACAACCCAGACAGTTTACAGAGGGGCCCAGAGGAGGTCACTGCTCCGGACACTTGGTTGTACCTTCTCCAACCGCAGATGGATTTACCAGATGTAACAGGAGTGCGGCTTCTTTATCTCGTGAAAACGAGGTTGCTCTAGGTTTTGATGAGTCCTGAAGCCTTAAAGGTAAGGAAACACACTAATAATACAGCAGCTTAGTTGTTCTTTTTCCCTAACTGCTTTCTTCTGTATTCTCTCCTGTGCCCGGCCAGTGGCTTAACACAGTACTAGGGACATAGAAGACATTTTTTTTCCTAACACATCTTTTGTCATCCATGCAATCAACATCTTTCCTATCTTCGGGACCTACTTGGTCACACAAAAGTCACTCGCCTGCCTTGTAAACTTTTCAAGAAGGGTTAGTCAAGGCCACAGGTCTATTCGTTTTATTTTGCTGCCGGAATTGCTCATTGCCTTACCAGTGACTCTCCCAGAGCAGTGGAAAGGACCAGGTAATTCGTGCACTGACAGTACACAAGAAGGGGCCAAACACCTCTCAGTTCTAGTTTCTCTCCCTTTTTATCATCAAATGTGTGTAGAGAAAAAGGCATGGAGACGCGAGGAGACATAGGCACAGACAGCGGCCACCAGGAGGATATAGAGACCCGGGGGCCGGGGGTGGGGGGGCTATGTACAAGTGCACCTCCTTTGACTTTCTTTCCCTTCTTTTGTCACTCCTCCGTTTCTGCTTCCTCCTCATCCTCCTTCCGTCTTTTCTTTTCACCCTCCCCCAACGTACAACAAGTTAGGCAACGGAATCAACGGGCTATGCTTGGTTTTCCAAAGATTATGATTACTGCCTAAATGACATGGCCCCGTTACTTGGGTTTTGACTTGCATGATTGAGTGAGCAATCATTTGAGAACAGGATTGATTCCCTGGACCCTCAGCCTATTGCGGCTTCGAGCCTGGAGACGTCTCACACCCAGTGGCAAACAAAACATCTTCCCCATCAGAACAGAAGGAGCAAAGGCCGCTCCAGTCACTTCAGTTCTTCCTCTGCCCCCTGCCTCTCCCTCCCCTTCTCTGGTTACTCACTATGATGTCCAGAAGGTGAGGCACACACCTGGCCTTCCTCCTGGGGCGGTCATGACTCACAGCACCCACCTCCCTCCGGGGGAGGCCGCCTGTGACTGTCGCTAGGACAGGGTTCTGGGCAGGGGTCTCCACTCCAAAGCCACTTGGTTGCCTGAGGGCCACATGGCTGGCAGGTGACACCAGCCTGGCTCAGAGACAGCACAGAGAGGCCGAGATGTCACGGTGCCAGGCTCGTGGACTCGGCAGGCCCGCAGATCCAGATTTAACCCTCGGCTCTTCTGTTGAGCACAGGGATGAGAAGACCTCGTGTGAAGAGTGCCACTGTGCTGACCTACAAGCAGAGAGAGTGCTGCCTCCCTCACCGGCTTCTTGTGAGCACCCATGGCCTAACAGAGGGCAGAGCACCTGGCACTGCCCACGGCAGAGGAGAAAGGGCAGAGATGGAGGGTGGGACAAGGACAAAGGGTGACACCCAGGCGCGCAGGGGCCCGATCTGGGGCTGTGCCCTGGGGAGAGGAGCACACCCAGGGGACGTACAGGTGCTGGGGCTGCTGTCTGAACTTGCTGACCACACAGCGCCACCTAGGGGCAGCGTGGGTTCCAGCAAAGGGCTGTGTTGGCAGGATCCCGACCCAATGCAATCCCCCTACCCCTTTGCCCTTTCCCCCAGACTTCCTCCAGCCTCTGCTCCCTCATTCCCACCCCAGCCTTCTCCCCTGTCTCCTCTTGCTGCCGCAGTGTTATTCACAGTGGGGTCCTCAGGGCTTTGGACGAAGAGCTTAATCTGTGGGAAGTCAGATAATGACCATTCCCAACGTCTCCCACCCCTCCTCCTGGGCTCCGCGTCACTGAGTCCCTTCGGATGGCACTGAGAACGGCTGGCTTGCCAGGGCCACACTGTCCCTGACCCGGCCGAGGGCCCACGGGGGTGCCATGGACAGCGGGGTCTGGGTCTCCCTGCTGCAGGCCGTGAGAGACGGCGGTGAGGAGCGGACTTTATGGCTACAGGTCCCCCCGTCCCCAGGGCCTGCCCCCTCCATTGTGAATTCCACTCTGAGTACTTTTCTCATTCTCCCACCAGAGGAAGCCTCTTTCCTGAGCGCTCTCAAGCTACAGCCTGCAGCAGAGTTTGCTCTTAAGATGAAATAACAAAATAAAACTCAAAGAGGGAAGGATGCTGGCCCAGGCTGCAACTTAGGAGACTGGCCAACTTCTACTCCCTGTTCTAGAAATCGGGATTTAAAACAAGGCTGAATTATTTCTTTGAAAATACGTTGACAAAGAGGTTTTGGATCCATTTCAGCATTCCCTCCACACCTCCTTAAATCTCTCTCATTCTTCTTGAGAGCTAAGGTTGGCTTTCAAATCCCAACAAGTTGCACTTGAAACAGCCTCGTTTGTTCAAAGCGTTTTTTGGAAGCTCAGTAGGAGCCCTGTAACATGATAATGAATTTCCTGAAACGTTATCAGGATGCATCACTTCCAGAAACTTGCATGTCGTATGTTTCCCGGCAGGTTATTGAATGCCCGTGGAAGTCCAGAGCAGGCAGGAGCGGCAAATATAAACTTACTGCCTTCCTGCTTATGCGTCTTTCCCAAAAGCCAAACATTATTCAGTGCACACTTCTGTTCTCATTGTGGTCATTAGTACACTACGGTTTGTTTGGGTTTTTCAGATGGTCTCGTTTACATCAGGGAGTTCGACCTAGCAAATACTTTGAAATTACGACAGTTTTGATCAAGGCAAAAACGCATGTGGAAGTAATTACCTGTGTCAATGGAGAAGTAAGTAGAAACCCAGAGCGCTCGTTTCCTTCTCATTTTCCCCTCGCCGCTGCTGTTTTGTTGTATGTGCAATGGAATGACTTAGCCGTGCAGTTTCTCTGTCCAGATCACCCACTCCCTCTTCGCTCTGCCTAGAAAATACTGCATAATTCTTCAAATTTCGATTCTATGCCATCTATTTGGAAAAACCACCTCTTAACTCCCTGGAATTATTAGGTGCTGTTCCTCCGTGGTGTTGGAGAATTTTGGACATGCCTTCATCAGTGCAATGATTACCATATTGTCATTTTTTGTATCAATGCCAGTCGCCTTCCCATTGCAAGTTCTTTTGTTTCCAACGCAATAATAGCTACCACCACTCTGCACCAGACACTCTTCTGAGAGCTTTGCATGTATTGGTCACTCATTTCTGCCTCCTAGGAACTCTTAGAGAAAGGTTCCTCCAATGTGGCTCTGTGAAATCCTAGCCCTAATGCGACAGATGTCACAATATGTCTTGGCTGAAAAAAGCAAGCATTGTTTTTCTTTTTAAAAAAGATTTATTTATTTACAGGAAAGGTAGCATTACAGAGAGAAAGAGAGACAGACAGATCACCCATCCATTGGTTCATTCCCAAAATGGCCACAACAGCTGGACCTTGTGTCTCATTTCTCATCTGAAAATGTAGATAATAGAATCTGCTTTTTTTTCTTTTTAATTTATTTGAAAGACAGAGTTACAGAGAGAGGTAGAGACAGAGAGAGAGGCCTTCCATCATCTGCTGGTTTACTCCCCAGATGACTGCAACAGCCAGAGCTGTGCCGAGCTGAAGCCAGGAGCCAGGAGCTTCCTCCGGGTCTCCCATGTGGGTGCAAGGGCCCAAGGACTTGGGCCATCTTCTACTGCTTTCCCAGGCCAGAGCAGAGAGCTGGATTGGAAGAGGAGCAGCCAGGACTAAAACCAGCACTCGTATGGGATGCCAGTGCTCCAAGCCAGGGCTTTAACCCACTGTGCCACAGCACCAGCCCCAATAGTATCTGCTTTTCACAGTGTTATGAGAAGTAAATGAATTGCTAATTATTATGCTTATAGTAGTGCCTGGCCATATTAGGCTCTATAGAAATATTTAAGTAAAAATATTGCAAGAAAATTGTTCTCCTTAGACTTCAGTTCTCTGATTGGTTACAGTAATTTAATTTGTATCAATAGAGTGAGCTTGAAACGTGTGTTCAAATTGAGAGATGTCAGCATCCCATATGATACCAGTTTGAGTTCCAGCTGCTCCACTTCTGATCCAGCTCCCTGCTTGTAAGCCTGGGAAAGCAGCAGAAGATGTCTCAAGTGCTTGGGCCCCTGCACCCTCATGAGAGACTTTGGTGGTTGTGACCATTTGAGGAGTGAACCAGCAGATGAAATATTTCTCTGTCCCTTCCTCTCTATCTGTAATTCTGTCTTTCAAATAAATAAATAAATCTTTTTAAAAAAGCAGTATGGAAAGCAAATAAAAGAATGTAGTTGGGGCCAGTGCTGTGGCGTATGGGGTAAAGCCACCTCCTGCAGTGTCAGCATCCCATATGGGCACCAGTTCGAGTCCCAGCTGCTCGACTTCTGATCCAGCTCTCTGCTATGGCCTGGGAAGGCGGAGATTGTGAGACTGGCTAGGACTGCAAGACCTGACTGTATGTTGTCAAGAATGAACCTGGGGGCCAGTGCTGTGGCGCAGTGGGTTAACGCCCTGGCCTGAAGCGCCGGCATCCTATATGGGTGCTGGTTCTTGTCTCAGCTGCTCTTCTTCTGATCCAGCTCTCTGCTGTGGCCTGGGAAGGCGGTGGAGGATGGCCCAAGTCCTTGGACCCCTGCACCCGTGTGGGAGACCCAGAAGAAACTCCTGGCTTCAGGTAAGTGCAGCTCCAGCCATTGCAGCTAATTGGGCAGTGAACCACTGGATGAAAGACCTCTCTCTCTCTCTCTCTCTCTCTCTGCTTCTCTGTAACTCTGACTTTCAAGTAAACAAATAAGACCTTTAAAAAAAAGAAATAAATAAAAGAGAACAGGGATTTGACTGCAATGTAAGGATGATTCTTACATTATCAAGTTCCTGTTACAAAAACAAATAAAGGCTAGCACCTTCCAGCAGGGCAAAAGACAAGGACTCAGTACATCCTTCTCAGTACTCTCTCTGGATGCAAAGACTCCAGCAAGCAATTCCAAAAACTGATATGAAGAAGTAATCCCTAAATTCTGCAGAATAAGAGATGTGTTCCACAGGGGACAAGCACATTTCATTCCCAGAATGATTTAGCATCAAGTATAGAATCCAATCAAGCAGACGAATCTAAGCTGCAGTAGTCACACTCTGGGTTTATAAACATGTGCATATTTGGTTAAGTACTTTAGGACAACTGGCCTTTAAAATTTCAAGGGCCAATCTATTACTCCAAAATATAATATATAATTAACCAATTGATCTAGACCTGTGATTTTTGGTTGAAATGTTATTGTTTATATACCTTTTAAGCATTTGGGAGAAGCTAAGAATGGTTTTCTTAATTATTTTAGCTTATTAGATTTATGATGTTTGTCAACAATTTATGTAAAAGTAAATCAAATATTAAATACTATAAATAAATATCGGAATGTATTCACCTTCTCAGTGGGGTCAACTATTTTACAATGCCTCCCCTCCCACCTTCCCTATCTTACTTATCTTTATAGAAATAACCAGCTTCCAACATAGTATATAATGTATTAGTTCCTGTGTTCATTTTCTGTCCTCCTTCCATTAGTTTACAAGCTTCATGAAGCCAACAAGTTGCATTGGTTTTGTACCTGATATATCCCAGGCCTAAGACCTGAGCTTGGCAAATGATAATTTATAGTGAATAAATAAATGAATAAGATTCACAAATTAAACCTAAAAATGTAATGCAACTTCTAATGTATCATTTCATTTTTTAAGATTTATTTATTTATTTGAAAGGCAGAGTAACAGAGAGGCAAAGGCAGAGAGAGAGAGAGAGAAGTCTTGCATCTGCTGGTTCACTTCCCAAACAGCCACAATGGCCAGAGTTGCACCAATCCAAAGCCAGGAGCCAGGAGATTCTTTGGAGTCTCCCATGCAGGTGCAGGCACCCAAGGACTTGGGCCATCTTCTGCTGCTTTCCCAGGCCATAGCAGAGAGCTGGATTGGAAGCAGAGCAGCTGGGACTCGAACTGGTGTCCATACGGCACTGTAGGAGGCGGCTTTACCCACTACACCACAGTGCCAGTCCCTGATGTTTCATTTTAATAAAATAAGTATTATTTGTTAAAAATACCATAAAATTCTTGGAATTCTTTCCAGAATACAGAAATAACCCTCAAGTATATCTCAGAATTCTCATTTGACATCCTATAATTTCTCTGCATATCCTAGGCCAGGAGGCCAGCTCTCACATAGCGCATGGGAGTACTCCAAACGACTTTGCCATCTCAACGATTCTCATTATCCTTTCTAAACATTAATTTTCAGCATGAGGATGATTCTCTTGGACAAGGAAAGCAAGAACAAAGCAAGATCCAAGACATTCCATTGTTTCTGTATTTTATTCATCAGTGCTGCCCAATCAAGCCCAAATTGGGGGCATATATTTTTTTCTTGTTTTAATATAACTGAAAATTTTCTTCCCTTTGTTACTTTTTTTCTTTATACTTCAATGCATTTGAGGTTTTAACTTCCCTGACACACGGTCATGATCAACATGCCCTAGCTAGCTCAATCACACTTTTGTACTGTTCTTTTCAAGTCCAAACTCAAAGCCGCTTACTTGGGGCAGCCACAACGGCTTCTTCTGCCCCCTCCTCTAACTCAAAGCACAATCTCAGCTCAGATATCAGAAAACACAGCAACTGCAGAGCCGATGGCACAGTGGAAGACTGGACAGACAGTGGCAGTGTGTACCGTTATCTATTGCATGGTAGAACAATGACACTGCATAGCAAACAAGCCCAAGACTCAGCCATTTCTCTTTGTAACCCCATGGGTTGATGGTGCTGTAGCTTTCTTGATCAGGGATAAGCCCTAGCACCAATCGGCAGCTCTACTGGGACAACAGCTCTGCCCCTCCAGAAACCCAGCAGAAGCTTTTTAGAAATGGAGATCTTAGAGACGGACATAACAGCTATTGACTTAGTCTCAAAAAAGCACAGTTTCACTTTTGTGGTGTTCCATTGGCCAGAGAAGGGGCAACACCAGCCCAAATTCAAAGCATGGGGCAGTAGACTTACCCCTTGATGGAGGGATCAGCAATGAATCTGCCAATAGCATTATAGCTTCTTTGGGTATCGACAGCCATTGTAGACACCGCCAAGCTCACCCAGCGAAGCTGGCGAAGCTCTAAGATGACTCCACAGTGTCGATAACATAATTCAGCTCCTGAGCACACGTGAATAGCACCTGAGAAAGTCAGAAGTGCTTGAAAAGGATGTGGAGAGAGCTAGGTCTTCCTTCCAGCAGGAGGCAACACAGCATTCTAAGCCTGATGGTCACCGTGGTTCTTACCCCCAGGCTGCAGAGCTGAAAATGTGGGTGATGTGGACAGGTTGGTGGCACTCCTACGTCACGGCCTGCACACAGCCCACTTTGTTCACATTGCTGCCTGTCGGGCCACATGACCTACACATGCGTGCTGTTCCCGTGCAGATGTTATGTGGGATGCACCGGCATACTTCCATGGGTTAGGTCTATTGCGGCTGTGGCACGGCGACAGGTGGCTTGAAGCAAATGCTGCAGGCTGTCCTCGGATGTTACCAATGAAAGGTTTGTTCCTTGAGGCTGGAGCTTTCTCGGTCCTTAACTCTGAGCTGTCTGTCCCCTCTCTCTGGTATGTCTCTTTTTCATCCCCATGCCTCTTCCCTTTTGTTTGAGTAAGCAAAGAAACCCAGAAAGCAATGTTTAAGAAGCAAAAATTCTAAAAACAACCAAACAAACAAAAATCCAGCTGCTACAGTTTACAGCTCACATGTTTGAGACGAAAACTGCTGAGTGTAAAATACATTATCAGTAACATTTTGGAGAGGAATTTAGCAATATCTATCAACATTGAGAATGTATAACTGTACCTATGGAATGCATACATTCTGCTCTCTTCATATTAATAAAATATTTTTAAAAAGAAAATGTGTATGCCTTTGATGTAGCAATTTCACTTCAGGGGATTTTTCTACAGATAAATTGCACAAATGAGAAAATGCATGTGTGTGTGTATCAAATATAAAGGGTGTTAACAGCAGCATTCTAAGAGCAGGAAGCTGGTAACACATAAATGTCCATCAACAGAGCCTGTTTACCTAAGTTAAGGTACATTCCTGTTCCAGATTCCCACCGTATTAGTCAGCATGTTGTTAACAATGAAACACCTGAGATAGGCTAACTTTATAAGGAGAAAAGGTTTGCTTTGGTTCACAGTTCTACAGGCTCCAAGCCTAAGAGCAGGTGGCCCTATTGGCTCAGCATTGGGTGCCAGTGTTGCTGCTGGCAGGGTCCCAAGGTGGCACAGATCATCCCGAGGGAAGAAGGAACATGTCTGTCTATGTCTCTGCTTATAAAGCCACCAGGACCAATCATGGGCTCCACCTTAACAGCCCAATCCAATCACTTTTTAAAGATGTATTGATTTATTTGAAAGGGAAGGAAGAGAGTGAGAGCGAGGACAAGAGTGAGAGTGAGAGAGATCGTACATCTGCCAGTTCCCTCCCAAATGGCCACAATAGCCAGGGTTAGACCATGCTGAAGCCAGGAGTCCAGAACTTCCTGAGGGTCTCCCACATGGGGTGCCAGGGGCCAAGTAAGTACTTGCGCCTCCGTCTGCATCTTTCCCAGGTGCATTGGCAGGGATCTGGATTGGAAGGGGAACAGCTAGGACTCAGAATGGTGCTCCAATATGGAACGCCAGTATCACAAGAGACAGCTTAACCACTGCACCCTAACACCAGCTGCAACCTAAACCAAACTAATCACTTTCCAAAAATCTTACCTCTAAACAATATAATTGTATTGAGTTTCCACCCTCTTAGTACCATTAACATAAGTCTCTGTAGAAACCAGCATTGTGGCACAGCAGGTTAAGCCACTGACTGCAACAGCAGCATCCCATGAGGGAGCTGATTAAAGTCCCAGCTGCTTGACTTCTGATCCAGCTCCCTACGAATGCACTTGGGAAAGCAGCAGAGGATGGGTCAAGTTCTTGGGTCCCTGCCACCCATGTTGGAGACCTGGATGGAGTTTCTGGCTCCTGGCTTGGGTCTAGGCTAGACCTGGCTGTTACAGCCATTTAGGGAATGAAATAGTGGATAAAATATTTCTCTCTCTCTCTCTCTCTCTCTCTCTCTTTCCCTCCCTCCCTCCTTCTCTGAAACTCTTTCAAATAAATAAATACATCTAAAAAAAAAAAAGCATGATATTTTGTGGGCCAGGCCTTTAACATATTGCCGTTGGGAAGACACCCAAACTAATATCCAAACCATAGTATCATAGTACCATAGTACCACTAGAAAGGGTGAAGTAGGTATATATGTACTTATTTTAAAAGGTACCTGAGATACATGAGAGCACTTCAAAGTGCTCATGGAAAACTTGAATGAAAAGATAGAAAGCTCAACCTTTTTCTCTCAGTTCAGGACCCTTTTGTAAGTGCTGACAGCAGTCATTCAATCCATCCCTAAGGGTGGAGAACCTCACCATATCAGGCAGTTTTTCTATATTATTAATTGAGGAAAATGGGTGCCTTTCAGGACTTACTAACATTAGGAAACAAAAATAAGTCAGAGGGAGTCAAATCAGAAAGATAAGGCAAGTGCCTAGTGAATTCCCATCAAAACTCTCACAACATTGTCCTCGTTTGATGAGAAGAGTGAGCAGGAGCATTGCCATGGTGGAGGGAGACTGGTGGAGCTTTCCTGAGCTTCTGCTAAAACTTTGGCTAACTTACTCAAAACACTCTCCAAAAGAAGCAGAAGCTATTGCTCTGTGGCCTTCCAAAAATTCAGCCAGCAAAATTTCTGAGCATACTAGAAAAATTGTTGCTGTGACTTTTGCTCTTCACTTGTTTGCTTCTTCTTAGATGGGGACCACTTCCACTTCTTCATAGCCATTGCTTTGATTGTGCTTTGTCTTCAGGATTGTACTAGTAAAGCCATGCCTGATTTCTCTGTTACAATTATCAGGAGAAGTACTTGAAGATATTGGTCCTCCTTTTTAATAATTTCCATTGAAATCTCCGTGTTTGCCTGTAGCTGATCTGGGGACAAGAGTTTTGGCACCCATTGAGCACAAAGCTTGTACCACTTTAATCTTTCAGACAGAATTGTGTAATCTGAACCAATTGTGCCATGCGTGGTCTTGGTTATTACTTCTGTTGTTAGTCATTGGTTCTCTTCAATTAGGGCACAGATGAGATTAATTTTGTCCTTGCAAACTGATGAGGATGGGCTTCTCCTTCAACATCATCTGATCTGTCCTTAAAATGAGTTATCCATTTGTGAACTGCTGGTTTCTTTAGAGCGTTATCTCCATAAACTTTCTGTAAAGAATAAGTGACTTCACCCAAGCTTCAAGATAAATTTGATGTTTGCTCTTGCTTCAACTTTAGCAGGATTCTTGTTGCCCTGATGGGGCTCTTTTCAAGCTACTGTTTTACTCTTCATGCCTCAAGTTAGATCCTGCTCACATATAAAATAAGTCAGTACAGCTTTATTTGGGTGCAACTTTTATTTTAAGTCCATGCAATTTTTTATAATACAAATTTTCTTGAACATTTTGAAGACCTCTCATACTGTTAAGTTAGAAAAATCAAGTTACAGAAGAGTATAATGTGTCCCTTTTGAGCTTAGAAAGGTAAGGAGAGTGTGGGTACTATTTAGGCTCTGAAAAGGATATGGTAATGTATGGTCCTTTAGCGAGCTCATCATGTCACACTGAAGGCACTAAGGGACCAGCAGATGCTGGGTGAGGCTCCTCTCTCAAGTTCCCAATCTATTTAAGGACTGAGTCCACCACAGAGCACACCTGCCTTCGATCTTATTAATGACAGTAAATAGCCAAGGAAGATTAAACTCACATCACCTAGGCAGACAGAAAATCAAACATCATACCTAGAGCCCAGAGAACTTCATTCTAGACTATTGCCTGTTCTTCAGACCCATTCATCTCCTCCCATATTATTTACTACCCCCCTACAATAGCCAACACTCCCTCCTACCTCTCCCCTATGAAGAAGGTGGTTAAGCTTTAACTGTCTGAACCTTCATTGAGTTTCATAGTATGTGAGGTTCCCATGAATATGTGCAAGGTAATAAACTGGTATACTGTTTCTTATGCCAATTTGTCTATTTTATTTCAGCAGATCCAAATATCAAACCCGTAGAGGGAAAGTTTGAGCTTCTCTAAATCATATACAGCAAATTTTTTTAAAAAAGAACTATTAAGAGCTAATACTTTTGTTAAAATTGCTAAAACAGATTTTTAATGCTCTCACAATTAAACGATAAATTAAGTGATAGATATGTTAATCATCCAGACTGATTTTTTCTATAATGTATACATAAACCAAAGAACTATTATTTGGCAATTCAGAACTTAAAAACTCAAATGTAAAAAAATATTTAAATTTAAAAATAAATTTAAATATAAACCATATTTTATATAAGTTATATCAAACACAATTCAGCAAAGTTGTGTAAAGCATCTTCCACGCCCCAAATTGATCAAGATGCTTAGTTACTAACAATAGAATCTGTTCTTGAGAGTTTGAAGAGCAAAGAATTTATTGTAAGACACTGGGTGGGGGAAGCCATTGGGCTTATCAACTAAGACATCACTTGGGACACCACCATCACTTATCGGAGCGCCTGGTTTCAGGTTCCAGCTTCACTCCCGATACCAACTTCTGGCTAATGTGTGCCCTGGGAGGCAGCAGATGGCTCAAGTAGTTGGGTTCCTGTCACCTACGTGGGAGATGAGTGCCTGGGTCCTGGCTTCAGCCTGGATCAGCCCCTGCACTTGCAAGAATTTGGAGAGTGAACTAGTGGTTGGAAGATCTCTCTCTCACTTGATCTGTTTCTATGTGTGTGTGTGGGGGGGGGGGCTCTCTGGATCTCTATCTTCCAAATAAATAAATAATTTAAAAGTAAATATGTATATGTGGTTGGAATTTAATTTCTATTTAATTTGTTATAAATTTAAGCTTTTAATCACTTTAATATATATTTATAGTGGAGACCACAGAATCGTTGGCAGAGCTGGAGCACTGAGTTTCTGGATCAGGCTCTTAGGAACAACTCCATCAGCCACAGAATTGTGAGGAAGGAGCCGTCGCCACCCCCATCCCAAACCCACAGCGCCTCTGCCAGTCCCCGGGCCTACCAGCACGTGTGCCCTGTGGGATCTGAGTCCCATGTCAGTCCCATGTCATTCCTCCAGCAGCAGTGGTGGCTAGGAGTTATAAAAGTTAAAAATAGTGTCTTCCTTGAGAAAGCAGAATTCACAGTGTGAGAAATGCCAGGATGTAGAGGGATGTTTGCACAATGAGGGCCATTGTGAATGTCAGATGTCCACAACAGAGTTCTATAGGTTCTCCCACTGGGATCCTACTCAGTGAAGCATATTTTGTCAGGGAAAAAAATCTATTCTAAAATTGTGCTTGTGTCAGTCTGAAGATAAATGATTGTGGTTTATGCTATTCCCTAGTTAATCGTTTACCAATTAAATGTGAGCAGAAATAACTAAAATTTTGAAAACCACTGAAATCCAAGTAAACTCAACTTAGATAGTGATGCAGTTTGGACATGGTTCGAGTACATCTCCCACAGTTTCACCTGCTGGAAACTTGATCCTTACGTGGCAGAGATGAGGTGGCAAAGCCTGTAAGAGGTGGCCCTGGTGCGATATAACTTAGTCATTGCTAGTACTGGTCTCAGAAAGGACTAATGTAGCTCTTACGGGCCTCCAGTTAGTTCCCGTGAGAGTGGGTTGTTAGAAACAGAGTAAACCTGGCCTCGCATCCCTCTGGCTTCCTGTCTTGCCATATCATCTCTGCTACAAGTGCTTCCCCCATTGCGGTGCCATTGACCAGGAGGCCTTCTCCAGAGGCTGGACAGATGGAGCCACCACATCTGGGACTTTCAGCTTTCAAAACCTCAAGCTAAATAAAGCTCATTTCTATATAAAGTGCCCAGTACTTGCTTTAAAAAAAAAAAAAAAAAGTAAATGCAGCCACCAACCCTATACCTAACAGGATCAGAGTTCAACAAGAAAAACAGAACCAGTAGGAGATACATATTAAAAGATGTATTGCAGTAATTGGCTTGTGCCACTCTTGGAGCTGGCTATGTAAACCTGACATCCATAGAGCAGCCAACAGGAGGGCCACCTACAACTCCTGGGTGTGGGCTGAAGGTATCGTATCCACAGGTAGACATCCTCCTTTCAAGAAATCTCAGCTTTGTCTTTACAGTCTTTCTGGTGACTGAGTTGGGCTCATGCAGATTATCTACAGCAAGCATGGGGCGCCTTTGTTTCTGACAAGGGCCATTTGGACGTTTATAAAATCATTCATGGGCCACACAAAATCATCAACTGAAATATTAGCCTACTATAGATTTATTGAATTTTGAGTCCCACCAGGAGTTGCCTCGGTAGGTTCTGACCAGGTGATATTGTGGGCCTTATAGGGCCTTATAGGGCCACTGTGGGGATGTTCCGCACCCTTGGTCTGTGCGATAATCACCCTAGCAGAGTCAACTAATTCGGAGTGTTAACCACATAAGCAAAATGTGTTCACAGCAACACCTGCTTTAGTGTTTCAGTAACCAGGAATTGCAGCTAAACCAAACTGACCCACAAAATGACCAGCGCACCCATCTGCTACAGTGTAACAAAAGATGGAGGATATTTTATTTTAGAAAGATTGTGAACGGCCCTCTCCAGCCATGATGGCAGTGCGAGTTCCCTGAGCGCTCAAAAGTCTGCCTTGGCTTGTTTCTACTTCAAAGCCATAAAACTCGCGAAGTACCTGATGGCTTTCAAAGTTGTTTTGACGTTGTGTTCCAGGATGTAACCCCCGGCCATCTAGAACTGGTCTGAACGCTTCCACAGGAGTGATAGCTGTGCAGACGGACCAAGAAATGTCCAAAAGTCACCCTTTGCTTACTTTTAATGTGACGATTTCCACTCGGGGGAGCTTAAGCCTCATTATCGTAATGTGTGAGAGGGATTTACAAACCGTACCCACCCCTGCATGCAATGGCAATACTTCCTCTCTTCAATATTCACCCCCACCCCAAATAACAGGTATCTGTTTTCCCTTGCTTGTGGCATCCCCACTTTGGAAATGATTCCCCATGGTCTCTTAACTTGCTGCAATAGAAATGACCTTGGGAGACAACTACTTCTGGTGAAGGTTTTGATTTCCACTCATCAAGAGGCAAACTCACTCTGGGCAGGCAACAATGCAAACAGGTCATTCAACAGGGAGGCACAGTTTTGTTTTAAGGCCTCAGGGCCTTCCAATCTTTGGATCAGTCCTGCCTGATGTGGTAGAATTAGGCAGGAAGATTAGGTAGGAATAGCTGAGCTGGGAGGTGTTCCTAATAATTTCTGCCTCTAGTCTTGCGTCGTAACTCCACCTCTTTCACGTCGGTCCAGGAGGCCCCCTTTCCCATGATGCACCTGTGTCTCACCTAGGACCAAGAAGGAAGAGACATCATTAGGGTCATGGTCATGTGGAGGTTAAATTCTGTGTGGATGCACCATCAAACTCCTGGGGAGCCTCCTGCATATTAAACCCCACCAAAACCCCACCCCTTTTGTATATTCAATTAGGGCATCGCCCTCTGCCCCATCAAGGGATCTATTACAAGTGAGAGCAGTCTTTTTTGCTTCTTTGGCTTCTTTTTCTTGCTTTTGGGTCCCTCTCTGGTCCACTCATGTCTGCCCATGTGGGGAAGCCTTCATTCATGTACGAATGCATATTCACACTCTCTCTTTAAATAAACCCTGCTGTCACTTGTGCACTGTATTTATGTCTCTGCTTTGAATTCTTATCTCTGTGGGGGCAAGAACTTGGAACAACACTAGAGATACAAATACCCCTAACAGACCCACCCCCGTCAGGTCATTTCCTTGACTTGAACTCAACTAACACTGGATGATAATACCTTCAGAGCAAAATGCCTTCAGAGCAGCACCTCGCTCTGTGTTTGACGGACTCGCTGAGTGCTCTCTGGCCAGGCTGACACAGAAAGCTAACATTCACAGAAGGGAAAGCGAAGCAATGATCAAGAATCCGTGATCCCAGGAGTCCACTGAAAATTGGAAGTGCAACCGGACTCCTGCGAAATGGAGCTGGAGCCCATGTGGCTGTCTGTCAGAGTGTTAAAGGAGAAAGCTCAGTAATTTGGAAATCAGCAACAGGATGACTGCGTGCACTCTGAGTGTCATCTTGGAGCCTCACTGAGCAGGCCCACCCAAGGATGATCTCATTCTCTGGGGCCATGGATGCCTGTCTGACTCACTATTTGTTATTGATTAGGAGATTTTATGACTCTGGAAGGGTCAGTGTGGGGAACTTGTTGAGAATGATTCTTTATCTGATTGAAATGCAAATTATCTGTTGTCTCACAAAAATGAACATTCTTTCCACCCCTAGAAAAGACAATCCCCAATGGTTACACGTTTATTGCTCTGTGCATCACTAACCAGTTTTGTCACTTAATACAGCAATCTTACTTTAGCGTTGGATCTTTCTGGGACTATAAATATTTCTGTCTCTACTAGTATCTTTGGAACCAGTTTTACAACCTACTGCTTCCTTCATTAATGAATCAAATAAGTCTTTGATAAGCGTACATTCTATGCATGAGACTTTGGTGCTTAATTCTCCAGAAATTATCTTTGAACAAGGGAAAGGGAGAAAGACCCCAGAAGGCTGAAAAACTTGAAGGTATTTAACAGATACTTACCTTCTCCTGTTTAATCCTTACTAAAACAGCAGATTCACATTATTGTTGTTACTTTCATTGATGAAGAAATAGAGACTTTCCAAGGTTAGACATTTGCCCAGAACTATATAATAGGTGGCAGAGGTAGCATCTTCTGGGGCTCAGGGCATACCACTCCAAAATACAACTGTAGGAGATCAGAATATGCCACTCCTGGCGTATTTCTTGAGCAAGTGATTTTGAGAAGATGCAAAGTAATAGTTCTGAAAACTGCCTCTTTTTAAAAAAAGTATTTATTTGAAAAACAAAATTACAGAGAGGCAGAGGCTGGGGTGGGGGTGGGGGGTGGAGTGAGAGAGAGAGATATCTTCCATCCACTCGTTCACTCCCCAAATGGCCCAAATGGTTGGAGTTGGACTGATCCGAAGTCAGGAGCCAGGAGCTTCTTCTGGGTCTCCCACACAGGTCCAGAGGTCCAAGGACTTGGGCAATCTTCTACTGCTTTCCCAGGCCATAGCAGAGAATTGGTCTCAAACCAGCGCCCATATGGGATGTCGGCACTGCAGGAGGCGGCTTTACCCACTATGCCACAGCTCCAGCCCCAAAACTGCCTTTTAATAAAGGAAATGTTGCATCTATTACAAAAATCTAAGTTAGTGAAAGTATCTGTAGCAGGAATAGAGCTGTTCCCAGACAAGTTTTATCACTGGAGAGACTCTTATCTGCATAACAATGCCATCTTTATTCAGCTATCTGTGACCCCTCACCCTGCTGCAGCTTGTCTCCACCACAAGCGAGCTTTCTGTAGCTCGGGATGAGTCTTGTGTTTTTGTTGGACTCCCATACATATATTTGTAAGTAAATTAGGCTTCTCTCCTATTCATCTGTCTTCCATCAATTTAATTTCTAGCCAGCCCAAGAACATAGGAGGGTGGAGGGGAGCTGTTTGTTCCTTTCCTCTACACGGAACCCTGGTCTGGACTTGCCCCTCACCATGCTGTGCAACCTCACAGCTGGAAGACATTCTAGAAATTAAACCTTTGCAGTCTGCCTGGACCCCTCCGTAGCATCTGTGATAAGCAGCTACTCTCTGCCATCTGACAAAACTCTCTGATTCAGTTTCCTCTGGTTTCCTTTCTGGTTCATCCTCAGTTGTCTCACCCATTCTTTGAAATGTCACAGACACTGAATCTGCCGCCTTGTGGCCCCCAGACCAACGTCAGTTTGTGAACATCACTGTTCAGACACCGAATACTGAACTGCAAGTTGCAACACTCCGAATCGCACCGGTAAATGGAAAGTAGAGAACTACCGTCACCTTCCTTGTTATGGGAATAACATAATTCATATGAATTCATAATTCAACTCGGATTGAATCAGATTTTTTGGACATTTCAGGAGTCAATGGCACACATGAATTTTGCACACAAATTAAAAATGGCATGTCCTTTATGTAGGTGTTCTTGTTCCCACCGCTTCTGGTTTTCTCCTATCTTTTTGGTTGAAATGAAACCAGAAACCTGCAGCCCAGATCCTAGGGACCCCGGGGGGGGGGGGGGGGGGGGGGAGCAGCCCTGCACAGTTTGTATTTACTTTAGTTTCGAGCAAAGAAAAGAATCCTTTGTAAAGCAGTTAAGCTGAAGCAGCCGGCTGCTGGGGTTCCTGGAGGACAGAGATGTGAAAAACAGAGCCGGAGATCTGACTGACACAGTCTAGGAAATTCACGAACGCAGACACAGCTACGGGACAGCTTCACAGTGGATTTCTGAACCATCAAGATAAACTACTGCAACAGCATGAGAAATAAAGCTATATTTTTCAGAACAAACCAACCTGAATTTTGAAAATAAGCCATTTGCGTCTGGTTTCAAAAGGGGTTTAATTGCATGAGGAACTACTTGTTTTAGCAGCTGGATGCTACTGATTGCTCGAGGACAATGATAACACGTGTCAGTGTAATAAGATTAGCTTTTGTGTAACAAGAATAGCACTAACTCTCACCTGAAATTGCTGGGGGAATTAGGATCCTTCTGGCTGCAGGTGGCAGAAATCTATTCAAACTTGTTGGGCAAAGAGAAGTCTCCTACACCCACAGCAAGGGCTGCAGGGTGCCTTTCTCTGGCTCTGCTTCCCTGCAAATTGGTACCCACCACTGTGTGCGATGTCCTCCCCCGACAGGCTTCCATCTCTGGATCCAAACCTCTGAGGCTGTCAAAGTTGTCCCAAAGAAGGACCCTCCCTAGGCCATCGGACAGTTGGTTCACACTTGTCTCTAGACATTCAGTTATGGCCAGGGCGGAGGGAAGCTGTGTTGGCCCTGGCTCAGGTTAGATATTCACCTCCAATTCGGTCATGTTGGCCAGTGGGGTGGGATCTAAAAGAAAATGGCAAAACCTATGCACACCACCAAGGTGTTCTGGAGAGAAGGCCTATGTCCAGAAGGTAGGAAGGAATTCTGTTAACAGAAATTCTGAAAAAGAGATATTTACCATAGGGGACAGCTGATAGCTTGCAATTTTTACTCATAAAAAACCTCCAAATTGCTTTCATAGTAAAATCACTATTTCAGATGCACACTCTGTAAAATTTCAGAGCGCTCATATTGATTGTAAGGGCCTGTGGGTATAAAGAGGACTCGCTGCTGTTTACAAGCACGTGGCTCCCTTTCACACCTCCAGGGACTACTGCCTTTTGGCAAACTTCCAGAAAACTGCTCATTACGTTCAAGAGGACTGGACTGTTTCCTACTTCATCAGGCTTTAGCTGGGCTCATCTCCCCACCCCACTCCATTCTGATCACAGATCTGGTGACTCATTCAACACATACTTAGTGGGTGCCTATTACGTCCAGTTGTGTAGATAAAAAAGGATATATAGAGACAAATAAAGCACAATCCCTACCCACAAAGGCCACATCAAAAGGGGACAGCAGAAAACTAAATAGGCCACTATGTCACTGTATGATAAGTGCTGTGATTGACCTGTCTCACATTCATCAGCCGTGAGTCCACAACCAACAACCCGTCCCTTGCCATCTCAAAATACCTGCTCATCCTACCCATTGATGTCTGCATTTTTTTTTTTTTTCAAATAAGGACTAACCTCTATTCACAGGTACTGAGAAGAATTAAAGTGAAAATGCCAGGGATGGCATTGTAGCACAGTGGGTTAATGCAATGCCAGCATCCCATACAAGTGCTGGTTGGAGTCCAGGCTGCTCCAGTGCCAATCCAGCTTCCTGCTGGTGTGCCTGAGAAAGCAGTGGAAGATGGTCCAAGTGCCTGGACACTACCATGCCCATAGGAGACCAGGGTGAAGCTCCAGGCTCCTGGCTTCAGCCTGGCCCAGCCCTGGCTCTTGCGGCCATTTGGAGAGTGAACCAGTGGATGTCTCTCTCTCTCTCTCTCTCTCTCTCTGCCTTTCAAAAAATAAATGAATCTTTAATTTTTTTAAAAAAATGCAAATGTCATGAGAACTAAATGTTTTAAATTTAGATTGAGGGGCAGGTGTTTGGCTAAGACCACTGGGGATGCCCACATCACATATTGGAGTGCTGGTTTTCAGCTTTGACTTCTCTACTTCTGATGCACTGTCTTCCTTCTTGAAACCCTGGGAGGCAGTAGATAACAGCTTAAATACTTAGGTCTCTGCTACCCACATGGGAGACCTAGTCTGAGTTCCTAGCTCCTGGTTTCTGGCTTCTGGCTTTGGCTTAATTCATCCCTGGTTGTTACAGGTATCCGGGGAGTGAAACAGCAGATGGAAGATCTCTCTGTCTCTCTTCCTTTGAAATTGAGCAATAACAAATAAATATTTTTTTATAAAATGAAAGGAATCCAGACTCAGGTAAGATGACCGATCTTGCATCCTTTCTTGTTAGTAGGATAACTACATATGTAATTCATCATTCCAGCTGTGTTATATAGAACAGTGACAAGAGGGTGCTACCCAAATGAGACAGCGGGAGAATAGGCAATAAGCTAATGGTAATAACAGGAGGAACTATTCTGGGAAAAGTGAGACAAAATGGCCCAAGTTTGATAGGAGAGATTCTAGAAGGATCTGCATAAGGAGTGGGGGGAAGGAGGTATTAGAAAAATATGGAAGACAGGGTCCTAAGAAGATTAATGTCCTTTTCTCACATCATCACCGATGGCCGACAGCAGAGTTAGGAGGATATTTGGGATAGGGGAGAATGATTTCACCAGACCCTCTTACCTTTGAGTAGGTGAGTATCTGAAGTGCAAATAGACGGCCAAGCGTGGATTTGAAAGCTCGCCCTGTAGAGGGGGCAGTGAAAGCCATTCGCAGTCACCGGCACGCAGAGCCTTGTCCTCACAGAATCCCCTGAGCACAGGCCATGACAGACAGTGAGCCCCGCAGGACAGGCCTGGGCCCAAGGCGCTGAGCCTGCTCCATACTGAGGATTAGCACATTTCTGAATGAAGGGGAGGCTAGAGGGGGAGAAATGAAGGCTCATGGCCCTGGGAAGAGAGGCTACCAGAACTCGCCCAAAGCGGGAGGTGCAGGGTTCTGCAGATGAACGCCACGAATTCCCCTGCTGTTGTGTAATAGGAGCTCCACAGAAGGAAGTCGGCCGTGAGATGTGTGGAGGAGGTCACAGACAATGCGAAGAACAGGTGTAGGAGGCTTGAGCAAAGCTGCCTCCAGGAAAGACCATGATATCCTGGTCCCTAGAGTTACAGCAACCACTGGTTCTGTGCAGGATAGAAAGCACCAGCAGTCTCCCTCTTAGTCTGTTTCCTGAAGATAACACAGAAAAGCACAGAGTGTACATTATAGACAATACGAATTTATTTGGTTCCCGTTTCTATGAAGTCCAAGAGCATTGGGTCAGCATCTGGCAAAGGCCCCTGCCCCGCACCCTAATGTGGCAGAAGAGGAAGAGAGTTGCACACCTTGCACTGGTAATCTCTCCCCTCTTAACACGGCTACGATATAACACTTAAATGTCCACATGCATTTGGGGGGACATTCAAACTGTAGCATGCTCCAGGCAAAGACATCCCATGGTGTGGCACTCCTTCAAGGCCGTGGTGTTGTGAGTTCCTTACAAATGTCCCCTGTGAAGAACAGCAGTGAGCTTCTGCTAGTGATGATAAAAGACTGGAAGGAAGCTCTTCTCATGTGATCTCACTGAGTGATAACTCTGCAGGCTTGATCAGCAGACACAGAAAGGTTCTTATGGACCTACCGCCTCCAACAGCCTGCTGATTCTCCATGGGTGGCCTATAGCTGATATTTTCAGAAGGGAAGGGGGATAATTGTTCAGGAAAACCCAGCTGGGGCAGGTGGTTAGCCTAGTGGGTAAGCTTCTGATTAAGGTGTCCAATCCCACATGAGAGCACCTGGTTCAGATACCTGGCTCCAGCTTCGCACTCCTACTTTCTGCTAACGCAGGCCCTGGGAGGCAGCGGTGAAAGCTCAAGTAATGGAGGTTCTGCCACTCATGTGGGAGACCCGGACTGAGACCCCAGCTCCCAGCTTGAGCCTAGCCCAGTCTCAGCCATTGCAGGCATCTGGGGAGTAAATCAGCAAATGGCAGCAGTCTCTCTCCGTCTTTCTCCATCTTTCTTTTTCAAATAAATCACTGTTCTAAAAAAAGAGAAGATGGGGCTGACGCTGTGGCTCAGCAGGTTAACACCCTGGCCTGAAGCTCTGGCAACCCAAATGGGCGCCAGTTCAAGACCTGGCTGCTCCACTTCTGATCCAGCTCTCTGCTGTGGCCTGGGAAAGCAGTAGAAGACGGCCCAAGTCCTTGGGCCGTTGCACCCACATGGGAGATCTCCAAAGAATTTCCTGGCTCCTGGCTTCAGATTGGCACAGCTCTGGCTGTTGTGGCCATCTGGGGAGTGAACCAGCGGATAGGAGACCTCTCTCTCTCTCTCTCTCTGTCTCTCTGCCTTTGCCGCTCTGTAACTCTGCCTTTCAAATAAATAAATAAATACTTAAAAAAGAGAGAGAGAGAAGACTACTCTACTGTTTTCTCTGATGTCAGAGTGCCTTTAAGCCCTTCTCCACCATCAGCACTTCATTCCCTACTTGTTGCCTGCATGAAGCGAACCTTGGAGTTCAGTGTGAGATTATCACTAGCCAACACCATTTTAATGGGCTGTAAAATGTTGTTTGTTTTCCTCTGGGTGATCGATCGTGGTCACTGAGTTTTCTTTCAGTGGAAATGCAAAGTAGCGTATTTCATGTACTTGCTTTTATGAGTCCTTTGGCTATTCTGGGCTTTCCTTTGCTCTAGCTCAGGCCACAAACCAATGTGAGTATCCGTTACTATTTCCCCAGACCACTATTCCAGAAAAGGAGTCACTCGACATTAATCACGATGGCAACATTCCTGGACGGACACTCGTTTGTTCAGGGTTCCTGAAGCGTAGGTGCTTATGGCACATTAGTGCTCAAACTTTGTTAACCCAGGAACCTCCACGAGGGATTTGCTACCCAGCCCCCAGGGACTCAGAGAGTCTGAGATGGGGTGCAGAGATTTGCACCCACCAGCTGACTCTGGAGTGGGAGTTCTAAGGAACAAACTTCAGAGACAGTCTCCTGCAATGTCAGGTGCATGCTTAGCTTATTAAGGAAGTGTGTAGCTCATGGGGTGAAGCCATTCGCTCATTCGCTCACGGATCATTCACTCCCTCAAGTACTCTCCAGGCACTATGTGCTCCTAACTTGATTTTCTGCCTCTAAGGATGTTTTACTTGAATCCCACTGTCTAGTTTCACTTTCTCGGGAGCACTGCCAAGGGTGAGGCTCACAGAAACAAAGTGAGCTGAGGCCAGAGTGGTCACGCAAGCCACAGGCCAGGAGCAGGGAGCGAGCGCTTCCAGGCAGTTGGGAACCATCTGGAGGAAGGAAATCCGATGATTTGTTCACCTAAGGAACTTGGCTCTCTGTCCAGGTCTCCAGAGGGAGGGATCCCTGGCCCCGCAAGGCACTGAAGCAAGTTCAAGTGTTAGGAGAGAATGAAGTTTCAACATGTGCCATCAGAAAGCTGAGTGAGACCTTCGCGTGGGCAGCCAGCAGGCTTCCTCTGTTTTTTTCTACTATTACACTGTTTGATTTTTGTGATAACTTGAAAATTGCTGTAATCCATGCAGAATGATGTCTTGTAAACATTCCAGCGGCTGCAGCCCCACTGCTTCCTTAGATGGCTTGAAGTATTCCTGCAGAAGGCCAACGCCTCAGTTGAAAACCAAGCTGCTCTCGGACCCGACACCAAAATGAGGAGTTGGATATAAGCTTCTTCCCAGAGCCCTCAGCCATCCCATGGATGGGAACATGAGAGAGAGGCAGCACTGGACTTCTGGGTGGCTGGCTTCGTTGTCTGGTTTTCTTTTAGGGAGGAGTGGTAGAATTTTGCAGTTGATGATGGAGGTGAGGAGACAGAGAAGTCTCATGGAGGAGGATCTATGCTGCACACATGGCTTGTGATTTGTCTCCAAAAGACACTTGGATAAGTCAGATTCTGGTGACTATGTGTGTCTGTGTGTCTGTAAGTATGGGTGTGTGTCTGTACGTGTGTGTCTTGTGTGTATATGTGTCTTCCCTCTCATGGTTCACTCCCCAAATCTAGGCCTGGCCAGATCAAAGCCAAGACTCCATCTGGGACAGGGCCTGGACTACTTGAACCATCATCTACTGCCTCCTAGGGTGCACATTAGTAGGAAGTCAGAGTTGGAAGTGGAAACAAGACTTGAACTCTGGCACTCCAGTATTGTAGACAGGCATCCCAAGTGGCGTCTTAGCAACTGTGCCAAATGCCTGCCCTTGAATCCAGGTTCTCACAAGAGCCCTGCCTCTTTCCATGACACTGCATTGCCCGTATCTAATGTGAATCCATGTCAATTACAGGTATATAAATATGTGGGTGAGTCCAGCCCCTTGTCTCCCTCCCCATGACATGTGCAGGAGGACAAATGAAGGGGCTCATTGGTTAGTGTCTCCTGTAAGCCCAAGGGCTCTAGTTAGTGGGAACAACTACGATGGTGAAAGCAACAATGATGGCTGACGTTCATAAAGGTGTATGCTGTGGTTTGAATGTGATTTGTCCCCTCTGAAACTCACGTTGAATTGTGATTGCTACTGCAGCAGTGTTGGGAGGTAGGGCCTAATGGGAGGTATTTGAGTCAACGAAGGAGGTACCCTTGGAATGAGTTGGCTCTCCCAGGGGTTCTGTCCCCTTTTCCTTCTTCCACACACGCCTCCTTGCCCTTCTGCTTCCCACCATGGATTAATGAACCATGAGGCCCTCACCAGATGCAGCCACCTGGTCTGGGACTTCCCAACCTCTAGAACCGCCTAAATAAACCTCTGACCTGTATGACTCAACCAATCTCAGATATTCTGCTATAGCACCAGGAAACAAACCAAGAAAGACAGCTGGTTGGGAGAGGTGAGGTGTTGATAGCACAAATGAAAATACGGAAGCAACCTTGAAACTGGGTGATGAACAGAGGTTGGAAGAGTTTGAAAGAGAAGGTCTAGAATGCCATAAACAGAGCATTATGGGTGATTCGGGGGAGATTGTATTAGACAAAAGACTAGGGAAAGTCTGGAACATCTTAGAGATTGCAAATAGTCGTGACCAGAATGCTGATAGAAATATGGACAGTAAAGGCCATCTTGATGGGATCTTAGAAGGAGATACAGAACTTCTTATTGGGAGCTGTAGAAGGGGTCATCCTTGTCATAGAGTTACAAAGAACTTGGCTGTATTGTATCTATGCCTTTGTGCTTTCTGGAAAGAAGAACTTGAATGATGAACTAAGATTCCTGGCAGAAGAAACTTTTAAACAAAATAAAGAAAGCATTATGTCATTACTTTTAGCCACTTATGCTGAGATATGGGAGCAGAGAGATGGTCTAAAGGCAGAATTTATCATCAAAAGGGAAGAAGAGCATAAAAAGACTGGAAAATCTGCAGCCTGGCCAAGTAAAGAGTGAAAAAGTGTGTTAGGTGGAGAAGGTTCAGAGTGCGGCCCATGACCATTTGTTAGAGATCAGTGTGAACACGAGAAAGTCAGGTGGTAATTTTCAAGATAATGGGGAAAAGGTCCTATCCCATCATAGGCCAAGAGTTCGGGAGGACTCTGGTTTCAGGGGCCTGTCCTGGCCACCCTCCCTGAGCTCATGGCCCAGGGCTGCCTCAGGTCTCCACTGCCAGCATCCCAGCACAGTGCTCCTTGGCCACTCCAGCTATGGCTCAAGCAGCCCCAGATGCTGCTGGTCTTGCATCTCTGGAGTTGTAACCCTTGGTGGCATGCGTGTGATAGCCATTCTGCCGATGCACAGGATTCAAGAGCTGTGGCAAAATGGTTTCCTTCAACTAGATTTCAAAGTTTGGGAGCCTCAGAAGAAAGCTGCCATAGGAGTGAAGCTACTACAGAGATATTTAGTGGAACAATGGCAGCAGGACTGCCACCTGGGCCCCAGAATGGCAGAGTTATCAGCAACATGCAAGACTTCCTTGGGAAAGCTGCAGGTACACGCATTTAACTCCAGCCTGTGAGAGCAATGGGGGCTGAGCCCAGCAAAGCCAAGGGGAGGCCTTGACTCACGGAGCGAAAGATTACCCTCCCGCATCCAGACAAAATGTTTGGACTTGCTTGCGGCTGGTCATTCCTTCTTTTTGGCCTATCTCCCCCTCACCCAATTTAGAATGCAGCTGTTGAACCTGTCCTTGTCCCATCATTGTACATAGGAAGGAAATAACTTGTTTTGATTTCACTGGCTGCTCACAGCACGACCTCACCACCAGAGTGAGGGACCCAAGGGAGACAGAGAAACTGAAATGCAAGCTGCTGTGTCTTTTTAAGCTCATCTCAGAAGTGACTCCTGTCACTTCTGCCATATTCTCTTGGTCCCACAGACCAACCTTTCTATAACACCATAGGGAATCCACAGGGTTTGAGTATCAGGGAACAGGATCACGAGAGCCCATCTTGGAGGCCACAAACTCAGCATGATGGTTGGTCCCCAAATTGCCATCGCATAGCCCAACAGGGGTCTGGCTACAGTCCTGCGAAGGGAAGGCCCCAGCTGCCCAGCTGGGTCCCACATCAGAGGCCCCGTCATTTGTGCAGCTGTCACTGTTGCAGAGGACACCTCCCAGGGACAAAGGGCACCCAAATGGGGACGAAGCCTCCTTGAGTCCACCCTGCCCCTTCCCACCTCCAGGAGCCCAGACAAGGCTGTCACGAGAACGTGGCTGCTGGAGACCCATTACAACACAGAGACCAGGTGCCTGCTGTGTGCCAAGCACAGAGAAGATTCTAGAATGTTTACATTTCTCCTCTCCTGTCCTATTACATGCATTCGATTTTGTGTAGATAGGGAAGTGGGAAGAAGGGAAATTGGAACTCAAAAAAATGTGGGCCTAGAATAAAAGTTTCACAGAACACAATGGAGAGCAAAATTACACCCTCAAGTCCACCGTCTCTGACCCCTCGGCGACTGGCAGAGCTCATGTGGTGTCTGCGGGCAGATTCTGCCATGACAGCCATCTCCATGGACTGATCTCCATGGGGTCATTACTGGATTACTGGGCTACACATTTTATTCCTCGTAACATTTCCATATCAGATATTACCTCATGAGGAAACCGAGGCCTAAAGAGACTGAGTGACTTGTCCAAGTCCCCAGAGCTCTCCAGTGACAGGAGTGACGAGAATCCAGATGTGCCTGGCTCCAGAGCACATGCCTAACATTTGAATGGATGAATGGAAGAGATGAGGCCCTATTCTCTCTCCCTCATCTCTCAGCCTCCAACCCCATTCTTTCTTTCTCTTTCTCTCTTCCTTTCTCCCTCCCTCCCTTCCTTCCTTCTTTCTCTCTTTCTCTCTTCCTTTCTTTTCTTTCAAGTCAGATTTATACAGAGACAGGAAGAGACAGAGAGAGGTCTTCTATCTGCTAGTTCACTCTCCAAATGGCTGCAATGGCCAGAGCTGGGCCAGGCCAAAGCCAAGAGTCAGGAGCTTCTTCCAGATCTCCCACATGGGTGCAGAGGCCTGAGCACTTTGGCCATCTTCCACTGCTTTCCCAGGCATGTTAGCAGGAAGCTGGATAGGTAGTGGAGCAGCCAGGCCTTAAACTGGCGCCCATAAGGGATGCTGGCATCACAGGTAGAGATTTTACCCACTTTACACAATGCCAGCTCCCCTCCAACCTTCTCAACTCATATGCTGGTTTTATCCCTTTTAAAAATTTTATTTATTTCTTCAGAAAGAGAGAGAGAGAGAGAGAGAGAGAGAGAGAGAGAGAGAAGGAACTTCCTTCCACTGGCTCACTCTCCAAAAGCCTACCACAACCACAGCTGAGCCGGGCCGAAGCCAGGACCAGAAACTCCTTCTGTATCTCCCATGTGGGTGTCAAGGGCTCAGGTACTTCAGGCATCACCTGCTGCCTCCTAGGGTGTCTATGAGCGGGAAGCTGGGCTCAGAAGCAGGGATGGGGCACTCTAATATGGGATGTGGGCTTCCTAAGCAGCATCATAAGCCCTGCACCAAACGCCTGCCCCATGTGCTGATTCTGAAGACCCACGTTCCACTTTTGCAGGTTCCCCAGGGGACACTGGGGCCATAGCTCGCCCGTGATCAGGATGACGCCACCAGTGATTGTAGTCACTGCTCAGCTCCCTTCCTGTCGCACAGGCACACCCAGCATCACTTGCCTTTGAAACGTGTTGCGCACAGTGGAAAGCCTGGAGCAGCCAGCGGGTTTTATGGCTCAGGTTTATGGTTTCCACTTACCAGGGCGCTAGTGTCTGTTATTTTTCTCTGCACCCTCGTGTATAATCGGAGCTCATAAAAGTGCTACTGTGTGGGAGGTCTCCATTTCCCCCTGATGAAGCATCCCCAGATGTTCATTGCTGACACTTCAGCCCCCTCCCTGCTTCAGTTCACCTTTCAGCTGCCTCCCTGCTCCTCTTGGCTTCCGCCAAGAGGAGCCCGGTGTATCCCACCCCTGCGGTTGGCTAATCAGTCATCACTCCCGCACGCTGCAACGTGACGTCTGCCTCCCAGTCTCCTTCCTCCTTGATGTGGTCGAGCGCCTGCTGTCTACTTGGATTCCCAAATCCCTCTTTCATGAGAACCTGACTCCGTACTGCAGATGGATTTTCTTGCTACTTCTAGAAATCTCCATCGCACTCACTTGGTGCAACCAGAGAAGCCCGTGTGTGTGCAAGCTGACCCGACGGCTAGACAGGGGCTCATCACACATGTTCATAACACTGTGGTTAGCAAACCTGCAATTTCGGGAGATGTTAGGATGAAACTGGAAGCACTGTAGCCTTCCAGACAGCTCCAATGATCTGTTTTTCTAGTTTCATACCCGGAGCATGCTTAGGGTAGCCACACAGGGGCCCCCTTGCTTTCTCCCGAAATCCACCCATAGGCCACACCCACTAGGTTTAAGCTTTTGGCCTGAGGCCTTTGGCTTTTGTCACACAGTAAAATATACTGCAGTCTTTGTTGTTGTTGTTGTTAAAGATTTATTTCATTTATTTGAAAGAGTTAGAGAGAGGTAGAGACAGAGAGAGAGGTTTTGCTTCCGCTGGTTCACTCTCCAGATGGCTGCAATGGCTGGAGCTGTGCTGATCCAAAGCCAGGAGCCAGGAGCTTCTTCCAGGTCTCCCACGTGGGTGTAGGGACCCAAGCACTTGGACCATCTTCCACTGCCTTCCCAAGCCATAGCAAGAGCTGGATTGGAAGAGGAGCAGCCGGGACTAGAACCGGCGCCCATATAGGAGGCCGGTGCTTCAGGCTGGGGTTTTAACCCGCTGCACCACAGCACCGACCCCTGCAGAGTTTTACAAGGACCTAAAACTCAGAATCTACAGAGCTGGGATAGAAGTCTCTCCTGCCCTGTGCTAGTTCTGCAGTCTAAAGATTATATGATTTATAGCATTTGGAGGGTTCGTCTTCGTCACCTCTAAAAGAGGAATAACAAGAAAACACTATGTCCCAGAGGCTGGGTTGGGCTCCTACTCTCACAGCCATCGGAGGACACTCAGCTGCATGGAGACAGCACCTGGCAAGTGACCCAGACAGGCGCTGGGTGACTCTGGGCCGTGCTGATGAAAACAGCTCATCATGGGCAAAAGACATTCCCGAGCCTGCATGGAGTGAAGCGTCTGTCACAGGTGGCCTGCAAACTGGCCAGGAGCGCCAGACACTGTGGTCAACTTCTCAGAGCGCGCTAAGAAGCACTTGGAGAGGAGGAAGGCCACGTCTACTGCAGAGAAAGGAGAGCAAAGACTTGGCACAGGTGGATGAGGCTCCTATGGGAGAGAACTGGAAACCTGTGTCCCTCCTTACAGGGGACACAAACAAGAAGTTCAAGGATCCCAGTGCACCCACGAGGCCTCCTTAGCCCTTTTGCGCTGTTCTAGCCAAAAAGTCAAAGGCAAATATCCTAGTCTATACCATCAGTGGCACTGCTAAGACCGGGGCGAGCTGTGACAGACCCCACAGGTAGGGGACAGAGACAGAAAGGAGACGGATGCACAGGGAGATCTGGGAAAGCCTGGGGCCACCGCGAGACCACCCTCAGGGGAGAGCATCCTCAGGGCTGAAAAGCCAGAAAAGAAGGAAGACAGGGAAAACAAGGTGGGGGAGGGGGAGAAAACGGTGCTGTTGAATACGTTGGCTTTGGCGTGCTCTTTCTTTCTAGAAACTGAAAGGTAAGGCTGTGCACGATTTGTTTTTAAACTGTGCAGTGCCTTTGTTGTATGGTCAGCAGGCCACTGAGTGTGTGTCTGTTACAGCCTTGTCCTGGCAGAGTGTCCAACAGCCACTCGCCTTGCCTGGTGCCCTCTGCGGGGCGGAGCTTGCCGAACATAAAGCAGGTGCCTGCCGGTGACAGCACAGATGAGTTACAGATGGCGCCCGGAGTTTTTTCGTCTTCGGTTTTTCTGTGAACCAAACACCATACAATCACGACAAAAACAAGAAGTTGTGGCTGTTTTGTTGACACTCTGAGTGCTTCTAAAACAAATGCAAATCTTTATTTAAAAAAAAAATAACTCCCAAAATTATTGTAAGAATTAAAGGAGGAATACACTGTCTTTCATTTCCTTGCCCCCCACTAAGGTGAAGGAAACAGCATAGCCTCGGGTGAGGAGCCCTGCAGCCAGTCCAGGCCCAACTCTCCCTGGGCGCCACAGTAGGGCTCAGTCCCTCCTGGTCCTGGCTCCTGTTTCCCCCCACCCACGAATCTGGTATCAGTTATTAACTCTGTTCTCCTATGTCACAGTTTCTAGTATAGGGTGGGTGTCTCACCTAGAGCCTAAGGCACTGGTTTGGATCCCGTACTCCACAGCAGAGAGCCAGCACTGATGCCCAGTTCCAGGTCCTGCGCCAGTTCCCTGTGAGCGAAGACTCTGGGTCGTAGCGGTGATCACTCAAGTGACTGGGTTCCTGCCACCCGTGTGGGACACCTGGATTGAGTTCCCTGCTTCCCAACTTGAGCCTGGCTGTTGTGGACATTTGGGGAGCGAACCATCAGATGAGGGCTCTCTCCTCTCTCTCTCTCTCTCTCCTCTCTCTCTGCATGTGTGGGCCTGTCTCTCAAATAAATAAATGTAAACAGAAACCTTTGTAAACTTTATTATAAAAATGTTTATGTATACAGAAGAGTAACAAGAACAGCAGAGTGAGCATCCTACCAGCTACACATATGTATGTCAGCACACACATATGAACGTACATGTATACACGCACATATGTGTACACACACATATTTGAGATATATTTACAAAACGTTTACAGTCTTAATGACCTTTCATCCCAGAATACTCCCTCAAGCATCTCCAAAAGATGTTTCATTCTTTTCTGTAACTACAACAACCTTATGTACTAATCCAATTTAACAGTTCTCTCATATATGCCACTATTAACTTCCCGCTCATGTTTCTTCAATTATTTCCCAAATGTATCTATATATATGATAGGTATTTCTATATATATATGTGCTATATATATTTATACACACACCACACACTATATGTATATATGTATATCACACACACACACTCACACACTAAGTCTAAGATGGTGACCACTCAGCTGGCACTGGGCTGGTTCTTGAAGAACAGCGACAGCAGAGATGTAGAAGCAGGAAAGCTGAGCTGTGTCCGGGAACAGGAGCGACTCATTCGAACAGGAAGTGGGAGAGTCACACATCCCAACAGTGAAGAAAAATGCGTGCAACATAGCTCCTTCCCAGGAAGACCCAATTGATCATCAACCACAGATAAACGCAGGCTCCTGAGCCAGAGCAAACCTTTCTTCACTGTGCCCTTGGGCTGGAGACCTGGGCCATCTCTTTCCCCTGTGTTCTCCCCTCTTTCTTGCTGCACCCCTCGGCCCCTGAGCCCTGCCTGCCCCTTTCTTTACCTCTGCGGCCAAGCCCAAGCCCATGGCTCCTGGTCCTCTGCTTTCTTTAGAGAGCAGCCCCCTGCAAATAGTCTCCCCCCTGGTAACTGATTGCTTCTCAGAACTTTGGCTCATCCTGGTACCAGCATGCCCTGAGGCTGAAGATGGTTTGAGGCAGAGAGAGAGAAGGGAACAGGGAGGTGGGACTGTGCTGACAAGCGGGCCAAGCAGACTCCCCCAAAAGGGAGGAAGTAGGTTTGAAAGAGTCGGCTGGGTTTGGTCATCGAGGCCCTCCTAGCAGGAAAAGGGCCTGACGAAAACTCCTGTAGGTCTCGAAGCCCAGGCTGAAGTGGGCAGGAGAGGAGCAACGCCCTGGGGCAGGAGAACCCAGCTGGGAGGTGGGACGGGGCTCTGAACACAGGGCTGCCCCCGCCCCCAGGGAGAACGCAGAGCTCACAAAATAGGATGGGAGGCTAGAAGGAGAGCCCAGTGGAGGCTGGAACTGACCATCTCTGAGAGGGAAACGAGAACCACTCAGAGACACGAGCAGAGCGGACGCTGTCCCACCACCCGCACCCGTGCTGGTCCAGCCCCCGCTGCTCACCTCCATCCAGCCGCCTTCCCCCGCCCTCCACCTCCCACAGCTAGGCTCTCCTCTGAACTTGGGGACCAGCCCTTTCTGTCTCTTTACTCCACGGGTCTCCTGACTCCCCTCTTACCAATAAAGACGCTTCAGACCCTTCTCCCTGACGCAAACCAATCGACCTCGCTCAGATCCAGAGCTTGCCTCCGTTCCCTGTTTCGCTGCACCCGAGCTCTTGGAGGAAGGGATCCTATCTGCACCCGCTTTGTCCCCTTTGAGTCACTCCAAAACGCCACTGCCTTCACCAGCTCTGTCCTCAGGAAGTCCACTGCTGGTTGGTGCACTGTTCAATTCAGTGGGCCATTTTCTGTCCCCACCTGATCTGGCCTCTGTGGTATTAATTACTTCCTTTTCCTTACGATCTCCTCCTGCCTTGCTTCTGAAACATCGCTTATCTCTGCTTTCTCCATCCCTCCCCCCTGCTCTGAGTGGTGGATACTCTTTGACTGGACAACTCAACTCCCTAGTCCACAGACAGTTGCGTGCTATGCAGCAAATACTGCTCTACACGCGGCTAGAAAGCTTTGGCTTATTCACTGCCCCCATTGGCTCTGGCTCATATGTTTTTCTTCTCCCAATGTGAATGTCATTGCCACTGCATAGTATAACAGTGAGACCTCGGGGCCAGTGTTGCGGTATAGCAGGGAAAGCACCTGCGGTGCCAGCAACCTGTATTACGCCTGCTGCCATCATAGCTGCTCCACTTCCAAGTCAGCTCTCTGGGAAAGGCGGTGGAAGATGTTCCAAATGTTTGGGCCCCTGCTACTCATATGGGAGACCCGGATGAAGCTCCTGGCTCCCGGCTTCGACCCAGTGCTAGCTGTCGTATCCATCTGGGGAGTGAACCAGTGGATGGAGGGTCTCTCTCTCTCTCTCTCTCTCTAACTCTTTCAAATAAATAAATAAAATATGTTTTTTTTAAAGTGAGACCGTTAAGAGATTAGGCCATGAGGACTCTGCCTTGTGAGTGGCTTACTGCTGTAATCAGGGAGTGGCTTCGCTGTCACAGGACAGCTTCTTTATAGAGTGATGAGTATGGCTCCCTCCTGCCCCCCCTCCCCCTCTCTGTGCCCTTCCACCATGGGATACGGCAGCCAAAAGGTCATTGCCAAATGCCGGCACCTTGATATTGGACCTCCTAGCCTCTGAACCTGTGAGTGAATGAATTTCTCCTCTTTATAAATCACCCATCTCAGGTGTTCTGCTACTACAGCATAACGCAGATTACGACTCCACTCACACCCTGGTTTCTCTTCAGACCCTCTAAATCCTTCGCCTTTTACTAAAGACTCCATCCAAGATGGAAAATTGGCGTGAGCCAAGCTGAACTCACACCCCCTTTCCACCAAGCCCCCTCCTCCTGCTGCTGCTGCTGCGAGGCACCTGCCACTCCTGCAGCTGCTCCTCAGAGGCACCCCCCCAACACACGCCACTGTGCCGCCCACCCCTTCCTCTTCACGCACACCCTGCCCCAAGGCCTGTGATGCCTCGCCTCAGCTTCCTGCCTCCCCACTGTCACTGCTTTCAGGCCACCCTTTGTCACCCACGACCTGGGCTCTCACAACAGCCCTCTGGGGCCTCTGGCTGGGAGTCGCTCCAGCCCACATTCCACGATGCTGTCCGAATGTGGTCCTCCAACTACAGCGTGAGCCTGCCTCCACCCAAACCTCCACCCTCCGGCTAGGGTTCTCCCTACGATGTCAGGATGCATCCTGAGTCACAGGAAATGAGGCTGCCAGACCCAGGTGGGCTCCGGGGTGGCCAGTGGCCCCATGCTTTCGAATGTCCCTACCAGCCCACCTTCTCTCCGTAACCACCACAGTCTCCTCCCCAGTGAACTTTCCTCTCAAAAGCCTCCCTTACCCTGATTCAGCCCCTCCCCCTCTACACCATGCTCTCACTGCACACCATGCACGCACCTGCCATTACCTGTGTCATTCTTCCAACTGTTGTGTGCTGGTTTCAGCCGCTGGCTATGAACCGCCTGAGAGCAGGCAGCAAGTGTTATTGAGCTGGGCTCCTACAGTCCTCAATTAGCTTCTGTTGAAGGAAGGACTGGATTAAAAAAATGGCAGCAGCTGAGTAATATTGGGAATGAATAATTGACTGTTTAAGCACGTGGGACTGAGAATCTATTTCAGTTCCAATCCCACTTCAAATGTTAATTACAGGATCTGTGACTTTGGAAAAATTTCTTTATGCCCTACAAGTTCAGTTTCCTTGTCTATGCAATTAGGATTCATAGAAGAACTCCATAGGTTTGATGCAATGTTTAATTTAGGTACTCTAAATGATTAATCACACATAATGAGTGTTTGATAAAAGTTTGCAACTATGATCATTTTTACATTTGGAATTCAATTGCTTTCGAGGTGCTTAAAAATACTTGTTTTTTAAATGTAGATTGACTATCTGCCTTGAAAACACAGTTACCAGACTGTGAATGAGCTGTCCTCATTGGTGTTCATCTGCAGAGTGATAACTTGATTTATAGTCGGCGGAAGTTCAGTGCAGCCCCTGGCCTAATTATCACAACTCCCAGAAAAGGAGGGGCTGAGCTAATGAGAGATCTTACCCAGTGGAAGGCCCAGGTTCAGATGGCAGAGATAACGTCCTTCATTCCAAGAACAAGGGAGGAGTGGGAACATCGCCACCCGCCCGTGCTCGATGCTGTTTCTCCTGCATCAGAAGTAGCTGGATCATCAAGGCGTGCACACTGCCCTGCACCCCAGAGCTGCACTAACTGCCCTCCAGCCCACGTCGGGGGCATTCCTTTCCTTTCTGGTTGGAAGGGTGTGCAGGTGCAAGGATGTTTTAATAGCTGGGGAAGCATGCCACGAGCGCTTCCGACCACGTAGCTAAAGCGGACTATGCTCTAAGACCAAACGTGTGCAGTTGCTGGCCTAGCCACACATTTGGAATATCCGGATGAGGCATAACCCCCCTGGAGCACACAGGAAAACTGACAAGAGTTTTAAAAGCCCGTCTTGGTTACTGAGAGCTCATGTCAACGGCTGATTAAACAGCATCACAAATGAAGTTGACAAAACACTGATGAGTTCAGTCCCTTCTATTTATGCTCCCTTACCTGCAAGAACATCTATGTTTGGACCCACTCCAGCTGTTGCTGCTACCAGATGGTTTATAGATGCATGCTGAGACACATCTGAGAAGCAACATCTGGAAATCTTCGAATCGCATTCTTCTGCTAAAATGCCCCCGAGGGAATGAGCGCCTCAAAAAGAGACAAATCCAAACCTTTAATGGTTATTGCGGAGGATGTAAGATATTAAAGTTTTTCTATCTCAATTAAAACTTTCAAAAAACAAAACAAAAATTGATGCAAAGCTCTATTTGAAAAAACATTGATTCTCTGGATGGAGGATTATCACTGTTTGAACTGTCTTATGGAGATGTCCCTCTTCATCTTTAGGAGACTGAAGATTACTGGGGGGTGTCATCTTTCATACAAGTTTATGAAGACGCACAACCATTTGTGAGGTATGCACTCAAAATCGTCCACCCAGCAGTGGCGACAGATTTGCGCTGCCCCCCCCCGCCCCGCCCCCAGCCATGCTTGCTCCAAGGGACCTGGGGCCAACACCCTTCCTGGGCTGCTGGCAGGTTGAGAGAATGTGTGTGAAAGAACTCTGCAAACAAAGAGCGCTTTACAGACTGTATGCTACATTCATGCAGGAGCAGTCCCTCTTAAAGCCACATCATCCCTTGACCAGAACTCACAGTACAGAGAAACACGAGTCGGCATAGAAAAGAGCAAAGCAAAAAGGATTAGCTCAGGCAGGTGCAAGACCACAGCTCAGTCTTTATTTCAGACCAGAGCTCTAATCACTGCAGCTAAAGGGTCTTCAGCTTTCAATGCAGACCTGGGGGAAAGAGGAAGGGAAGGGGGGGGAGGGGAGGGAGAGCTCGTTCTAGTTTTTTCTGGCTTTAAAATGATTCTATGTGAACTATCATCTCAGTTCAGGACTCCTTCCCAGCTTGTGGGTTTCAGACTTTCTGGGGTCAGGGTTATCACAGAGGGGGTCAGGATCCTCACGCAGAGCCAGCCCTTGGAGGGACCAGACATTAACAAGGCCTGGAGAAATATTTGTGAATGAATGAGCCATCTAATGTTTTACAGGCTGTTAGACTTCAAGTTATATAAATACCATTGTAGCTCACTTGTCTATTACTGGGCAGCAAACCACCCCAAAACGTACTGATTTGAAATAATGTTTTGTGATTTTCTCATGATTCTGTGCATTGACTGGGTGGCCCTGCCAGTTTTGCCTGGGGTCATTTATGTGGCTGCTTCAGCCAGTCATTGCTAGTGCTGACAGCTGTGCTGATACCTCAGCTGGCACAGGTGGGCTTCTCTCCCCAACAGGGCCTTGCATCCTCAAGGAGGTGAAAACGGCTTCCTCCCGTGGTGCAAGCCAGGTTCCAAGAGGCCAAGTCCAGTGAGCAAGCACTTACCAAGCCACACTGCTTGCTTCAAGTTTATTGCTGCCCCCTTGGCCGCCACAGGTTGCATAGTCAAGTCCAGAGTCAATGTGCAGGAGACTAAAATAGGAGGTTCAACTCTTCTCAGATCAATAGTGTGGCAATCTATAACTCGGTAAGTAATCAGTTGCAAATTCACTTAAAATAGCTACTGAGGGTCTGGTGCTGTGGCACAGTGGATTAAGCCAGTGCCAACATCCCATCTGGGTGCCGGTTTGAGTCCCGGCTGCTCCACTTCTGATCCAAGTTTCTGCTAATGTGCCTGGGAAAACAGCAAGTGATGGTCCAAGTACTTGGGTCCCTGACACCCACATGGGAGACCTGGATGAAGCTTCTGGCTCCTGGCTTCAGCTTGGCCCAGCCCTAGCTATTGTGGCCATTTGGGGAGCAAATCAGCAAATGGAAGACCTCTCTTCCCCCCACCAGTAACTCTGACTTTCAAATAAATAAATATTTTTTTTAAAAAAATGGTTAGTGAATGCATAAAGCTTTCAGTTATAAAGCTTTCTCAATCATCAGAAAGCTCATTAAGACTTCAGATATCCTTGGGAGACCCCACTAAACTGTCTGACATTGCAAAATTTACTCACAGCCAAAAGAGACAGGAACCTCTACCTTAAATAGATGTACTCTATGCTAGAAGCTTCGACACTGGGACTTACTGATGTTGGGATGAGCTTTGACACATCTGGATGTTTGGAAAAGGTCTACCACACTAGGACCATGAATGCTAAATTAAGAATGTTTAAAAAAAAAAAAAAACCACGATAAATCCTTTATTGCACTTTTGCTGCAGGAATAGATATGGAGCTGATTCTCGCTCACCCAGGGCAGGGTTTGTCATCCTGAAGGCTCAGCAACAGCCCTGACTCCTGTGGTTTCACTGTGACAGGAAAAGCACCAAGAGTCAACATTTGGAAAAAGTGCAACATTGGAAAAAGCCAGCAAGTGACACATACAAAGCTTCTGTTTCTAAATGTTGGTCTTATTGATGGAGATGAGGAAGAGGAGAAAGTAAAATAACGTAACAAAGTTTATTCATGGGGCCGGTACTATGCTGAGCTGGTTAAACTGCTGCCTGCAGTGCTGACGTCCCACGTGGGGGTGCCAGCTCCCTGCGAATGCTCCTGGGAAAGCAGCAGCAGATGACCCAAGTCCTAGGGCCCCTGCACCCACATGGGAGACCTGGAAGAAGCTCCTGGCTCCTGGCCTTGGATCAGCCCCAGCTCCAGCCATTGCAGCCATTTGGGAAGTGAACCAGTAAATGGAAGATCTCTCTCTCTCTTTCTTTCTAACTATACCTTTCATATAAATAAATAAATTTTTTTCATAAAGATATCTCAAGTTGTTTCCTTACAAGTCTTTCAAGTGTTCCTCTACACCCTAGGTTTCCTGAAAAAAAGAAATTTGTTCATTTTAATTTCCAAATACAATCGTCCCTCACATCAGTGCAGGACTAGTGTCGGGACCCTCATGGATACCAAAATCCACAGGTGTTCAAGTGCCTTCTAGAAAATGGCCCAGTGGCTGCATATAACCTATGCACGTCCTACCGTATGCTTTCAATCATCTCTAGGCTACTTATCCTACCTAATCCAACATAAATGCTAAATAAATAGTTCTGTCCTGCATCGCTTATGGAATAACAAGAGAAATGTCTGTACCTATGCAATGCAGACATAATTTTTTTCTGAATATTTTCAGGCTGCAGTGGGTTGAATCCACAGGTGTGGAACCAAGAACACGGAGGCCAACTACGCTGTCTAAGCTGTAAGGCAATGGCTATAAAGTGAGAAGGGCACCAACTGGTAAGGCAGCAAGCAGGGCCGAGGGTGGGAGAGCAAACATGCACAGCGACCAGAGACCTGACAGTCAACCCGTTGGCAGGGGTGACCTCAAACGCAGAAACATGTTTCTGGAGATTTGGATCTTTTTTCATCTTCTTTGGTGGTAACATTGGCACACCTGGCAATCCATCAACTTCTATGTAGGGAGATCCAGAAAGGGGAGAGATGGCTCCTTCCCAACGGAGCCTCTCCATGAGGATCTATACTCCCTAAATGATGGGAGGCGAGTTAGTGACTGCCAGCCTCCAGCAGATTGCACCTGCACACACCGCCACCAGAAGGGGGCAGGCTGCCGCTCATCCCCAGCTTCACAGGTGTCTCCCTAGGGTGCCTCCCCTGCCCTCTGCAGTCTCCTGTCTGTGCCTATGGTGTCTCTCTGAAGGTGTTTCCAACAGGCCACTTGCTCAGTTTCTCTGTGGTAGTAGCAATACTCTCTAGCTTCATTCATTTACTTAACATGTGTTGAATGGCTTCGCAGCTCTTGTATTTCTGTCATGTGTATCGGCTGGTAGTCGTGTTCTAGGCTAGCTCTCGGAGCTCTGCAGTGAGAAAGGTGCCAGTTAAAGGAGAGAGATCACCCAAACAGCCTGCCTGCAAGTGTTAGCAGGTGATTACTATAAAAGAACAGGTCCTTAGAGGTGCTTGGCCAACTCAGATTTCCCCTTTCCCACTTGTAGTCTCAGAGTAACCATCGAGTGTACCAAGAATGAAATGCGGTGTGATAACGAGGCACCGTCTGGATCAATCATACCACGTGCTTGATTCTCCTAGGATGGATAGGATGCCTGCGACAGTTGTGCTCGCAGAGCCCAGTGTCATACAGGGATAAACCCAGATAGAGTGATCTGAGTACCTCTGCTCTGCTGCGACACAGGGTCCAGAGACACAAAATTCCATCTCCAGGAAGCTTTCCTGAGCCATGGCGGCACCAACTCACCCTGAATCCCAGGCTCTGTTCAGCTTTGTTCCCTTCTCTGAGAACAGAACAGCTGCCTTACCAACTTACAATGTGAATATCCCATCTCACTGGACCAGACATAAGGAACCTTTGGAATAATAAACCTCACGAGTGGTGGAATAAAAGATCAGAGGAAGGAACCATCCCAGGGTTCCCCTACTTCCATGACCAGAGTTAGAGAGAGAGAGGGAGGGAGAAACAGAGAAAGAGGTCTTCTATTCACTGGTTCACTCCCCAAATGGCTGCAACAGCTGGAGCTGGGCAGTGCCAAAGCCAGGAGCCAGGAGCTTCTTCCAGGTCTCCCACATGGGTGCAGGGGCCAAAGCACTTGGGCCATCTTCCACTGCTTTCCCAGTGTAAGATAGTCACAAAACACACCAAACACCAGAGTAAGGGAAAGGGCTTATTGGGGGAAAACCCAGCAGACCGGAGGGAAGAAGTGAAAAAGGGAAAAAGAAGGAGAATGTAAGAGAGAGAGACAGAGAGGAGAGGAGCTAGAGAGGAGAGAAGAGAGAGCAGAGAGGAGCCAAGAGAGAGGGAGAGGAGAGAGGGGAGTGAGAGAGAAGCCAAGAGAGAGCAGAGAGAGAGAGTAAATGAAGAGAGATGAGAGAGAATGAGAGAGAGAGAGAGAGAGAGAGCAAGCAGGAGAGAGCAGAGAGCGGGAGAGAAGAGAGAGCCACGTGTTCAGGAGCAGCGCCTTTTAAAACTTTGACGGAGGGTGGGGAGGGAAGCAGGAGCAGCGAATCCCATTAGGATGGGGGTGGAGCAATGGCTGCGGCGGGGGGCTAGAGCCTAGGATGGTGTCAGGGTGTAGATAGAGCCATAGATAAAACTGCTCCATTTTCCTAACACCCAGGCCATAGCTTAGAGCTGGATTAGAAGTGGAGCAGCTGGGACTTGAACCGGTGCCCATATGGTAGCAGGTGCAACCTACTATGCCACAGAGCTAGCCCTTCCAGGCACATCTTTTCTGAGCCCTCACAGTGACCCCTAAGTGGCAACACAAGCTTAATTCTTTGATCTATTTTATATCAGCAGAAATTGGGGTTTTTGTATATAAACTTAGACATATTTTTAAGACCTTAGGTAATTTTTAAAAAGATTTTATTTATTTATTTAAAAGTCAGAGTTACACAGAGGAGAAGCAGAGAGAGAAAGAGAGAGAGAGAGAGGTTTTCCATCCGCTGGTTCACACCCCAGATGGCCACAACGGCCAGAGCTGCACCGATCTGAAGCCAAGACCCAGGAGCTTCCTCTGGGTCTCCCACGTGGGTGCAGGGGCCCAAGGACTTGGGTCATCTTCTACTGCTTTCCCAGGCCATAGCAGAGAGCTGGATTGGAAGAGGAGCAGCCGGGACTAGAACCGATGCCCATATGGGATGCCGGCGCTTCAGGCCAGGGCGTTAACCCTCTGTGCTGCAACACTGGCCCCAAGACCTTAGGTGATTTAAAACCTGGAACTAATATTAAAGAGAACTAATAAAAAGAAAGTATTGACTATAAGTATTGATTTACTAAGCATAATTTTAATCGATTAAGTTTTACTTTCCACTTTCATATGCTATAGACTGACTATATCTTTGGATCATTTTTACTACTTTAAGAAGATACAGAGTTCGGTAAGCTGTAGAAAGTTGTGTTTTGTGTGTTGAAGATCTCCGGTAATCTGCTAAAATGCTTGTATGTAACAGAAGCCAACGGCCTGTCTCCCAGTTTTCCCTGGAAAACAGAAAGGAGTTCCCATGATTCCAGTCGATAACAGGGTGGGTGCCGAGCCTGGCGGTGAGGATGTCCGCGTCCCACAATGGTGTACCTGGCCTCAACTCCCGGCGGGGCTCTGGTCTTCAGTTTCCTGCCCGTGCAGACCCTCAGAGACAGCAGATAAGGGTGGGGAGGGGGAACTACCTTCCTGCCGCCCACATGGGAGACCTGGGTTTCTCTCCTGGCTCCCGACTCCAGGCCAGGCCCCAGCCCAGCCCTGGCTGTTGGGAACATTTGGAGAGTGAACCAGCAGATGGTTCACTTTAATCTCTCTCTCTCTCTCTCTCTGTGTGTGTGTCTCTGTCCATCTCTCTCTCTTTTTGCCTCTCAAATAAATTACTATTCTTTTTTGTAGTTTAGCAGGCAGATCTGGTCTAGAATCCTCTGTTGCTTCCTCCTGGGTCAGCCAGCAACTTGGCTGACCTCGCTCAGCCCTCACTCTCCTTATCTATGGAGTAAGAAAAACAATATTCAAATTCTAGCCTGGTTGTTAGGATTTAAGCAGATGTCTACAAAACATTGATCCCGGTTACTGGCACAAGGTAAATGGTAGCTATTGTATCCTTATCATCGCTTCCTCCCTCGGGATCCCCAGCGCCTGTTACATTAGCAACTTACTGCCTGAGCCAATGGCCTTCCCTGACCACATCTGTGACCCTCCCTGGCGGCTCCCGCTCGCCCAGGCCTTTACCTCTGGAAGTCAGGGCCCGGGACTCCTACGCGGTCCCCAGCTGGGTGTGAGTTCTGGGACTCCGAGGCCCGGGAGCCCCAGCCTCCGAGTGTTCCCCGAGAAGTCTCTCCAGCACCCCCCACGCTGTCCTCTGTGTGGGTTTTGGCACTCGCTGCTGAGGTCCCAGAAGCTGGGCTTTGAGAGGAGCTGGCCACCCACCTAGAGGAAGGCCAGGGAGGGCTGGGCGGCCCCCGGTCCAGGCCAGACCGGAAGTGCTCCTCCTTGACTCCAGGGGACAGGAGAGGAGGGGAAAGTACCTCCCTCTTCTGAGACATGCTGTGCCCCGGGAGCAGGCCCTTTCACATCTGGAGCAGGCCTTCTGGAAGCTTCCACGGCAATTTTAAGAAGTGGATAAAGGCTGTAACTGGATGGTGAAAAGGACAATTTGCATATTTTGTAATTAACTATTAAAATAACAAGACATTTTCACACTTGGAAACAGTGTTGGGCTCACAGTCCAGGCTTTGGGGGCACAGGAAATGCAGGCTGCCCCTGGCCACCGGCGTGATGGAAGTGGGGCAGTGTGGGGCGCAGTCCTGGCGTGGGAAAGGACGTGGAGTGGGGGCAGGGGCAGCTTCCTCCTGCTGTGGGCCTGAGGAGAATCAGTGGACTCCCCTGGCCTGCCCTGCTTAGCCCTACCCAGGCTAGGGACCACTGCAATGCACCTGTTTGTTCTGTGAGCCGGGGGCCACAGTCAGGTCCCCTCACTGCAGGGAAGGGGCCCCAGGAGCCCAGCCTGTGCTTGTATTCAGTCAGGGGAGGTATGCTGGGGGCCTGGGCATTGGGCGAGCAGAACTGGGCAAGGGGGCCCTGGGTGCCAGAGGGATGGACAGAACCTGCTGACAAGCCCATGGCACCCCCGCTCCCTGTCCCCGCACTCAGGGTTGAAGGGAAGGGTTGGGGCAGCTGAGTGCGCTTGACCAGGCTCACGAGGCACAGAGCTGACCTGCTGGCTCGCAGTCCCTGGAGAATCAGGAGCCCCAGAGCTTGTCCTGGGGCCCAGGGACCCTCCCGAGGGCTGGTTTGGTTCCGTTCTGAGCCACTGGGCCTGGCCGTGGGACGAGAAGTGTCTGGCAGGCCCCCAAGGTTTCTCGGTATACACTGAGATTGAGACCAGGACAGGGACCCTTTATCCAGGGCCCACACGTTTCTGTGTGGCCACACCAGGCTGGTGCCAGCGGTCACTCAGTAAGTCACAGCCACATGGTAGCGAGCTCCTCCCCTGGGCAAAAGCTCAGAGCTGCCCAGGGGCTGGGACAGCAGACGTCGTCCAGAAGGAGGGCTCAGACGTCACTGCTCAGCCTCTCCTCCGCCAGCTGTCCCCTCTATCGTGTTAATCAACACAGAGAAGGCAGGCCCGATGCGGCCAAGCTGCTGCCTCGCTGGAGAGGCTGAGGGACAAGAGATGCCAGCTTGGTCCCTGAGAGTAGCAAGACAGGAAGTTCACTTCAAGAGCCCGCAGCGAGGAGGCCCCGGCTCTCCCCGCCGCTTACAAGCCACAGAAACAAGCAGGGGAACCAGAGACGGGGTCGGGTGGGCGTCTGACTGAATTGAACATCTCTTTCTCACTCCATGAAGTTGCTGTTTTTGTTTGCAATTGTTGTTTGGGCCCACATGCACCCTAAACATTATCTCTTAATGTGCACAAAACCTGGACGACACACGTCATTAAACAACCTGCCCCACCGTGTCCATGGTAGAGGGAGTTTTGTGGCTTGGCACAGGTCCTGTGGCTTCAAAACCCCCGCACTTGTCCTACTACATCAAGATGACAGGGAGAGGGACCAGACATCACAGCATGTCCCTCGTGGGCCCAGATCCTAATGCCAGATAGCCTTTTGCTATTTCGCCAGCCTGCCCATCCCGATTTCTCTGTTCCACTCTCCATCTGAGCTTCACACCTGTATCGGATATCTCCCTGGCTCCCTGCTTTCACGGAGTTGGGGAGGTGCCCCAGAGAGAGCCCAGCAGGTGGCCACGGGAGGGAGCAGAGCTCACGGGAAGGCCTGGCTGGGCCGTGACTTCCTCCAGGCTGCACTGTCGGCCACAGCCACTGTTCTCCCACCAGATCTCAGCAGCTGCCCCGTGCACCTGACCTTGGACTCAGGGGTCACACTGCCATCTGGACATGTCCGTGTGTGTCCCCAAAGGCCCCTGTCCTGAAAGCGTGGTCTCCACTGGCAGTGCTGAGGGTGGTGGAACCTTTAAGAGGTGGAGCCTGTTGGGCAGTAGTTGGGTAGGTCTGGGCACTGCCTTTAGAGGGCTTAATGCTGGTCTCACCGAGCAGATAAGGTCTCCTGGCCAAGGGCCGTCCCAGAGCAAGCTCAGCCAACCAGGCTCTCTCTCTGCTTCCCGTCTCACCACATGGCCTCTGCCTCTCACCCGCACTCCCTTCTGATGCGTGGGCCAAGCTGATGCTGGCACCATGCTCTCCGATCTCCAGAACTGTGCACCAAGCAGGCCTCAGACCGTATCAAGTACCCGGCCTCAAACACTGCTGGAGCCACGGCGAACAGACTAAGGCAGGTGGCAGCCACTCTTTGCCCCCGTGCTTGGTGCTACTGGGAGGCACCAGCTCACACAGGTTCCCCTAATTCTGCCAGCTCCTTGCCCCTCCCCCACCTCCCGTGAACCTGTACCCCGAAACCTTGTGTGGGTTCACATCCTCTTTCCCACGGTGCCAGCTGATACCATCACCAGTGAGCCCCTTTGCCCAGCTTGGGGTACACACCTGCTTTCTTCTCCAGAGCCCCAGAGGCCTAGGTCTCTGCTTCAGCCCCTGAACACCCCCCCCATCAATACTGATCTGACCAGAGTCCCCAACAATCTCCCCACCAAAGGCCCAGAACACGAGGTGCCCCAGCGGCAGGCTACAGGGTGAGCCTGTTGAACAGGACTGCTTTAAGACCCAACAGACCAAGCGGGAGGTCAGCCGATGGGGGAGGGGTGCAGAGGGGGTGCAAGTTGCCCCTGCCCTCCCCCAACCCACTCCTTGGAAATGACTCAGCTGAGGCTGAAGGAGGGAAGACTAGAGGCGTGGGCGGCTGTGTGAACGGGGGCACAGGGAACTGGGGGACCCTGGAGATTGGAGCTGACCGTGGCACCATCAGGTCTCCCACAAAATGCAGACGGAGCGGTTACTTCCCAGGAATGGGTAACAGCAGCGGGTCCCAAGACCCGTGTCCCAGCCGGCTGTGGGCGCGCAGCTGTGTGGACGGAGGGTATCGGAGACTAGAGTGGACCCCCGAGGTCTCTGCAGCTCTGCCTCAGCCGGGGGTCCTGCGGGGGCCGCACCACTGCTGCCCAGAAGCAAGGTGCGGCTCAAGGGCGTCCGTCGGCAGAGAATTCTCCTTCCCTGCTCTCTGCCAGTACCTGGAGCCTCTTCCAGGCAGCCCTGGCCTGGGCGACAGACAGTCGGTGCGCTGCCTGGGTCTTGGTTTCCGCGTGAGCAGGGGCTGGCGGGATCTGCACAGCCTTACCCAGCCCTGTCCTCGCCGCTGGAGACGTGGCGCGCGGTGCGCTGGCGCCACCTAGTGGTCAGCGTCCGCCCGCACGCTGGAGGAAGGCTCGCCCAGACGGCAGTTTGCTTCCTCTGGTGCAGCTTTGCTGAGACTTAAGCCTGAGGATCACTTGGATTGCTAGTTAAAGCTGAGGTTTCCTGTGTTTCCGTTCCCTGGGGGTTTCCGTTAGGCTGATTCCGTTGAATTCTTTTTCAGGAATCCCATGGGTTTCTATCGAATCAGAATCGGTTTCTGAAGACCCGCCGTGCTCCTTTGGAGGTGTCATGCTGCCTTCGTCCTTTGTGTACCTTGTGCTCTGCACTGACATCTGCTGTAACAGTGTCTTCTTCTTTGTGCAGTGGATTTCATTGCAACAGACTTTTTTATTTAGGTGGAGCATGGAGTGCCAGTTGCGTAGTTGCTTTGGCCCTGGCTCAAGGTCATCCCTGAAGTGTGAACTTGGAGTGATTTCTTCAACTGTTATGCTTGTCAGCCATGATGTGGGAGCTGCCGTTGTCAGGTCTGCAGCAGCTCCTGGAGGTAGCCTATGACTTTGGAGTGGTCCTGGGCTTACCTATGTGTGTGTCTTCCTGCCCCAGAGAGTTGAGTGTTGGTCACACTAGGGTTTGTGATGGCTGTAGCCATGTTCCTGCTGCTGTGGGACCTATAGGGGGCTGTCCCCTTGTCCTGCCAGGAAGGCCTCTGTGATGCTGGGGCTCGTGGCACCAACAGCTGTGGTCCTGGAATTGTGTGCTGTGGATGTGACTCTCTCCAGTTCCTTCTGGGTGGGTGTGGGTGATGCTGGCATTGACAGCTCTAAAAGCCCTAGTTCCAGCATCAGGGGCTGTGATGGGACTCTTGCCCAGGTCCCATGGGGTGCGGGTAAGTTGTACTGCAGCTTGTGCACTGGTAGGCATCAGCCTTGGAGCTCATAGACAGGGTCTTCCCTAGGCCCCACAGGGTGGGTTCCAGTGGCTCTGAGGAATACAGCACCCATAGACACAATCCTGGAGCTGAGGGGAGAAGCACTACCTTGCCCAGGTCCTACAGAGAAAGCATAGGTTGTACTGGAGATAATGCACAGGCAACCATGGACTTGCAGTGGTGGAATGCAGTTGGAACCTTCCCCGGGTCCTACAGGGAACGTGTGGGTGTTCCCAGGACTCCTGGAGCTGACAGCCACTGTCCCAGAGCTGTAGGAGTAAGTGCAGATGCCATCCACGTGCAGGTTACCGTAAGGGGTCTGCAGCGGAAAGCACACAGGGTCCTCCTGGGGGCCCACAGGGAGAACTCAGGTGCCTCTGGGAACGTAGCTCCAACAGTCCCAGCCCTGGAGCTGCAGGGCTCAGAGAGTGTCCTACCCACATGCCACAGGTGGCTCACAGGTTATTCTGGGGCTTCTGCACCTGCTGGTATAAGCCTGGATCAGTGGGATGCAGATGGGGCTTTCCCCGAGTAGAACAAATGTCAGAGACCCAGAGCTGCAGGAGGCAGTGAGGTCCTTCCCCGTGGGATGCACTCCAGTGACTGCAGAGTACAGCTCCAACACACAGTCCCGGAGCCACAGAACTCAGAGGGCACCTTACCCAGGTCCTACAGCGGCAGCAAACATTGTCCTGGAGTTTGTGTTCTAGCAGGGACAGGCTTGGAGCAGAGCCATGCATCTAGGACTTTCCCCAGGCCCCACAGGGGAGCATAGGTGTCCCTGGGACTTCCAGAACCTACAGCGCCAGCCTCAGAGCTGCAAGGTGCAGTGGGGTCCGCCCCCAGGTCTCACAGGCCCAGTGCCACTTCCTCAGCTAAAGCAGAAGAAAGCAGACAGGGTCCCAGAGCTGGAGGACACAGAAGCGACTTCTCCCCGGTCCCACAGGGCAGGCCAGGGTGACACTGGGGCTTGTGCTCTGAGCACTTCGCACCCTGTGCCGGGAGATGCAGAAGGGGACTCTCTGGGGTCTGGTTCTCTGGCTTGTGCACTGGGCTGTTGCTGGCAGTGAGCCCCAGGAAGCAGTAGGAATGTCCTCATGCAGAGAGGATAAATGTGGCTCCTGGACTTGTAGCCAATGATTCTGCACCTGCAGGATGCAGAGGGACCTGCTTTCTGCCCTGTGAAACACCCTGGCTCTGGCTCCAGGGTCTTCTGGTAGCGACAGGGCTGCCCCCTGTCCCCTGAGACAGAATGGAGTTTAGCTGTGTCTGTTCCATTGCAGCAGCTCGGGCCCAGGGGAGGCGATGTGGGTTCCTTTTTTGGAGCCAAGGAGTTGCTTGGGCCGCAGTCAGCTTTCTAGGCTGGATTTAAAGCCAGTGAGGACTGTGGGGCTCTCCTGTGGTTAGGGCGGCTGGTCTGCGGCAATGGAGGGCGGCATGGAGATTTCTGTTCCTTTCCCTGGCAAGACAGGGCAGGGGGGTCGGTAGCCTGTGCAGGGCTCGGCAGTGGCCCCCGGACTGAACTCATCCCAGGTGCTTTGCTCAGCGTAAGAGATGAGTTCAAAGCAGAGACGTAGATAATAGGCTGCAAAGGGAGCAAGATCCATTGAAAGAGATTAAAGGGACAGTATAGGCTCAGAAGTGAGTGCAGGCAGCCTCATGGGGCAAATCCCACCCCAGCCTGGGTTCAGGCACCCCCTCTGTTGGGAAGGGAGGTCCCCTAATTGAAGGTATAACAGAGTGGACTCTGGGTGGGGCTCAGTGCACAAGGTGATCTCTGGGAAGGTTTTATGGCGTCTCCGAGTGGAGCTCAACGTACAGGTGTCCATACAGCATCGCCTGCCTGATGGAGGAGGCTCAGGGCCGCAGGGAAGGGGAAGGTGGGTGTGCGAACCGGCACAGCAGGGGCGGAGTTTTCAGCAGGGCAGGGCCAAGCACAGAGACTACTGGAAGCCACTTGGCTCCTTGTTTCTCACTAGCTCCCTGTCCACCCCACGTCAAGATGATGCCTGTGGGGCCGGCGCTGTGGTGCAGCAGATTAAGTCGCCACCTGCAGCGCTGGCATCCCGTATAGGCACCAGTTCGTGTCCCGGCTGCTCCACTTCCTATCCAGCTCCCTGCTCGTGTGCCTGGGAAAGCAGTGGAGGATGAACCTAGTGTTTAAGACCCTGCTTCGGCCGGCACAGTGGCTTAACAGGCTAATCCTCCGCCTTGCGGCGCCGGCACACCGGGTTCTAGTCCCGGTTGGGGCGCTGGATTCTATCCCGGTTGCCCCTCTTCCAGGCCAGCTCTCTGCTGTGGCCCGGGAAGGCAGTGGAGGATGGCCCAAGTCCTTGGGCCCTGCACCCCATGGGAGACCAGGAGAAGCACCTGGCTCCTGGCTTCGGATCAGCGCGATGCGCTGGCCGCAGCGGCCATTGGAGGGTGAACCAACGGCAAAAGGAAGACCTTTCTCTCTGTCTCTCTCTCTCACTATCCACTCTGCCTGCCAAAAAAAAAAAAAGAAGAAGAAGAAGGAGGAGGAGGAGGAGAAGAAGAAGCAAAAGCAGAAGCAGAAGAAGCAGAAGCGGAAGCAGAAGCAGAAGCAGAAGAAGAAGAAGACCCTGATTCCATGAGGGAAACCTGGAAGAAGCTCCTGGATCCTGGCTTCAGCCTGGCCCAGCACTGGTTCTTATTGTCATCGGGGGAGTGAATCAGTGGATGAAACATCTCTTTCTTTCTTTCTTTCTTTCTGTCTGTCTGTCTTCTCTCTCTCTCTCTCTCTCTCTCTCTCTCTCTCTCTTTGTGTGTGTGTGTGTGTGCCTTTCAAATACATAAATCTTAAAAAGAAAAAAAAAAGATTATGATGTCTGCCTGGGGCCTGCACTGTGGCATAGCTTGTAAAGCTGCCACCTGTAACACTGGAATCCCATAGGGAGCAGTTCAAGTCCTAGCTTCTCCACTCCCAATTCAGCTCCCTGCTAATGGCCTGGGAAAATCAGCGGAGGATGGTCCAAGTTCTTGTGCCCCCACCACCCACATAGGAGACCAGGATGAAGTTCCTGGCTCCTGGTTTCAACCTGGCCCAGCTCTGGCCATTGTGGCCATCTGGAGAGTGAATCAGTGGATGGAATACCTCTCTCTCTCTCTCCATCTCTATGTAACTTTGTCTTTTTTTTTTGTTTGTTTTCAACTTTTATTTAATAAATATAAATTTCCAAAGTACAACTTTTGAATTATAGCAGCTTTCCCCTCCATAACCTCCCTCCCACCTGCAACCATCCATCTCCCACTCCCTCTCCCATCCTATTCTTCATCATGATTCATTTCAATTCTCTTTATATATAGAAGATCAACCTAGTATATACCAAGTAAAGATTTCAACAGACTGCACCCACAAAGGCACACAAAGTATAGAGTACTGTTTGAGTAGCAATTTTACCATTAATTTTCATAGCACAACACATTAAGGGCAGAGGTCCTACAAGGGTAGCAGGTGCACAGTGACTCCCATTGTTGATTTAACAATTGACACTCTTATTTATGACGTCAGTAATCACCCGAGGCTCTTGTCATGAGCTGCCAAGGCTATGGAAGCCTCTTGAGTTCACCAATTCCAATCTTATTTAGACAAGGCCATATTCAAAGCAGAAGTTCTCTCCTCCCTTCAGAGAAAAGCACTGTCTTCTTTGATGGCCTGTTCTTTCCACTGGGATCTCACTCACAGAGATCTTTCATTTAGGTCATTTTTTTTTTTTTTTTTTGCCACAATGTCTTGGCTTTCCATGCCTGCAAAACTCTCATGGGCTTTTTACCCAGATCTGAATGCCTTAAGGGCTGATTCTGAGGCCAGAGTGCTGTTTCGGGCTTTTGCCATTCTATGAGTCTGCTGTGTATCCTGCTTCCCATGTAGGATCATTTTCTCCTTTTTAATTCTATCAATTCTTTGCAGACACTGGTCTTATTTATGTAATCCCTTTGACACTTAATCCTATCTTTTTGATCAATTATGAACTTAAACTGATCACTTTAACAAGTAAGATGGCATTGGTACATGCCGCCTTGATGGGATTGAATTGGAATCCCCTGGCATACCCCCACAACTCTACCATTAGTGGTAAGTCTGAGTGAGCATTTGCCGAACTGTGCATCTCTTCCCTCTCTTGTTCCCACTCTATTTAACAGGGATCACTTTTCAATTAAATTTAAATGACTAAGAATAATTGTGTGTTAATTAAAGACTTCAACCAATGGTATTAAGTAGAACAAAAAAACACTAAAAGGGATAAAATAGTAAGTTGTTCCTCGACAGTCAGGACAAGGGCTGATCAAGTCATTGTTTCTCATAGTGTCTGTTTCAATTCAGCAGGTTTCCTTGTAAGTGCTCAGTTAGTTGTCACCAATCAGGGAGAACATATGATATTTGTCCCTTTGGGACTGACTTATTTCACTCAACATGATGTTTACCAGATTCCTCCATTTTGTCGCAAAGTACCAGATTTCATTTTTTTTTTACTGCTGTATAGTATTCTTTACAGTACATATCCCATAATTTCTTTATCCAGTCTTCTGTTGATGGGCATTTAGGTTGATTCCATGTCTTAGCTATTGTGAATTGAGTTGCAATAAACACTGAGGTGCAGACAGCTCTTTTATTTGCCAATTCAATTTCCTTTGGGTAAATTCCAAGGAGTGGGATGAATGGAGTTGTATAGTAGGGCTATATCCAGGTTTCTGAGCAATCTCCAAACTGACTTCCATAGTGGCTTTATCAGTTCGCATTCCTACCAACAGTAGATTAGTGTCCCTTTTTCCCCACATCTTCGCCAGCATCTGTTGTTAGTTGATTTCTGTATGTGAGCCATTCTAACCAGGGTGAGGTGAAACCTCATTGTGGTTTTGATTTGCATTTCCCTGATGGCTAGTGATCCTGAACTTTTTTTTATGTGTCTGTTGGCCATTTGGATTTCCTCTTTTGAAAAATGTCTATTGAGGTCCTTGGCCCATCTCTTAAGTGGGTTGTTTGTTTTGTAGTTGTGGAGTTTCTTGATCTCTTCGTAGATTCTGGCTATTAATCCTTTGTTGGTTGCATAATTTGCAAATATTTTTTCCCATTCTGTGGGTTGTCTATTCACTTTCCTGACTGTTTCTTTTGCAGGACAGGAACTTCTCAATTTGATGTAATCCCAATTGTTAATTTTGGCTTTGACTGCCTCTGGGGTTTTTTGCCTATATCTTGCAGGGTTTCTCCAATGTTCTCTAATAATTTGATGGTGTTGGGTCATAGATTTAGATCTTTAATCCATTTTGAGTGGAGTTTTGTGTAAGGTGTAAGGTAGGGGTCTTGCTTCATGGTTCTGCATGTGGCAATCCAGTTTTCCCAGCACCATTTGTTGAATAGACTGTCCTTGCTCCAGGAATTGGTTTTAGATCCTTGATCAAATATAAGTTGGCTGTAGATGTTTGGATTGATTTCTGGCATTTCTAATCTGTTCCATTGGTCTATCCATCTGTTTCTGTAGCAGTACCATGCTGTTTTGATTATAACTGCCCTGTAGTATGTCCTGAAATCTGGTATTGTGATGCCTCTGGCTTTGTTTTTGTTGTACAAGATTGCTTTAGCTATTTGAGGTCTCCTGTGCTTCCATATGAATTTCAACATCATTTTATCCAGATCTAGAAGAATGTCTTTGGTATTTTGATTGGTATCACATTGAATCTATAAATTGCTTTTGGGAGAATGGACATTTTGATGATATTGATGCTTCTAATCCATGAGCATGGAAGATTTTTCCATTTTTTTGGTATCCTCTTCTATTTCTTTCTTTAAGATTTTATAATTCTCATCGTAGAGATCTTTGACATCCTTGGTTAAGTTTATTCCAAGGTATTTGATTGCTTTTGTAGCTATTGTGAATGGGATTGATCTTAGCAGTTCTTTCTCAGCCGTGGCATTGCCTGTGTATACAAAGGCTGTTGATTTTTGTGCCTTGATTTTATATCCTGCTACTTTGCCAAACTTTTCTATGAGTTCCAATAGTCTCTTAGTAGAGTTCTTTGGATCCCCTAAATAAAGAATCATATCATCTGCAAAGAGGGATAGTTTGACTTCTTCCTTCCCAATTTGTACCCCTTTAATTTCTTTTCCTTGCCTATTGGCTCTGGCTAAAACTTCTAGTACTATATTGAATAGCAATGGTGAGAGTAGGCATCCCTGTCTGGTACCAGATCTCAGTGGAAATGCTTCCAACTTTTCCCCATTCAATAGGATGCTGACAGTGGGCTTTCATAAATTGCTTTGATTGTATTGAGGAATGTTCCTTCTATACCCAATTTGCTTAGAGTTTTCATCATGAAAGGGTTTGCATTTTATCAAAGGCTTTCTCTGCATCTATTGAGATAATCATATGGTTTTTCTTCTGCAGTTTGTTAATGTGGTGTATCACATTGGTTAATTTGCGAACATTGAACCATCCCTGCATACCAGGAATAAATGCCACTTGGTCTGGGTGGATGATCTTTCTGATGTGTTGTTGCATTCTATTGGCCAGAACCTTATTGAGGATTTTTGTGTCTATGTTCATCAGGGAAACTGGTCTGTAATTCTCTTTCTCTGCTGCATCTTTTTCAAGTTTAGGAATTAAGGTGATGCTGGCTTCATAAAAAGAATTTGGGAGGATTCCCTCTTTTTCAATTGTTCTGAATAGTTTGAGAAGAATTGGAGTTAGTTCTTATTTAAATGTCTGGTAGAATTCAGCAGTGAATCGATCCGGTCCTGGGCTTTTCTTTGTTGGGAGGGCCTTTATTACTGATTCAATTTCTGACTTGGTTATGGGTCTGTTTAGGTTTTCCATGTCTTCCTGGTTCAATTTAGGTAGGTTGCATATGTCCAGGAATCTATCCATTTCTGATAGATTTCCCTGTTGCTGGCATACAACTCTTTGTAGTAATTTCTGATGACTTTTTATTTCTGTGGTGTCTATTGTTACATTTCCTTTTTCATCCTGATTTTATTGATTTGGGTCTTTTCTATTCCTTTTTGGTTAGTTGAGCCAATGGTGTGTCAATTTTGTTTATTTTTTCAAAGAACCAGCTCTACATTTTGCTGATCTTTTGTAATTTTTTTTATTCAATTCTATTGATTTCTTCTCTAATTTTAATTATTTCTTTTTTCCTACTAGTTTTGGGTCTGGTTTGCTGCAGTTCTTCTAGATCCTTGAGATGCATTGATAGCTCATTTGTTTGGTGCCTTTCCAATTTCTTTATGTAGGCACCTATTGCTATAAACTTTCCTCTCAACACTGCTTTTTCCATATCCCATAAGTTTTGGTATGTTGTGTCATTATCCTCATTTACTTCCAGAAAGTTTTTGATTTCTCTTTTGATTTCTTCTATGACCCAGTGTTCATTCAGGAGCATGTTGTTCAGTCTCCATGTGTTTGCATATGCTCTAGGGATTCCTGAGTTGCTAATTCCCAGCTTCATTCCACTGTGGTCTGAGAAGATGCATGGTATGATTTCAATTCTTTTGAATTTGCTGAGATTTGCTTTATGGCCTAGTATGTGGTCAATCCCAGATTAGGTTCCCCGTACTGCTGAGAAGAATGTGTATTCTTTAAGTGTAGGATGAAAAGTTCTATAGATACCTGTTAGATTCATTTGGGCTATAGGGTCGATTAAATCTGCTGTTTCCTTGTTGATCTTCTGTCTGGTTGATCTGTCTATTGCTGAAGTCCCCCAATACTATTGTATTGGAGTCTAAGTTTCCCTTTAAGTCCTTTAACATATCTTTTAAATAACCCGGTGTCCTGTAATTAGGTGCATATACGTTTATAATAGTTACATCTTCCTGTTGAGTTGATCCCTTGTTCATTATATAGTGCCCTCTTTGTCTCTGTTAACAGTTTTAGTATTAAAGTTTATTTTGTCTGATATTAAGATGGCTACACCAGCTCTTTTTTTGGTTTCTGTTGGCATGGAATATCTTTTTCCAACCTTTCACTTTCATTCTGCATGCATCTTTGTTGCAAAGATGTGTTTCTTGTAAGCAGCAGATAGATGGGTTTTGTTTTTTTAATCCATTCAGCCAGTCTCTGTCTTTTAATTGGAGATTTGAGGCCATTTACATTCACTGTGACTATTGATAAGTAGTGACTTTGCCCTGCCATTTTTCCAAAGATATTTCTAATATATGCTTTGAACTTCCTGTGATCTTTTACTGAGAGATTTTTTTCCTTTACCTTCTTTTGTATTGATGGCCATGTTTCTGTGTTTCTGTGTGTAACACATCTTTAAGCACCTTTTGCAGGGCTGGGCGAGTGGTGACAAATTCTTCCAATTTCTGTATTTCACCTTCATTCACAAATGAGAGCTTTTCAGGATAATATTCTGGGCTGGCAGGTTTTTTTCTCTTAGTACCTGGGCTATATCTCACCATTCCCTCCTAGCCTATAGGGTTTCTGATGAGAAGTCTGCTGTGAGTCTGATTGGAGATCCTCTGAGAGTAATTTGACGTTTCTCTCTTGCACATTTTAGAATCTTTTCATTATGTTTCACTGTGGTGAGTTTGATTACAACGTGTCGTGGTGAGGATCTCTTTTGGTCATGTTTATTGGGTGTTCTATGTGCTTCCTGTACTTGGATGTGTCTTTCCTTCTCCAAACTCAGGAAGTTTTCTCTTAGTATCTCACTAAAAAACCCTTTTAATCCTTTTTCTCACTCCATGCCTTCAGGAACTCCTCCCTTTCCAGCACTGGAGCAGAGACTCTCGGCAGCTGGGCTCCCGAGCCATGGGCACCCATGCCCTCCACGTAGGTCCACTAAGTCCCTCTAATTCTAGAAGAATTTCCTCTGCAGTTTTTTCCCTGCGCCTATCCGAAGCCAGGAGCCAGGTGCTTCCTCCCAGTCTCCCATGCGGATGCAGGGGCCCAAGCACTTGGGCCATCCTCCACTGCCTTCCCAGGCCACAGCAGAGAGCTGGACTGGAAGAGGAGCAACCGGGACTAGAACCCAGGGTGCCGGCGCCGCAGGCGGAGGATTAGCCAAGTAAGCCACGGTGCTGGCCAATGACTAATATTTTCCTTGGTAGCCCCAAATTCCCCCCCTCATGATATAAACTTAACAACACTTAAACACTACGACACAAAGCCATTAAATCTTTTTTTTTTTTGACAGGCAGAGTGGACAGTGAGAGAGAGAGAGACAGAAAGAAAGGTCTTCCTTCCATTGGTTCACCCCCTAAAGGGCCGCTTCGGCCGGTGCTGCGCTGATCTGAAGCCAGGAGCCAGGTGCTTCCTCCTGGTCTCTCATGCGGGTGCAGGGCCCAAGCACTTGGGCCATCCTCCACTGCCTTCTCGGGCCACAGCAGAGAGCTGGCCTGGAAGAAGAGCAACCAGGACAGAATCCGGCGCCCCAACCGGGACTAGAACCCGGTGTGCCGGTGCCGCAGGTGGAGGACTAGCCTATTGAGCCGCAGCACCAGCCACCATTAAATCTTATGTTCCATGATGAGGGGGAAAGATAGGGAGACATGACAGATATCTGATGTACACACATCTCTACACACGCACTTGCAGCTTATTAGGGCCCTCCACTGCCCAGCCCATACCACCTTTGTCTTCAGCAAGCTCCTTAGCTGCTCATGGTTGCTTCCCTGACCAGGTGACGTAAGCCTTCTTTCCTGAGTGGTCTGGATCATTAATAATCCTGTCTGAATTGAGCTGTTTTGGTTTTCCATTCACTTTACCACCAGGCACGATCCTGAAGCGGAACCCATAGCCCCAGTGCACTTTGATGTAGATGTTACTGGACCCCAGTGTCTCTTCCTTAATTTGCAGTTCCCACGTAAAGACTGACTCATTATGTTGACAGAGTGACATATTGCACATATGGTTGACATCATAACATCTCGAGGCTCGCCCCTACTCTGAGAGCTTTTGCTGAAACTCACAGGCCTCAATCAAGGAAACTAATAACCCCCCCCCCCCCCAATCTAGCCTGGAGCTCAGACATACTGGAGTCTGCCTTTGCCATTGCAAAGAAAACATGCTGGTCTCTATCACTGGCCAGTCACAGGAAGGCTACCTGCACTGTGGACCAACCAGAGGACCACAAGTAAGCTGACCGTGCACTACTCAGCCCCCAACTTTGGACTACAAGATTCATGGCCTTTAATACCCTCAAGGAGTCTGGGAATAGAGCGTGATCGGCCTGGCTCCCTGCTCTGTGCCTTGCAATGTACACCTGCTTCTTTTCTACCAGCTGCTGTCAGTAGTTGGCTCACTGTGCCTTGGAGTTGTATAGCAACTCCTCCAACCAGTTGGGGGTGTTCTAAAGCAAGATGGTGGCTGCAAAGGGGCTACAGCCGCGACGGAACATCTTGTGTACTGCACACTGGCCTGTGACCAGCAGGAACGCTGGGGGCTGTCCTGGAGCCGCCTTGGCACTTTCAGACTCAGGGAAGCCTCCTAGTGGCTGACTGCTGACCAAGCAGCACCAGCCAAAGGTGCTTTTCATGTGCAAAAAAACTAGGCTTGGGTTTGGCTTTGAATCTGCAGAAGACTTTGTGTTCTCTGTGTTGTGTTCATGATTTTTGTGGAGTGGGAACAGCTGTATGGTATGCATTTGGGTGTGTCATTTGTTGTGTCTATATGTTAAATCCCCTAATGATGTTTTTGATTGGCTTATGGATAAATGAACACACATGTGAATTAAACTTACATTAACCCAAATGCCTTTTGTGGATAAAAACAAAGCAAATACATTTTCACAAGTGTTAACAAATATTTGTGCCTAGCTTTTCTGGAAAAAAAGAAGTTTTACTTATTTTTGTTAGATATTTAAAATAATAAAGGTGTAATTTTCTTTCTTTTTTAAGATTTATTTACTTATTTGAAAGTCAGAGTTACACAGAGAGAGAAGGAGAGGCAGAGAGAGAAGCCTTCCATCCGCTGGTTCACTCCCCAATTGCCTACAATGGCCAGAGCTGTGCCTATCTGAAGCCAGGAGCCAGGAGCTTCTTCCAGGTCTCCTACCACCTTGGGTGCAGGGGCCCAAGGGCTTGGGCCATCTTCTACTGCTTTCCCAGGCCACAGCAGAAAGCTGGATCAGAAGTGGAGCAGCTGGGACCCAAAACCAATGCCAATATGGGATGCTGGCTCTGCAGGCAGCACCTTTACCTGCTACGCCATGGTGCCAGCCCCAAAGGTGTAACTTTCACCTGAAAACAAACAACACAGGTGAAGGCCTGACTCAGTGTTTATAGCTTCCTAGGTATGAAGAACAACAATGAGCTTGTGCAGTTCATCTTTGACATGAAACTGACTTAGCCATGCTTGTCTAATATTTTGGTTTCTTTGTTAATACAAGTGCGGTTTTTAAAAATAAATTGACTAAATGTAACAGGGATAAATGTCTCTAAATGTAAACTATGGGGATCAGCATTGAGGCATAGTGGGAAAAGCCATGGCCTATGATGATGACATCCCATATGGACACTGGTTCAAGTCCTAGCTGCTCCACTTCTGATCCAGCTCCCTCCTAATGCACCTGGGAGAGCAGTGGAGGACCCAGATGAAACTCCTGGCTACAGCCTGACTCATCTCAGGCTGTTGCTGCCATTTGGGGGTGTGACCAGTAGATGGACGATCTCTCTCTCTCTCTCTCCCTCTCCCCCCACCCCCTTCTGTCTCTCCCTCTCTTTCTGTAACTCTTTCAAATTTTTTTTAAATAATAAATCCTTAAATAAATAAATGCTAAAAAAATCTGCATTTATATACCTTTAACTTCCTAAATTCCGTAAGAGGCATTGGGCCTATTAGTAAATATGCGTTCATAAATTGGTGACATGCAACAGCTTATAATTGCTTCGTAGCTTTTATTAGAAATCTAGTTACTAAGCAAGAGAAAGAATTATAATCACTAGACAGTAACTGAGATCAGGAAAATAAAGTTAAAAAAAACTCTATGTTGGAAAGTAAGGCATGATTCTGGTAAGTGAAGCTATAGGGCATGAGAAATGTGTGTTGGCTAAGGGCAAAAAGAGAGTAGTGTCTGTCCTGAAGTGGAACCATGGCTGTCGGGCAAGGAGCTGGAAGAGCTCGGAACAAATCACCGAGGCAATATTTGGAATGGTGTAGAAGGTTTGTGGAAGATAAATCCTGTGTTAGGTCAGGGTGGCTGAGATTAGAAAGCATTTACATGGGTTTCTAGACAGTGAGCGTTAATACCAAAGGCACACTGACGTCAAACAACGCCCCCGTGTTACAGCAACCGTTTTCTTACAATTTTGATATGCTAGTAAATATTTACAAACAAATCTTGCTCTTTAATGTTGAAATGTTTTAAATTGTTTTCCAACCATCTTCTTGACTTCAGCTTCTCCTTTCATAGCTTCTGTTTAACTGGTACCAGACCCTGTCTTCAACTTTTTTTTAAAAAAGATTGATTTATTTATTTGAGAGGCAGAGTTATAGAGAGAGGGAGAGACAGACGAAGATCTTGCATCCACTAGTTCACTCTCCAAATGGCCACAAGAGCCAGAGCGGGTCCCATCTGAAGCCAGGAGCCAGGAGCTTTATCCAGGTCTCCCACATGGGTGCAGGGGTCCAAGTATTTGGGCCATCTTGCACTGCTTTCCCAGGCACATTGGCAGGGAGCTGGATCAGAAGTGGAGCAGCTGGGATTCGACCCAGAGCCCATATGAGATGCCAGCACTGCAGGCGGAGGCTTAACCTACTACGCCACAGCACCAGTCCCACCTTTTGCTCAACTTTCTAGTCAGTTTCTGTAATATTTGTCTCCTCCCTGGTTCTGACTCTGTTAAAATCTGACATTAGCCGGCGCCGTGACTCAATAGGCTAATCCTCTGCCTTGTGGCGCCGGCACAACGGGTTCTAGTCCTGGTCGGGTCTCTGGATTCTGTCCCGGTTGCCCCTCATCTAGGCCAGCTCTCTGCTGTGGCCTGGGAGTGCAGTGGAGGATGGCCCAAGTGCTTGGGCCCTGCACCCCATGGGAGACCAGGGGAAGCACCTGGCTCCTGGCTTTGGATCAGCACGGTGCGCCGGCCGCAGCACGGTGCGCCGGCCGCAGCGCGCTGGCCGCAGCACCACTGGATGGTGAACCAACAGCAAAAGGAAGACCTTTCTCTCTGTCTCTCTCTCTCACTGTCCACTCTGCCTATCAAAAAAAAAAAAAATCTGACATTAAAAATGCTAACCTTGGAGGCCAGTGCTGTGGTGCAGCGGATTAAAGCCCCAGCCTGTATCACTGGCATCCTATATGGGCGCCAGTTCAAATCCTGGCTGCACCACTTTCTATCCAGCTCCCTGCTAGTGCACCTGGGAGGGCAGTGGAGGATGGCCAGAGTCCTTGGGCCCCTGCACCCATGTGTGGGGGACCCGGAAGAAGCTCCTGGCTTGTGGCTTCAGATCGGCTCAGCTCTGGCCTTAGCAGCCATTTGAGGAGTGAACCAGTGAACGGAAGACCTCTCTCTCTGTCTACCTCTTTATGTAACTCAGCCTTTTAAATAAATAAAATAAATCTTTTAAAAATGCTTATATTAAAAGGCTGGGATAACAAAATAATTTGATTCTTTACTTCTGACTTTTCTTGATGTATTTAAATTGTTCCAAGTAATGAGACAATTTAATGTGCTAACTCTTTTTTTCAAGATTGTCTTTGCTTTCGGTACCTTGCCTGGGAAACAAAAGTTTTGTATTTGTCAGGATGGTCTCTTGTGTTTTATGCTGTCTTTGCTAGGTTCTGATGGCTTAGAGCAAGCCAGGTCTTAAGAGAGTGAAGAACATTTTTTAGATAGCTGCTTATTTTGAAACATTTGGTGGTCACTTTATAACTCTGATTAAATCGGGTCTACAGCTCTGATGAAAACACCCTGCCCTAACACATGAATATTATTTCACAATGGTCTGGGAATCTGACTTTGACCAAACGTTTTAAATCTCTGACATCCTTCATAGGCCTTTTCAGATCACTGTTCTAAATCAAGTCCTTTGACTTTGAAATTTCCACCCAGGACAACAGAGATCCTTAAAGGATGTGTCTCTCATCTTGGGGAAACAATAGCTAATTAGGCTTCTTTGGATTTTATGAAACACATTAAAGTGTTATGAAATGTTGCTGAACTTTAAGTTGTGTTTATACGGATAGGTTAATGAGGTAATTATTCTAGAGATTTTATGACATTTATGGAGGTCTGGTATTCCTGATGAGACTTATCAGCCAACATTGTAATCTTAATGAGAAAGAGAACTCAGAAGCTTGCCACGCCCCTTCCCATCTTAGGCCTGGAGGGCTGAACGGGTGGAACACAGCTGGGAAAAACTACTCTGCTTTCTAAAATTCTGTACACAATGAAAAAACTAGATTTTGTGGATTGCTACTCTGTTATCCAAATTTTTATTTTAAGTACTTTTTATCTATACTTCTGGGTCTTCCCTGGAAATATTTACAATCAAAAAAGACTCTAGCAAATATTTGCAAATTCAGGTTTCTGACAAAAGACCCACAGACTAATTAAAAGTGTTTGGAAACTCTGATAAAGCAGCCAATGGAGTCGTGAAACTGCTAATGTGATTAGTAAGTAATTAGACAAGATTCAATGAAGAGGTGACATTTGTGGGTTTCTATTGCTATGGTATAACTAGGTGGCTGGTTCAGGTCTAAGTGAGCTGAAGTCCCACCAAGCCACAGTGTAATGTCATCCCTTTACTCATCAATTCAAATACCTTCTTTTCCAGGATGTACTTGTTCCATACAGGACCTAGAAGGAGGAGATGGAAGTTTGAAAGCTAAGCTCCACCTGGAATGTATGGAGATAGCCTAGAATTCCCAGGTGGCCTCATGCAGGTAAAGGTACCACTCCCTACCTGATAAAAGAGGCCAGCACTAGGGGAGAGGCCTCTGTTCACCATAGACCATGGTTGGAGGTGCTCCTCAGGTGGTTCCCCTCTCTGCCTCCCATCCCCACCTTTGGGTAACTCTGTGGCCAGCTCATGAGGGCCCGCACTCATACACGAATGCCTTTTCTCTCTCGCTGTTCAATAAACTCTGTCCCTCTGTGTGCACCTGTGTAAACACCTTCACTTAGACATCTCGTCTTTGTGAGACAAGGACCTGGGATAAAGATTAGGATGCGCCTCCACCCACAGCACTAGGTCTTTGATGCCAGTGAAGATACTGTTGGTTCTACACCTAAATGTTTTACCTTGTAGGCTTAAAGACATTTTTTCCTGAGATTTCTAGGGTTTGTAACTTTTCAGTAAAGTAAGCTTTTAGAAACACAGATAAAACTACTTATCTTTTCTACTGAATTCCTCAAAAATCCAACTTCTTAGGCGTGTTTTTTGTTTTTCATGGCAATATGACTATTTGCAGAAATTTATTGACTGTTCTCTTCATAACAGAATATAATTTGAAACATTGGAATATCTAAAAATGTATATAGACTGCCCGATTTTAAGGGTTCCCAGGCTTGCAATGGATAAATAAAATTGTCACTTCTTAGTAGATGTTATAACTTCAAAAAATTAGGTACCACGGTTAAAAAAAATCTGCCTTCCATATTTCAGCTTCCCAACTTTGGAAGTTTTCCAAATCTGAAATCACTATATTGCAAGTCACCTTTCTTTCTTTCTTTTTTTAAACATTTTATTAAAATACAGTATCCAGACCAAGAAACGCACATAAATGTACAGATAAATGAGGGGTTTTTTTTTCTTTTGGTCATCTGGTCACACTCATAAACCAACACCCAAATTAAGAACAAAGCATTAACATTTCCCTGAGAGTCCTCACTATTCCCCCTCCATTTTTCTAACAAGAGTATTTGTCATTTCTCCCTGCACTTACACAAGGGTCACCTATAATAAGCCTGCTAATCGACTGTAACTCCGTTCATTGTTTTTACGATACTAACTTGGTCTGTTGTGCTGTTGTTGGTTTTGCACTTTATGCCTATTGCCTGTTCTAATTCTACAGAAGTACAACTCCCAACAGGCTAACACGGCCTGGCACTTTGAGATGCCGGCTCCTGCCTACTGCACAGATTAAGTTAACAATGGATCCCAGGTAAAGTTAGCCCAATAATCACTCCTTCTAAAACCTCTTTGTTGTTCAAACATGTGGCTAAAAAGTTTAGGCTTGTGACTCCTGGTTGTCAGTTACTTACTCTGCGACATAGGAACACATCAGACCAGCAACCCAGACAGGCCTGTCCTAGCAATGAGGGACAAACAGAACCTGGCTTAATGATCAGCAGTGTTTTCGAGAAAAGATGACAGGGGCCGGCGCTGTGGCACAGCAGGTTAAAGCCCTGGCCTGAAGCACCAGCATCCCATATGGGTGCCTGTTCTAGTCCCAGCTGCTCCTTTTCCGATCCAGCTCTCTGCTATGGCCTGAGAAAGCGGTAGAAGATGGCCCAAGTGCTTGGGTCCCTGCACCCTCGTGAGAAACCTGGAAGAAGCTCCTGGCTCCGAATTGGTGCAGTTCTGGCCTTTGTGGTCATCTGGGGAGTGAAACAGTGGATGGAAGACCTCTCTCTCTCTGTCTCTCTCTTCTCTCCTTCTCTCTCTGTGTAACTCTTTCAAATAAATAAAATAAATCTTAAGAAAGAAAGAGAGAAAGGAAGGAAGGAAGGAAGGAAGGAAGGAAGGAAGGAAGGAAGGAAGGAAGGAAGAAAGAAAAGAAAGAGAGAAAAGATGGCAAGCAGGGAATAGAAAAGTTAAGATGGGGCTGGCGCCGTGGCTTAACAGGCTAATCCTCCGCCTTGCGGTGCCGGCACACCGGGTTCTAGTCCCGGTCGGGGCACCGATCCTGTCCCGGTTGCCCCTCTTCCAGGCCAGCTCTGTGCTGTGGCCAGGGAGTGCAGTGGAGGATGGCCCAAGTGCTTGAGCCCTGCACCCGCATGGGAGACCAGGAGAAGCACCTGGCTCCTGCCATCAGAACAGCGCGGTGCGCCGGCCGCAGCACGCCTACCGAGGCAGCCATTGGAGGGTGAACCAACGGCAAAAAGGAGGACCTTTCTCTCTGTCTCTCTCTCTCTCACTGTCCACTCTACCTGTCAAAAAAAAAAAAAGAAAAGAAAAGTTAAGATGGAGTCACCTGTAACCAGTTGGCTCCAAACTAAAGTACAAGACTGAAGGCTTACAAAAAGGGGCTTTTTCCACACAATTACCTGATGTAGCTCTCACTAAAGACTGCCGCAGCTGCAGCTGTACAGAGGACCTCGGTTTGAAAAGAGATTCTAACTCGTGATGACGCTGGGATCCTCGCACCTGAGCTAGAATCCATACACAGCCCCCACACTGAGCTCTGAGACCTGAGAACGCTCTTTGACTTCTTTGTAAACAAAAGGCCAGGATCAAGACTACTGAGAGTATTGGCTAAAAACAGGAAAAAGTGGAATGTCCAGTGGCATATTTTTCAAAGAATCTGGCTGGCTGTCGTCACCTAAGGATGGCTGGCTTGTCTGAGCATGATGGCAGCCTCCCGTGACATGTGTCGTGTGATGTGTGACGTGTGTCGTGTGACATGTGATGTGTGACGTGTGATGTGTGACATGTGTCGCGTGACATGTGATGTGTGACGTGTGACGTGTGACGCCCTGCAGGAGGTCCAGCAGTTCACTCTGGGGCAGCCCGCTGCTCTGTGTGCTGCCGCCGTCTGGGACAGCAGGCAGGTTACAGGCTCACTTCTGTCTGTTCCGGGAGATACTGAACTATATTCCATAACCTGAATGTTACTCTAAAAATGACATTCTCTTTAAATCCAGCTACCTTGCTTTTTGACCTTCCTGGGGAACCTATGGATGATGGCTTACAAACTGTTGAATAAGCCAGCCGGCCAAACCTGCTAATGTCCCCTTAGAGACTCCAGATCTGGAGTTCTTCATAGATGGAAACAGCATCAGGGATTAGGGAAATTGAAAGGATGAATAATAGGCTGTAATAACCTTCTAGGAAACTTTGAAAGCTAAAGCCCTGCCACCATGTGTCTTGGTTCAAAAGGTTAAACTCATGGCCTTCGCCGTTTGCCATTACGCCTTAGAAGAGGTAAGAAAGTAAACACTTATACAGACCTTAAGTATATTTTTTTGTGTGTTATAAGCCTAAGAGGCTTTTTAGAAGAAAAGAGAATTGTTCCTGTTAGGCTCTGATGTTTCTCGACAGAGGAAGGCAGTTTAAATGCTCAGGTACCCCAGGGGAAATCCATGCCCTCATCAGCACAGCGTATTGCTCCTATATCCCCACCAGCTCTAGGAACATCTTCCTAGCTTGCTAAGCCCACCCAGACCCCACACTGAGCCTTAGCCGATGCCTGCCATGGTGGCACCCATATCAGTGACAGTTTGTGTCCTGGCTGCTCTGCGTTTGATCCAGCTTCCTGTTAATGTGCCTGGGACAGCAACGGAAGGTGGCCCTGCCACCCATGTGGGACACCAGGATGTAGTTCTTGGCTCCTGGCTTTGGCCAGCTGGTCCAGACCAGCTGGGGGTGAACCAGTGGATGGTCAATCAATCCCACCTCTCTGTCTTGCTCTCACTCGCTCTCTACCTTTCAAATACATAAATAAATCTGAAAGAGAGAGAGAAAGTAATAAGACCCACAGCTTCCTCTCCTCCAGTCTTGAAAATGTCTGTTATGCCACATTTCGGCAGGAAGCAGCCAGAGGGACCACCACCCTGTACACCCCAAGACTGAGGAATTAGAGGATATGGCACTTTTGTTTTAGCGCAGCAGGTTAAGCTGCTATTTGCAATGCCAGAGTGCCAGCTCGAGTCCCAACGGCTCCACTTCAGACCCAGGTCCCTGCTGGTGCACCTGGGAGGGCAGCACGTGGAAGGCCAGGATGGGGTTCCTGGCTCCTGGCTTGCACCTGGCCCAGACCTGGCTGCTGTGGCCAAAAGGTGGTTGGCTTCCTTGGGTGGGAACTGCAGTGGCTCTCCTGAGTGTCCAGCTCGCCCAGCACATAGTCTCCACACTGCTGTGGGCCAGTTCCTTACAACGAACACGCAGTGCCTGCCGGTTCTGCTGCCTCTGAGAACTCTAACACAGATTTCAACAGTGAGAGCAATATTTGACCCAATATCTAGGCTTCGCATGGCCCAGTGATCTGACACCTAAAATCACCACCACAAACCCTTTCCCTTGCTTTAGCTCGTCTAGGTCCCACCACGTTCCCAGTCAGTGAGCCAGAAAGCTGGCGTTCGCCTGAGTCCGTGTCCTTCCTCACTCTGCATAGCTATTCAGTGAAGGTTTTTATGCTGATCTCCCTCATAAACTTACAACCTCTCCTCTTTCTTCCTACTACCAAGTAAGTTCAGGTCCTTACCAACTGTTTCATGGACAAGAGCCTCCTAAATGGTTTTTTTTTATTTGACAGAATTATAGACAGTGAGCGAGAGAAAGATAGAGAGAAAGGTCTTCCCTCCGCTGGTTCACCCCCCCACAAATGGCCGCTACGGCTGGCGCACTGCGCTAATCCGAAGCCAGGAGCCAGGTGCTTCCTCCTGGTCTCCCATGCAGGTGCAGGGCCCAAGCACTTGGGCCATCCTCCACTGCCTCCCGGGCCACAGCAGAGAGCTGGACTGGAAGAGGAGCAACTGGGACTAGAACCCGGTGGCCATATGGAATGCCGGCGCCGCAGGCAGAGGATTAACCAAGTGAGCTATGGCGCCAGCCCCCTAAATGGTTTTACTTGTTCTCCCTTGCTCCCTCTTAAGCCCATTCTTGACACAGGAGCCAAAGTGATACATTTGTGTTTCACTCTTTAAAATGCCTCAATAGCTTTCCAACTCCTAGAAGCAGAGTTTGGCAAATCTTTTGTGTAAAGGGGCACATAGCAACATTTCAGGTGTTGTCAGCCATATAGAAGTCACAGCTACTCAGTGCTTCCACTTTAGAGTTAACAAAAACAATATCCCAAATAGAAAACTTTGCTGGATTTTTTTTTTTTTTGAAGATTATTTATTTGAAAGTCAGAGAGAGAAAGTGAGAGAGAGTGAGAGATAGAGAGAGAGAGAGAGCCACTGGTTCACTCCCAGATGACTGCAACAGCAAAGCCTGTGCCAGGCTGAAGCCTGGAGCCAGGAGCTTCCTCTGGGTCTCCCACGCAGGTGGCAGTGGCCCAAACAGTTGGGCCTTCCTCTGCTGATTTTCTCAGGCCATTAGCAGGGAGCAGGATCAGAAGTGGAGCAGCTGGGACATGAACCAGCACCCATAAGGGATGCCAGCCCCTTGCTGGTGGTTTTAGTAGGCAAATGGAGATGTCAGAGGAAAAAGTTGAGAAGTCTCAAATGATTATCCAATCTTACGAACAGAGAGAAAAAAATATTTTTATAAATGCATAGATCCTCAAATACCCGAGACCACAGCATAGAAGGTCTAACAGGAGTGTCACTGGAGTGGCAGAATGAGAGCAGAACAAGACTTGGGGCGGGGGTGGGAGGGAGGACGCAGGATGTGCGTACTGGGAAAAACCTCCCAAATTTGAAGAAACACACACTGGACAAACTCAGAGGATATCAACTTTAGATACAGCGTAATCCAATGAAAACCAAAGGGAAAAAACCGTGTTAACAGCCAGATAAAAAAACAACGCACAGTACATAGGAGAACGATGACTCAAACGGCTATGGATTTTTCACCAGGAAGCATGGTGACTCCTGGCTTTGGCCTGGCCCAGTCTTGGCTATTGCAGCCACGCGGGGAGTGAACAAGCAGATGGAAGTATCTCTCTCTCTCTCTCTGTAACTCTGCCCTTCAAATAAATAGATCTTTTTATTTATTTATTTATTGACAGGCAGAGTTAGACAGTGAGAGAAAGTTAGAGAGAAAGGTCTTCCTTCCATTGGTTCACCCTCCAATGGCCGCCATGGCCAGCGCTGCACTGATCCGAAGGCAGGAGCCAGATGCTTCTCCTGGTCTCCCATGGGGTACAGGGCCCAAGCACTTGGGCCATCCTCCACTGCACTCCCTGGCCACAGCAGAGAGCTGGCCTGGAAGAGGAGCACCCAGGACAGACTCCGGCGCCCCGACCGGGACTAGAACCCAGAGTGCGGGCACCGCAGGCGGAGGATTAGTTTAGTGAGCCGCGGCTCCGGCCAAATAGATCTTTTTAAAAAATGATAGTAAAATATGGACATTCTCTGGTAAAGGAAAACTTCTGAACTGCTCCAAAAGAAATGCTAAAGCAAGTTCTTGGCACTGAAAAGTAATAACAGCAGAGGAAAGCCTGGAACTTCAGGAATGAAGAACAGGAGAAACAACAGCTATCTGGGTAAATACAATAGACTGTTCTCTTTCCTTTAATCTCTCTAACATATGCATGACTGTTGAAAGCAAAAATTGTAACTTTGTCTGGTGCCATTTCCAATATGTGAAAATTACACAAAATGACAGTAAAGGGACCTATATGGTTGTAAGACTTCCATTTTTACCTGAAGGCATAAAATAATAACTCAATCTAGACTGCAGAAGGAGAAAAGGAAGAAAAGAAGAAGAAAATCATAAGGATAAATAAAAAATAAAATGCTAAATTCAATCATGTATTACAACATGAGTATGTCAGCTTTTTTTAATGACTTATTTCATTTATTTGAAAAGCAGAGAGAGAGGGAGAGACAGAGAGAATCTGCCATCCACCGGTTCACTCCCCAAATGGCTGCAATAGCCGGGACTGTGCCAGGCTGAAGCCAGGAGTCAGAACTGCCTCCGAGTCTCTCACATGGGTGCAGGGACCCAAGGACTTGGGCCATCCTCCACTGCTTTCCCAGGTGCATTAGCAGGGAGCTGGATTGGAAGTGGAGCAGCCAGGACTCAAACTGGTGCCCATATGGGATGCTGGCATCACAGGCAGTGGCTTTAATCACTAGGCCACTATGCTTTTTTTTTTTTAAGATTTGTATGTCACATATTAATGATCTCAATACAGAGTTCTTCAAGAATCTCTTGGAAAACTGAAGATAAAGATGTTTATTTTGATGCTTAAAATTTTTTTGAAATTCATGTATTTTTTCATAATATGCATTTGCTGGGAACTTTTTGAAGATCCCTCAAATACCTGCATTGCAAATTTTTTTCATTAAAATAGTCTTTTGATTCCATTTTTCCACAAACATTTTTAACTACCCTTTGTATGACGACTTAAAAAGAATTCTCAGATTGGATTTAAAAAACAAGACCCAATTATTGCTGTCTGTAAAAAGCCCACTTCAAATGTAACAGTATAAACAGATTAAAAGTCAAATGAAAGAAAAAAGTATGTTAAGCAAACACCAACAGAGTGGCTATGTTAGTATTTGATAAGCTCCAGAACAATGAATATTACCAGGGATAAAGATAATGACTAAGGGATTAATTCACCAAAAATACCTAACAATCCTAAATTGTACCCAATGACTGATCTTCTAGATTTAAGAATCAGTAACTGATGAATTTGACAAGCCTATCATTGCCGCCACAGACTTCAAGACTCTTCTCTCAGTAATGATAGAACAAATAGAATGAAAATAGCAGAGAAAACATGAACAACCCTGTCAACGGTGCCTGGCCGGTCGCCGTGTACAGCCTGCTGCACACAATGACAGTAGCACAACACACACACACCTTTCAGGCACACATGAAAATGTCACCAAAACCTATCCTAACCAGGCACACAATACACACCTCAGCAAATTAAAGGAAGTGAAATTGTGCAAGGTGTGTTCTCTGAGAGCCGTGGAGTTAAGCTAAAAATCAGCAACAGAAAGATACTGGGAAAATCTCTGTATTTTTGTAAATTCAACCAGAACGTTCTAAATTACCCATGCATTAAAGAAGTCACAAGAAAAACGAGAAAATACTTCTAACTCAGCAAAAACGAAATTCGGACACTTTCAATTCAGTGCTCAGAGGGAAATGTATCAACTTCAATGTTTATACTAGAAAACAAGAGAAGCTTCCAACTGATAATTTTGGCACTCATTTCAAACAATTAGAAAAACAAGAACAAATTAAACCCAAAGCAGGCAAAGAAAGCACAACAGGGCAAGAGGAAAAGATGCCGAGTCCCAGTACCAAGGACGCGAGAGAGGGTCTGGTTAGTCTGCACCCATCTAAAGGAGCAGTACGGAAACACATGGCCCCAGCCCGCGGAGCCCTGGAGCAGGCGTGTCCGCCATTCACCGGCCCGGGGCCGTCCCCTCCAGCTGCGTCCTCTGTGTTACTGCACAGAACGCCCGTGAGGTCCTCGAGGGACCGGAGTCGGGGCTCCGTAACCACTGAACCCAAGACCGGCTCCCAGGCCCCCTGGGTGTCAGCCCGAATACTGCAAAGATGACCTTGAAGGGCAGCGGACCTGTACACGCGGGAGCACTGCGTGTCCGAGGAAGCAACAGTTGATGCTTCATTCCTCCAGACAGCTTACCGCGGCGTGCACTGCCTGTGGCTGGTGGACCCCGGGGGAAATCTAAGAGAAGGAAGCCGTCGCAGGGAGAGGCCGAGGCCAAGGAAGAGGAGGTGGCAGCAGAGGGACAGGGGGACCCAGGCGATGTCTCTCAAGATCACTGTTTCAGAGTGATGATTTGGGATAACTTTGATACAGATTTTGTTTGTTTATATCAATTTTTCTTTTTCAAAAAATATATTTGCTTATTTAAAGGAAAAACAAACAGCAAGAGAGACAAAGACAGAGGGAGATCTTCCATCTCCCGGTTCACTGCCTCAAATGGCTGCAACAACCAAGGCTGGACCAAGCCAAAGCCAGGAGCCAGGAGCTTCTTCCGGGTCTCCTGAGTGGGTACAGGGGCCCAAGGACTTGGGCCATCTTCTACTGCTTTCCCAGGTGCACTAGCAGGAAGCTGAATCGGAAGTGGAGCAGCCAGGCATTGAACCAGCAACCATAAGCGATGCAGGCACTGCAGTGGGCTGCTTAGCCCACTACACCACAGTGCTGGCCCCTGTTTCTATCACCTTTTAGTAAACATAAATGTTGGACAGAGTTGTCTATGGACTATTATAACCCATTAAGGTTTTAGTAGTTTCGTGTTCATGAAATTGCCCACGTGAGACCTGAGCATTTCTCTTAGTTTCCTTCTAAGATGATCAGACTTGAATTTTTTGGACTACAGTTTTTCTATTATGAATGTACGTAGAGAGAAAGAAAGACCATGCACCTGTTCACATCACATGCATTGAATACGTACTTTGTTCCTTTCCTCACGTTCCGTCCTGTGGAACTCATCTATGGGGCATCAGAAGTCCTTTCTGGTGCTGACACTCATCCCGCATTTCTGGCTTTCACTCTTCGGAGACTTGGGTACCGGGTAAAAGGTGGTAGTCATCTTCTGAACCGGGAGTCACTGATTTTGTTGCCAGCATTAATTTCTTGCATTTTTGTTCCTTTTGTTTTTTAGCAGGTTCTGAACAGAATGCAATTTTATGTTCCCCTGAGTTTTGCTAATATTCAGGAGATTATCAGTTGGGAGCAGTGTTGAAACCTCCTGTGGGTGTGGAGGCACCTGTAAGTGGCTCCTCTCCCCAGCACTTTTGTAAGGAGTACTTTAAGAACAGAGACAGGAAAAGCCTACTTCATTTCACAGCAAAATGATTTTCTCCTATTATTAAGGATTTGTTTTAATTGGTTAAGCTTAGAAAAAATACCTCTTGGATGTATATAATACCTTGTAAAGCTCACTACCACTTGTCTATATACTTAGGAACAAAACCTAACCTTGAAGCTAATGGGAAGCCTAAATCTGTATTTCTGCTTAATTATGCTTGTGGATTTGTGTTTATTTTTAAGAAAGAAGGAGATTTTCTGCAAAGCTGTTATTTAAGAAGTTTAGGGCCTGGGGGGGGGGTTATATAAAATTAAGGAATAGCAAGGAGATGGTGTGTGTATTTATTTAAAAATCATAAATCTTGTCATAAATATTTAAAAGTATCGAATCCCATAAGCAATTAAAATACTTCTTGATTATTCCACAGTTGACAGCCTCATCTCTTATTTATAAGGCATTAAAGTTAACCCATAATGATTACCTAATTTATCACAAATCAGTCATTTCCAATACAAATGCCGTGATCCAAAAAAGAAGGAATGTATAAACTCCATAGTGAAGAAGACAGCTTTATATGAATATTCAAGTTCAACTGACAGAGGCAAACTACAACTAATATGTAATTTTTCTCCATATCTTTTACAAATGAAGAAGCTGAGGGAATAAATTATGGATCTTACTCTTGAAGAAGGAGGAGGAGGGATGGAGGGGGCAGGGGGAGGGGCAGAAGGAAAAGGAGACGATACTTGGGGCCAGCATTGTGGCGTAGCAGGTTAAGCCGCCACCTGTGATGTCAGCATCCCCTATGGATACTGGTTCAAGTCCCAGCTGTTCCACTTTCTTTTTTTTTTTTTTTTTTTTTTTTGTTTTTTTTTTTAGTTTTGTTTGACAGGCAGAGTGGATAGTGAGAGAGAGACAGAGAGAAAGGTCTTCCTTTTTGCCGTTGGTTCACCCTCCAATGGCCGCTGCGGCTGGCGCGTTGTGCTGATCCAAAGCCAGGAGCCAGGTGCTTCTCCTGGTCTCCCATGGGGTGCAGGGCCCAAGCACTTGGGCCATCCTCCACTGCACTCCCGGGCCATAGCAGAGAGCTGGCCTGGAAGAGGGGCCACCGGGATAGAATCCGGTGCCCCAACCGGGACTAGAACCCGGTGTGCCGGCGCCACAAGGTGGAGGATTAGCCTGTTAAGCCACGGCGCCGGCCTGTTCCACTTTCAATCCAGCTCCCTGCTGTCGTACCTGGGAAAGCAGCAGAGGATGGCCCAAATGCTTAGGCTTCTGTCATACATGTGGGAGACCCAGGTGAAGCTCCTGGCTCCTGCCTTCAGCCTGGCCTAACTGATGGCCATTGCAGCTGTTTAGGGAGTGAACTAGTGGATGGAAAATCTCTCTTCCCTCTCTGTAACTCTGCCTTTCAAAGAAATAATTTAAAAAATAAATACTATGAAAGACTTATGCCAAGGGATTCCATAAAACTTAAATAACTCCCACATAACAGTAGAAAACCAACAGTTGTTATTGTGTCTTAAAGAATCTGGAACGAATGCAAAGAATATACATAAACTCCATAAACTAAAATGATGGATCAATTTACAGGCGTAAATGCAAAACATTTCCAACTCGAGGCAGGTACAACCCATGGTGTTCTGCTAGGAAAACCAAGTAGGAAAGGAAACTGGGTGCCAAGGCGCAGAACCACTCCTATCCACCCTGCACTGTCAAGACCAGCAAGACAAAAATGCCAGCTGGTGTAGTAGCTCTTGCCAGCCCCTGCACAACCCTGGCATGTCAGCTCTGACATGTTAGTGCCCTGCACGGGTCAGGAAGCTGGCCACACAGAGTCACCAAGGCACACCTGGGCTTCTCAGCTCAGCCACCAAGTGAGCGAGCCACGTGGACTACAAGTCAAATCAAAGATGTGTGCAGGGGGTCAGGCGTCACCAAGGGAACCGCGAACTTGATTACAAGGGCAAAAAGCAGCAGCAGGTTCTCCAGTCCAGTGCTGAGCTCAGATACAAGCCTCAGGGACAAGCATCTTTTCAAAAGCTGGTCCCAGGTTTGTGAGGGTAGCACGAGGTGTACACTCTGCCAAGGCAAATCTCTACTTCGGAATCAATCCCAGCAGCGATGCTGTGCATCTGCTTACAGTCTGTTGAGATGCACGTGCGGCAGACAGTGCAGGGGCCTGACTGGTCTTATCCCTTCTTGCCGATCCACACCTGCTGCAAGACGGACAGTGAGGCCAGGATGGAGCCACCGAGCCACAGCAAGCACAATGACCTTGATCTTCATGGTGCTGCGTGTGAGGGCAGTCACTGTGCCCAGGCACGTGGTGCTGCTGCAGACAGCACAGGTCCTTGTAGATGTTTATGTCACAGTTCAGGGCAGGGTTCAAGGTGGTCTCATGGGTGCCACAGGACCTCAGGCCCAGGAAAGAGAGCTGCAAGAGCTCCTGTAGACACCGAGACCCCTCGGAGCTGAGGGTGATCACCTAGCCACTGGGCAGCTCATGCCTCTTCTCCAGGGAGGTACTTGGAGGTACCACCTGCTCAGGTTCATGCCATCTCTGTAACCACACTCTGTGGGGATTGAGATGTGGTCATTGGCCAGGTCCAGTCCATCCAGGTACAGACAAGGGATGGCATGGGGGAGAGCTTATCTCTTGTGGATGGGCGTGGTGTGGGACCCTGAAGTCCACCATGATGCTCGTATGTGTGGTCAGAGACAGCCAGTCTCAGCATGGCCTGGATGGCCACATGCAAGGCTGGGCATTGAAGGTCTCGAACATGATCCAGGCCCGTCCATCTGTTGTTCTTGGGCTCAGGGGTGCTCCTGAGGTGTGGTGTCAGATCTCCATGCATCCCAGGTGGTGAGAATGCCATGCTCAAAAGTGTGCTTCAGGGTCAGGATGCCCGCTTGCTTACTCTAGGCCTCAGCGCCCACATGTAAGCCCTTCTGGCCCGAGTCCACTGTCACAGCCTGGTGCCCACCCAAGGATGGAGAGAAACTCAGCTCAGGGGGCTTTGTCCCCAGCAAAGCCAGCTCTGCACCTCCCGGAGCCAGTGTTGAGCCACAGCAGGTTAAAACACCGGCTGTGACGTCAGCAACCCACATAAATGCTGGCTGCTCCACTTTCAATCCAGTTCCCTGCTGATGGACCTGGGAAGGCAGCGGATGATGGCCTGAGTGCTTGGGCTCCTGCCGCCAATGGTAGAGTCCAGGTTCCTGGCTTTGGACTGGCCTAGCCCAGCTGTTGCAGGCATTTCTCTCTCTCTCTCTCTCTCTCTCTCTCTCTCTCTCTCTCTCTCTCATGCACCTGGGAAGGCAGCAGATGACCCAAGTATTTGGGCTGCTACCAACCGTGTGAGAGACCAAGGTGGAGTTCCTGGCTTCTGGCTTCAGCTTTGCCCAGACCCAACTTTGACAGATATTTGGAGAATGTGCCAGAGGATGAAAGATCTCTGTGTCTCTCCCTCTTACTCTGTCACTCTGCCTTTCAAAAAAAAATGAAAACATTAAAATCCATAACATATATGGAACTCAATAGCAAAAATAATTAGTTTAAAAATGGGAAATAAGAGCTGGTGTTGTGGTGTAGTGGGAAAATCCACTGCCTGATGTACCAGCGTCTCATACGGACACTGGTTCAAGTCCCAGCTGCTCTGCTTCTAATCCAGCTCTCTGCTGATGTGCCTGGGAAAGCAGCAAAAAATACCCAAGTGCTTTTGTCCCTGCACCCTTGTGGGAGACCAGATGGAGTTCCAGACTCCTGGTTTTGGTCTGGCCCAGCCCTGGCCATTGCTGCCATTTGGGGAGTAAACCAGTAGATGGAAGATTCTCTCTCTCTCTCTCTCTCTCTCTCTCTCTCTCCCTCTCCCTCTCTCCCTCTCTCCCTCTCTCTGTAACTCTGTCCATCAAATAATAAAATAAATCTTTAAAAAAAAAAAAAGAAAGAAAAGGAGCTAGATCTACATAGACATTTCTCAGAGGTAGACAACAATGGCCAACATCACGAATCATCCTGGAAATGTTGATGAAAACCACAATGAGACATCCCCCCCTCCAGTAAGACTGGCTGCTAGCAAGAAAGACAAAAGACAACAAGTGTTGGTGAGCATATGGAGAAAAGGGGCCCCTTAATCACTTGTGGCAGAAATGTAAATTACTACTGCCATTGTGGAAAACCCAAGTTCCTCAGAAAGCTACAAACAGAACCAGTGCGTGATCCAGCATCCCGGCTCAGAGATGAGCATCCAAAGGAAATGAAATCCATCTGTCCAAGAGGCACCTGCACACCCATGTTTATTGCAGCACTATTCACTACAGATAGGAAATGGAAACAACCAAAGCATCAGGATGGCTGGAAGAACCTGTGGTACATAAATACAATGGAATATTACTCGGCCATAAAAAGTCTCATCATGGGCCAGTGCTGCGGCACAGTGGGTTAAAGCCCCAGCCTGCAGTGCCAGCATCCAGTTCGAGTCATGGCTGCTCCACTTCTGATCCAGCTCTCTGCTATGGCCTGGGAAAGCAGTAGAAGATGGTCCAAGTCCTTGGGCCCCTGCACCTGCATGAGAGACCTGGAAGAAGCTCCTGACTCCTGGCTTTGGATCGGCTGAGCTCTCGCCATGACAGTCATTTGGGGAGTGAACCAGCAGATGAAAGACCTCTCTCTCTCTCTCTCTCTCTCTGGCTCTATCTATTTCTGTAACTCTGCCTTTCAAATAAATAAAATAAATCTTAAAAAAAAGTTCTTGTCATTTGCAACATCATGGATGGAAATGGAGATTGTTATGTTAAGTAAAATAAGCCAAGCACAAAAAGCAAGCATCACGTGGCTTCACTCATAGGCAGGGACAGGGTCTCTGAAAAATGGGAAGCTCATAGAAATTACACCTGTACTCACAATCGTGGTTACCAGAGACTGGGGAGAGGCTTGGGCAGGAGGGAGTGGGAAAGGCTGGTTGACGGGAACTAGGATATAGCTAGGTAGGAGGAAGGTGCTCTTGAGTTCTATTGACCATAAGGTAAAGATAGATCATGTTGATTTACTGTGTATTTCTTTCTAAAAAAAAAAACTGTAAGATAGGACTTTCATATATGTTTTCACCATGAAGAAATATGAAATGCTTGAAAGGATATTTACCCTGCTTGGACATTATACAATGTATACATGCAACAGAGCATCCCATACAACCCTAAAAATGTGTACAATTTTTATATGTTTGTTAAATTTTTAAACAAAAAAGCCTTAAAAAGATAATACTAGGGGAAATTTAACCAAAAGAAAGTGTGGCATGCCATCATGATGAACTTTATTACCCTTTCTCAGTAACTAGTGGATCAGTCCTGATGGAAAATCCGTAAGGATATTGAAGATCCAGAAAATACAGTAATCTAGTGTACATGTAGGGAATTTTCATCCAAGAACTAGAAAATATACATTTTTTTCTAGCACACATGAAATCTTTTTTTAAATATAGGTCTTAAAAATCCATATATTTGAACATGTAAAAACATGTATCTTTCTAAAAAATTTGTTTGGAAGGTAGAACAATAGAAAGTGGGAGAGACAGAGTGACACAGAGAGAGAGAGAGAGAGAGACAGAGGAGAGAGACAGATTCTATTTGTTGGTTCATTCCCCAAATGGTTGTAACAGTCAGATCTGGACCAGGCTGAAGCTAGGAACCAGGAACTCCATCCTGGTCTCTCCCATGGGTGCAGGGGCCCAAGCACTTGGGCCATCTGCTGCTGCTTTCCCGGGTGCAATAGGAGAAAACTGGATTGGAAGTGGAGCAACTGGGACTTGAATTAGCACTCCAATAGGGAATGCTGGGCCCCTGAGGAGCAGCGAGCGGCCCAGCCGGGTGGATACCACACTCCACCACGTGTCCCTTGTCTCTCCCCTTCACGACCATGGGTCTGCACCTCCCAAACACACTAACATCAACATTATGGCTTCAGGCCTTGCTTCCTAAAAGACTTGGGCCAAGGCAACTTCAGAGATGATGAAAACACTATTCATAAAACATTTTGGAATGATGCTGGATACCTCCAAGAGGGAACTCCTAGCTATCTGCATTATAAAAGAACAAAGACTAAAAAGCAGTGAGTTATCTAATTAAGAAAATAGAGAACTGCTAATAGAATAAACCCAAAGAAAGTAGAAGGAAAAGAAAAGCAAACTCAAGAGAAGTTAATGAAATGAAAAATTAAGATATAGATTAATAAACTCAAAAGTTGGTTCATTGGAACTATGAATGCCTTAGAAAACCCTGTAATAAAATGATCAAGAAAAAATAGATAATGTAAAAGCAACTAAATTAGTAATGAAAAGAGGGACAAAATTAAAGATGTAAAAAAATAGTGAGCAAACAATAATTTAAGTCTTATGCCCGTAAGTTTGAAAATCAAGCTAAAGATTATAATTTCCTAATTACTACTTCAGTACTGACTCGAAGCACTAAGAAACTGGGACAGAAGCTCAGTCAGGATCTCTGATTCCCATAGGGTAGTGGCAGTCTCCTAAAGGAAGCGCTCCACAGACACACTCCAAAAATTATACAGAGTTGGGGCCAGCACTTCAGTGTAGCAGATAAAGCTGGGGCCAGCGCCATGGTGAAGTGGGTAAAGCCACCGCCTGTGGAGCTGACATCCCAGATGGGCGCCAATGCTAGCTGCTCTACTTCCGGTCCAGCTCCCTGCTAATGCACCTGGGAAAGCAGTAGAAGATGGCCCAAGTCCTTGGGCCTCTGCATCCACGTGGGAGACCTGGAAGGAGCTTTTGGCTCCTGGGTTCAGCCTGGCCCAGCTCCAGCTGTTGCAACCATTTGGAGAGTGAACCAACTGATGGAGGACCTCTCTCCTCTCTCTCTCTCTCTCTGTGTGTGTGTGTGTGTTAGTCTGCCCTTCAAATAAATAAATCTTTTTTGAGTGATACAGAGCAGTAAAAAGAACGGATGAAATCCCCCTAGCTCACAGGTGCATTGGAAGACCATCGGTGTGTGGGGGTACTATGTCAATGCAAGGAGCACAGCCAACTTTAGCACTCTCTCTGGAGCAGAAAATCGAGCAAGGATTGTGGCAAAGGAGGTGCCAGAAGATCCACGCAGTGGCAGAAAATAAATAACAGCATAAAAAGCTACCGCGGAATACGTTCCAAACTAAGAGGAGCTAGGCAAAAGAGTCTTACCGAGTGCGTGAGCATTAAGGACGTTAGGGGGCGATGGAGGCAGCTTGGAAGGAGGCATCCTGTGGAATCTGGACAGGGAAAAAAGAAGGAATAAATGTCCGAATTCAACGTCCTCTGAAACAATATCATAAAATCAGAATTGTGCCATTTACAGTGCTGTGCACACAAACACAGACAGACACACACACAGCCGCACGGTTCATTAAAGAGATTGCACTTCACTGAGCCGACAGAAGAGGGCACTGTTGAACCAAGAAACCAGGCGAGCAGGCTCCTGGCTAGAGCGGCAGAGCTGGAGCACTGGGCTGACAGGTTTGTTAGGGAAGTGACCTCAAGAAACTAGCGAGGGACTCAGGAAGTGAAAATGAAGCTGGGGATGAGTGACGGAGCTGATCATCGCCTTAGGTGACGAGGGCTCCGTCCTGCTGGGATCCGTGGTGACGCCATGAAGAATACAGAATTGTCTGTCCTGGGCTAGAAGACAGGAGATTCATCCACTCACTGATTCCTGCACGCATTGGTTCATGTGCAGCCACAGAGGTGTGCAAGCTCCGAAGAGAACTTGCCTTGTCATTGCAAGGAGTGTCCTTAGCCCAAAGCCTACAGCTGCGGAACCTTTGGCATCAACCTCAGCTTTGGAGCCCAAGCCATGCTCTCCCAGGTCAGTACAGTCAATGAGGGAGGACGCCGGGATGCTAGGACCTAGGCATCCCTGCCAGCGTGGGCAATGCAGGCTGGGCTGAGAGTCCGTCAGATGGCTTTCCCTGTCCAGCCCCACTTCCTTCCCTTTTTTCCCTTCATGGGCATCTGATCTGCATCGTGATCTGGGGATTTCTCCTATGCAGTGCCGGAACGTCCAGGGAAGAGACAGGCAGGCCAAATACGCAAAGCTAGAGGCCGGCAGAGCAGCTGGGGCCCCGCGCTGGCGCTTTATACCAGTGCGTGTGGCTGGCTGCCTCAGCAGTGACTAGAGTCAAGAGAAGATGTGACAGCAGACTTAAGGGGTGTTGGATACAAGCAGGTACCCCTTGCACCATGGATCCCTACGAATGTTCCCTCGCAAAGCTGTCAGGGTGTGGCCAGACTCAACACCCAAGATGCAGCAAATACACGAGAGCCCCCTTGTTGCAACTGGGGCAGACGCTGTCACTTGGGCTCCTCTTGTCCCTCCTGCAAGCCTCCTGTGAGCTTTCTCTTCTACTCATTGTGCATCTCAGTGGCTCTAGGCTGCCTGCCTGGTGTGGTGCTCCAGACCTTCATCCCAGTGGGGTCCCAGCCACAGTAGGTCCCAGAAACCCCATCCCCTGGGTTCCAGAGGTGCTTCCACTGCAGAGCAGCAACCCTAGCTCTGCGTGGTGACAAGGACCAATCTTCCCTGGCAACACTACAGCTCCTGTCTCTGCCTGCTGCTCCGCTGTCATGAGGCTCCAGATTGACCAGGCGGGAGCTGCAGCTTGAGTTTCAGTGCATCCGCCGGTGGGATGCGTTGAACCACCTCTCTTCCTCTGTTCCCTCCCCCCAGGCCCTGCCCCACCCCAGTAAACAGCCAGCCAGGGTAGGAAAATGTCAGTCAACCCTGCGTAATTAAAGGGCTGGTGCTATTTTCGAAGCATGGTACTCTTTGGGCTTCTCATATTTGACTTGAGGCTAAGGGATCCCCCACGTAGGGGAGAAGAGGAGAAGCGGGGGCATTCCCCACGCCTACTGAGTCCCTTTTAGGATCTCCTTTCCTCTTCCCTGCCTCACTGCGTGGCTTGTGCTGGCCTCGGCTCAGGGAGGACGCCTGCACCAGCCTGGCCCCCGCCCCAGGCCCCAGGGCTCCGCCTTGGAAGGCAGTGGTGTTCAGCCCTGTTTCCAGGGCTGAGGCCTTAGCAGAAATTCTGGGATGCTCGGAAATGTCCAATGCCAAATGCAAAAGATGCTCAACCTCACTGTCGTCATGGAAACATAATCAGCAAGAATGAAATGTCACTTTTCACTCGTCAGCTTGAGAGAAATTAATAACGGACCAAGGGCAATCTGCAGCGGCCGCTGAGAACGCAGTTCTAATTTTTTCTTCTATTCATATGGGAAAAGGAGACTTTTGTACTTGAAAATGCCCATCGCACTTCAGTTTTTTTTTATTTTTATTTTTTTGACAGGCAGAGTGGATAGTGAGAGAGAGAGACAGAGAGAAAGGTCTTCCTTTTGGCCGCTGCGGCCGGCGCACCGTGCTGATCCAAAGCCAGGAGCCAGGTGCTTCTCCTGGTCTCCCATGGGGTGCAGGGCCCAAGCACTTGGGCCATCCTCCACTGCACTCCCGGGCCACAGCGGAGAGCTGGCCTGGAAGAGGGGCAACTGGGACAGAATCCGGGGCCCCGACCGGGACTAGAACCTGGTGTGCCGGCGCCGCAAGGGGGAGGATTAACCTAGTGAGTCGCGGCGCCGGCCCGCACTTCAGTTTTAAACATCTAATCTGCAATATTTAAACCTAGTTAATATTTAAACCTAGTTTAGTGTAAACCTTTAACTTACCAATCATCTTATTCGATTTACAAATATGGCAGTTAAAAAAGAATTTTAAAAACCATTTATTCTGGTTCTTTAATCAATGTTCAAGTAGCTTAAGTTTAACAGATTAAATCCTTCTTAACATTTATTCTGCTTATTTTTAAATTAATCACATTTCCTTGGACATTTGAAATTATAATCACAAATTTAATATATCAGATTCTTCCAGGCAATTGAAATTCCTGTCCTGGAAGACTGAACAAGCGAAATTATTCTCAGCAATTATGCTACTTTTGTAAATTAATAAATCGACCTTATAAGTGGGATAGATCAGATCACCTTACCCATTTCAAACATCATAAAAACAGAAAAGCAAACAAAGCACGTATCCAAAGCAGCATAATGATTTAATGATTTCAAAACTTGTTACAAATCTCATAAATGCAACCACCAGGAGGAACTGTCTTCCACAGCCATTTCTCCATTACCCCATCCTTATTTGTATACCTGTCGGGGGTTATAAATTGCTCCTCAGACAGGAGGAAAAATTACAATCTCTGCAGAATGATCCTATCCAAGATGCAGGTTGAAAAGCTCCAGAATTTTCCTGCCTGATCTGAGATGTGTTTATACGCGTTCGGTAGAACTTGCTCATCAGACGAACTGCCCATTTCTCATTCATTGTCCTGTTGACAGAGGCGGAGGTGCTGAGCTGACACAAGAGGCTCAGACAAACCAGCAAGGTCGTGTTCATACCCATGACCCAAGGAGGTTTTGCATCCTGGGTTCACACCGGGAGTCCAGCCTCTCCTCCACAACAAAGACTCGGTGGAAGGTGCCCTGCCAGCCCACCCCCTCTGGGTGTCTCTTCCCACTGAGAGGAACGAGGGTTCACAACAAGCTGCCTTCTTATACTGTTTGTTGGTTTAAAAGCAAGTCCTTCCATCCTCAGCCGGGGTTGGGGGGGGGGGGGTTTGCTGGGATGGTGATAACACTCCCAGTAATGAATCTTCTAGAAACAAAATCCTTTCATTTCTGTGTATCCATGGTTGAAACACATGCACACACACACACACACACCTCGCCTCGTAAATTGTGTGCATGTCATGTAGGTTAGCAGCAAATTCTCTACTTCTCCCTTTCCCATTCATCCCAAGTCACGGATACCTCTTTCCTCCTACCTTTGCTTCCCTGCTGGCGTGGTGCGGGGGGCAGGGGAGGGGGAGCTGAGAATCCGTCTTATTTACACAGAACCTGCACAGGCTCAGTTAGCAAGCTGATCCTGCTGTTTTTCATGGCTCTCACAGATGCAGGAGAGAAGCTGCTTGTGGGCTCGTGGCATGGCAGGTGCACTGTCTAAGACCTGGAGGTCTGACTGGTTTGTTGTCTGATGAGCGTGGTGCAATGCATGTGGACGAAGGGTCACCTGGTGACCCAGGAGCAGGGAGAGAGAAATGGGTCTGCTCAGGCTTACGTACGCAGCCCTCTTGGGCAAACTACTACTGAAGGTGCACGCCCACAGACCTGAGGCCGTCCAGTAGGCTCACGTCCCAGACACGTAATTGGATTAAACCTCCACCCTTTTAGTCTCACCAGTCCCTGAGTTTGGGACTTCACCACATGAGTTATGCGGCCACACTCTGACTCTTGTATCTGCCTAGAGTCTGGGCTTCAGACGCCACTGTCGGCCAAGCTCCCCCTGCGACAGAATGCCTCCCCACTACCTCCCTTCCCAGAGCAGGCCACCCAGGGATGGCCCGTGAGGCCTTGCAGCCCTGGGCAGCTCCAAGAGGCCCACTTTCGCCCCCTCTGTGCCTACTTCCAGCCTTCCAGATGGGACCTGCCCACCCTTGAACACCTGCCTGTGTGGGTTCCACCTCCCAGCAGCTCTCTGAACAGGACAACCGACAGATGAACCCACACAGGTGTTCCAGGCTCAATGCGTTCATTACCTCTTCCTCTACGCATAGCTGGATCCTCATGAGATACTCACAGAACCACAGTGTCTCCAACCCTAGATTATCTTGTGCAATTTCTTGTCTGTGGACAAAGAAACGAGCTCAAAATAGGGGTCTCGAGGAAGGGACGGGGACCTGATGCGAACAGGTGGATACTGTTCAGCGCTCCATCCCTCATTCTCTAGGCCTTCTCAGCACGCCCCTGAAAGCACACAGATGATGTCCCCATGTGCTTTCTTTGCTTTCCGGCCCATTCCTCCTTCCTGCGCGCTGGACTAGCCGTCTGTGTTCTTGACCGGGCCTCTTGGGCAGCAAGCAGAACGCGTCCCGAACTGATTCCCAGCCCCCTCCAAACTCGCTCCCCCAGCCGTCTCCCTTACTCTAGCAAGTGGCCAGGCTGTCCTCCCCTTGTTCAGGCCGGGCAACCGAGAGCCCTCTTTCGCCTTTCCCTGGCACACCTTACTCTGCCTGACAGCACCACCTGCCCGCTTCTAGAATCTGCTCTCTCCTCCATGCCTGAGGACCAGTTCCTTCCCCGCAATCGCTGCCTCAGCAGTTTCTCTGCTTCTTTCTGTGCCTCTCCCCTCCCTGTCACCGAGATTATACCCAGCCAGCGAAGAGAGCCGTGTCACTCCTCTCCCATAATCCTCTATGGCTCCAATTCCAGAGTACAGCCTACAGGTCCTACGTGACGTTGAACACAGCCCTGTCCCCTGACCCTCAGCCCTGCCCCCATCTCCTCCCACCTTCCGCTCTCTCACTCTGCAAAGGCGTCCCTGGCCGCCCCACTTCCCAAGACTGCTGGGCGTGCTCTTCCCTCCCCCAACAACTCTGTCTCCCCAGGCTTGCAGCACTCAGTCCCTTGCTCCCTTCAAGCCACACCAACAACATTGAGAAAGATCTTCATTTTAAAAGATACCTATGATGCCAGTGCTGTGGCTCAACAGGCTAATCCTCCGCCTTGCAGCGCCAGCACACCAGGTTCTAGTCCCGGCCGGGGCGCTGGATTTTTATCCCGGTTGCCCCTCTTCCAGGCCAGCTCTCTGCTGTGGCCCCGGAGTGCAGTGGAGGATGGCCCAAGTCCTTGGGCCCTGCACCCACATGGGAGACCCAGAAGAAGCTCCTGGCTCCTGGCTTTGGATCAGCACAGCACAGTCATCTGGGGAGTGAACCAGAGGATGGAAGACCTCTCTCTCTCTTTCTCTCTCTGCTTCTGCCTCTGCCTCTCTGTAACTCTGCCTTTCAAATAAATAAATAAATCTTTAAAAAGTCAGGGGGCTGGGACACAAATCAGACCTCTGATATGGGACGTGGGCACCCGCAGTGCCAATTGTCCACCCTAGCATGTACACTTGTAAAACACCTGGACACAGCTCTGCCAAGATGCTAATTACCAAATTTAAAGAGAAAATCATGGTGGTGTCCAGAGAACACAGAGTATATGTAAATAAAGACTAGAAACACAGTGATCTTGTCAGAAGCTAGATAAACCCGAAGAAATGGAATATCTTTAAAGAATTGAAAAAACCTACTAATCCACAATTCTATTCCCAGAAAAAAATGCCAATAATGAAGGCGAGACAATAACTTTTTCAGATAAACAAAACTAAGGAGAATTAACTTTGGGGAGACTTGTTCTACAAAAGATGTTTAAATTCTTTATGTAAAAGGAGTTTAGTATCAAATGGATATTTGAATATAATAAAGGTATGAAAAAAAATGTTTACATAGAAAGTCAACGTTCAGATAAATGTAAAAGACATTATTCTACTTTTTCTGAATTGCGTTGGCTGACTCAAGAAAAAAGGAATAACAATGCATCGTGTCGTTTATAAGAACATATCAATGCAAAATGCATGACAAAAATATAAAATAAGATTTGTGGAAGAGATTGTAAGTATCTTGTTGCAAGTTTCTTATACTGTAGATGAACTAGTGTAATTCTAATTGAAAACAAGTAGGAGATAATGACATATACTGTCAAGGCCAAGGCCAACTACTGAGGGGAAAAACTTAAAAGGAGTATAGTTAAGGAATAAATAAGAAAAATAAATAAATCACAAAGAAGTAATACAAATGAAGGTAAGAAAAGTACAAATCAAATAGAAAATAATAACAGTGTGACAGAGGTGCAGCCACCCATATCAATAATTAAATCAACGTAAATGGTCTAGAACTTCTGCTTTTAACCAGGATGGAAAAGCGGTGACCACATTTACCCTCCTGCCTGATGCCAAGAAAGCAGATGAAATCCACAGTGGATTTCATGACACTGACTATTGGGAAAGAGAGCATATTGATACTGAGAGGGAACAAAGTGAGATCTACGATTGCCCAGGCTTATTGTCCTGGGAGAGCTCCAGGCTGTAGTTCTGGGAAAGAAAACCAGACAGAAGCCTAGAAGATTTTCTGCTGAGGAGACAGGACTGAGATTCCAGGGAAGCCAAGGTAGCAGAGTTTTCTTTAAGAGAACGAGCACCTTTTGTAAAAGACACAGCTGCAGAGACAGAACCTCAGACGTCTGCAGAGCGTCCCTGTCAAGCACTCCACAGAGTGCAGAGGAGCGCATGAATGTGGAGCATCTCTGGGATCCAGAAAAGGGACCACCCAAAAGGATAGAGGGAGTAGTACCTGGCCCACAGGACCCTGGACCGGCACCTGTTTCCAACAGCCACACTGGAAAACGCCTTGGGTGGAGCGATTGGAGAGGTCCTCCTCAGTCCTGGCAGTAAACTAACGTAGCCCCACCTAACACATCTTAAAGACCTGAAACAATCAAATGTTTCTCAGGTAACTGAACTGTATCCCAGAAAAAGCCCTAGCATATTTTGCAGGAATACAAAGATATCCAGAATGCAACAAAGTAAAATTCACAATGGTTAACATCCAACCAAAAATTACCAGTAGTGCAAAGAAGCAGGAAAACATAACAGCCATAATAAGAGGAGAAATAAATCGCTCATGCGAAAACAACACATAATTGCTATGGATGTTAAATTTAGCTGACAAAAGGCCTAAAATAGTTATTATAACTGCATTCAATGTTTTCAATAAGTAAAACATAGATGATACAAATAAGACTTCCTGGATGAAAACTACAATGTAGGGGGATGAAAAAATACACTTAATAGAATTAACAACAAATTGCCCCTTTTTCTTTGTCTTTCTCTCTCTCACTGTCTAACTCTGCCTGTAAAAAAAAAAAAAATGGACATTGAGAAGAAAGGGGTAATGAATTTACTGGTAATGAATTCTTTCAAATTTGTGAGTCCGAACATTTTTTTATTTCACCTTGGTTCTTGAAAGAGTTTTTCCACTGGGAACAGAAGTATATAGTCATGTAGAACTGTGAATCAATACTTCTTTCAGTACTTGAAAGTTCTTGCTCCACTGGATCCATGCTTGCATTCTTTCTCCTGATAAATTGACTATATTCTTATGTGAGTTCTTCTGCATACAGGGAATGTGTCTTTTTCCTCCCCCTGGCTGCTTTTTCTTTGGTCACTGCTATTGAAAACTTCGGTTTGGGTGGGTATTGATTTTTTGTTTTGTATTTGTTTTCCTATGTTTCTTGTGCTTGGAGTTCATTGAGCTTTTTGGACCTGAGAGTTTATAGTTTCATCATATTTGGAAAATCGGGAGCCATTATTTCTTCATTTTTTTTCTATCTCCCTCCTGGGGAGCTTTGAGTAGATGCACGTTTATTATAACACTTGAAGTCGCCCAGGATCTATATTAACTAACTGTCCACTTTTTAATTTTATTCTGTTTCTCTTTGCATTTCCTTTTTAGACACTTCCTATTTCTATGTCTTCCTGTTTGCTAATCTTTTCTTCCACGATGTCTTATCTTTTTAATCCTAGTTATTGCAGTTTTTATTTCAGAGGTTATAAATTTCATCTCTGGAATCTCAAGTTGGGTTTGTTTTGGGTCTTCCATTTCTCTACTTAGTATTTTTAATCTTTCCTCTAGCTTTTTGAGCCTATGAAATACAATCAAAAAGATCACTTGAGTGTCTTTTTCTGCTACTTCTTTCAGATGTGTGTCAGTTCTTGGAAGATTCCATTGGTGTTTTCCTCCTCCTTTTCTTCCTCCTTTTCTTACATATTTAGGAGTTTTCCCTGCAGGATTCCTATTGTAGGGCAATTGCTTTGTTGGATGTCAGATATTTGTGTATTCCATGACTAATCTCCGAATTTGTTCTAGAATTTGTACTTGGAAACAGTCTGACACTTTAAGTCTTACTTCTAAGCTTCGATTGGTTCAAGCAGGGTGTCATTTATTCCAGCACTTTTTTGCTCCACTTCTGAGACAAGACCTTTCTGATTATACTACCCCAGGCCCCGTGTTGGTGGGGTTTCCCAGCCTGGCTGCTTGTAGCAGGTGCTGTGTGCATTCCTGTGTGAGTTGTGGGCATTATTCTTCTCCAGGGAGAAAAAATCTGGCCTTGTCACTTTGTCTTGGCCTTGGTGTTTTAAAAAAAGGTTTAAAACAAATTACATATTTGAATATTTTACTATGGAACTTAAAATCTAATCATAATTTTAAGTTCATAACTTAAAGTCTCTGTAATTAAAAGAGGAGATTCTTTTTTAATATCCTGGAATTTCTAATGTATTTGCCTTTCAGATTTTCACCAGGGTTTAGGGAATCCCCTAATAACATTGCATAGGAATACTTTTTTTGAAGAGAGGGAAAGGTAGAAGGGATAAGAAGGGGATAGGATGGGCAGTGGTCATTAATCAGGGAAAGAGGAGGGCATGAAGAAACCACAAAAACAAATCTGTCAAAGGTATCTGAATCCATGTGCAGGAAAAATCCTGGGCTGGGACCCGACCACTTGAGGTGAGCGTCAGGCTTGTGACTTTGGGAGAGCCGTTACCTATCTGAGATTTAGTAAAATTCCCACCTAGTGTTCTACCAGGAAAATGTCACAAGGTAAGGTACCAGATAAAGATAACTATGACAATGCTCAAAACAGCATAAGAATAGTAACTATTAGTTGCTTCTCTCTGGCCATCTATACAATTCACAAGTCAACCAAGTTCCAATAGAGAGCCTGTTCCAAAAGGCAGGAATTATTATTATTTGGGGATGGTAAGGCCGAAAGATCAGGAGAGGATGGCCACTGAGAAGAGCCCATTATAATTCCCAGGAGAGGAGGCAAACCACGCCACACAGGGCTACAGGGGGCCACACCAGGAAGCACCACTGGCAAGAAAACAGGGGCAAGGGACTTGAAGGATTGAGCCAGGCAGGGTCAGCAGGTGCAGGCTTGGCTAGTCTGAAGGACTTCAGCCGGCTCTGGGCGTAGGGGCTGTCTCTACTCATCCGGGGGCACCTGTGCCTGCAGGGATTAGGGCAGCAGCATCGTGACCCAGAGCAGGTGAACCCTGTGACAGCCTGCTAAAGGAAGTGGTGGCAGCAGAGCTCTGGATTGGTTGGTTTGCACATGAAGAATACGCATTCAGGTGAGGCTATCCTTTCTCTAGCAAGGAGCTGCTAGCCCCCGAGAGGACAGTCCCTCCAGGGCCAGCAAGGCCCCAGTGTCAAAGTACCAGAAATACAGAAAATAAAAAGGCAGGAGCAGTTCAAACGCTGACTGTCAAGTGCTGCCCTACCCTGCCCTCCTTCAGGTCTCCCACGGAGACCGTCTGTAACTCAATGGGGAGAATGGGTCTTATCCTTGTGGGCCAGGGCCATGGCCAAGACCAAGGGCAAGGCCAAGACCTTCCTTCTATGACTGCTTCTCCTGCATGGCCAGCAACACCAGAGGCTCGCTCGCCCTTGGGAAACAAGGCCGCCTGGTGTTAGTCCAAATAATTAGCTTAACACTGTAGATTGTGTGCTATTCAAGTGTTTCTCATACATAGTTAATGAGTTACTGATGATGAAGCCACAGACCGAAAAACAAAACATTAAAGAAGCTGGCAGGTCCCAGATGGTGTCAATAGCCTGGTCCAGCTCTGCACTGCGTCGGCCTGCGTGTGATCCTTTGTGCTACTCAAGCAAGTGGAATCGTTTGGGGAACCCTGAGCAGTCCCAGGCCCTGTGCACTGACTGGTGTCCTTGTCAGCTCTCTGCCCCTCAGCTCCACTCAGCTCACAGCCTGTTCCTGATTGCACAGTTGATCTGTAGGCTTGGCAGGATCCTGAGAGCGGAGGCCTCTACCGGGCAGGGAGTGGGCCTGCCTGCCCAGGCCTGCAGAGAAGCAGGGTGGGGCAGCAGTGCAGGGCCACAGACCATGACTTCTCGCCACCATGGTCCCGTGGCTGCACGTGAAACACACCTGGTTCCTGTCCACAGACTACGCTTCCAAGCCCAGGCAAAGCTATTTCATAGAAAATCCTACCATTCTAACTGCTTTTTCAAGTTTCCACTTGGCTATCCCAACTCAACTCATCAAAGTTCAAAATTCTTAGACCTAAAGGGGACTTCTGAGAGCACTGTGTCCCCGGCAGGCCCCCAGGACCTGTGAGCCCATTCAAACTGCTTGCAAAAACTGGGGATGTGCGTTGCTCTGTGGTTTCCTTCCCAGTGGCAATCAGATTCTCCGTGGGCCCCTGGAAAGTCGTCAAGTGCACCTCCTCACCCTGGCCTGCCTCCATCTCCTGCACACCCCAACCCGCACCGTGATGAGGACTTCTTACCTCCCACTTCACTGAGAATACTGAGACCTCCCACACCCGCCTGGTGGTCTCACTTCTGCACCTGCACGAGGCTAGTCCTTCTACTTGTGCTCATGATCACACATCCTCCTTGTCTCTCAAAGTACCCCTTCTTTCTTACATTGTGAAAATCTCTCTGGCTACTGCTCCCTGGTCTATAAAAAGACATAAGGGTTTCCCACAATATCAAAAGAAAACCATGGGGGCTGGTGCTGTGGCACAGCAGGTGAGGCCACTGCCTGCAGTGCCAGCATGCCATACGGGCGCTGGTTTCGAGTCCTGGCTGCTCCACTTCCCATTCAGCTCCATTAATGTGCCTGAGAAGGCAGTGGAGGACGGCCCAAGTGCTTGAGCCCCTGAACACACATGGGAGACCCGTAAGAAGCTCCTGGCTCCTGGCTTCAGATCCGCCCAGCTCCAGCCATTGCAGCCATTTGGGGAGTGAACAGTGAATGGAAGCTCTCTCTCTGTCTCTTCCTCTTTCTCTCTGTAACTGTGCCTTTCAAATAAATAAACTATTTTTTAAAAATCGAAACAAAAGAAAACAATGACACCCATCTCATCTCTGCACGTCACTGTCTTACCTCTACTTGCTCTTTTCTCTACTACATTGCCAGCTACCAGGAATCTCCAAAGCCAGTATCTGCTATCACTAGCCTATCTTCTCCCAAGTTCTCAATCCAATGAACAGTACAGCCTATGGGTTGAAAGTGAGCATCCTGTGGTTAGCCAATCTGAATTCAAAGTCTGGCCCAACCTGGCAGTTTGTTTTGTTTTGTTTTGTGAACTCAGGAATGTCATGTACCCTCTCTGTGCCTGAGTTTTCTTCTCTGTAAAGCACAGGTGATAAAATATCTACATCACAGGTTGTAGTGATGGATCAACACATCACATAAAATAGCCAGCCCAGCACCCAACTTTAACACATGCTCAATGAACGTGAACTACTGTTCCTTGTACCTGAACAGCCTACAGGTGCCTTACGCTCAACCTATGTAGAACTGGATTTGCCTTTTCTCCCTGGACTTTCTCCTCCTGCCTATGTGCCATTTGTGATTGAGGTTTGTGTGGGGTGGAGGTGTTAACTAAGACCCAGTCTCCCTTTGTCTCTTCAGCTTCCATCAATCTCCCGGCCTTCACTTCTCCCTCCCAGCAAGCCCCTCTCCGTGCTCATCTTACTCCTACCCATAAAAACCCTCCCATGGTTCCCCATTGCCTGCAAGTCAAAATCCAAGCCTGTTGGGGCCGGCACTGTGGCACAGCGGGTTAATGCCCTGGCCTGAAGCACCAGCATCCCATACGGGCACTGGTTTGAGACCTGGCTGCTCCTCTTTGGATCCAGCTCTCTGCTATGGCCTGGGAAAGCAGTAGAAGATGGCCCAAGTCCTTGGGCCCCTGTACCCACATAGGAGACCCAGAAGAAGCTCCTGGCTCCTGGCTTCTGGCTTTGGACCACAGCTCCAGGTGCAGCTCCAGCCGTTGTGGCCAAATGGGGAGTGAACCATCGGATGGAAGACCTCTTTCTCTCTCTCTCTCTCTCTCTCTCTCTCTCTCTCTCTCTCTTCCTCTTTGCCTCTCCCCTCTCTGTGTAACTATGATTTACAAATAAATAAATAAATCTTAAAAAAAAAATCCAAGCCTGTCAGCTTGCCACGTGGGGGCCCCTGAACTCTGGCCGCTGCCCCTCTTCCAGGCCTCGTGCCCACCCTCTCCAGTTCACCCTTGCCCTACTTCCTCTCTCCTGCACTCCCCATACCAAACCATCAAGTGCCCTAAGCAAGCAGTCCTGCTCCTGCCCTGTGAGCCTCGCCCTCCTTCCCCATTATACCCGGTCCCTCCAGACCTGTGGCCCCACAGCAGCCTCCTGGGGAGTGCCCCCTGCCCCTGCTCTCTGCCGTTCCTCAGATGTGCCTTCTTCGACAGACTCTGTCACACTCCTGTGCCTTTGCCCAGGTGTTCCCTCTCTCTACCTACCTAGTACTCATCTTTGAGCTCCAGCCCCCAGGGCCAGCCAGGTGCAGCCTTACTGCCCCCATAGGCTGAGCCAGGCTGCCTCCGTGCTCCTGAGCACCTCCAGCTGCCTCCCACCTCTGTCCAGCAGTCAGGTTCCATTGCAAAGCTTTGTCTCTGTCTCGGTCTCAGTCTCCACAGGGAGCACCCAAGCTCCTCTTCCACCAGAGTCTTGTGAACACTCTTTTGTCCATCTCTCCCCATGGAATGTAAACTTTACCGAGGCAGCAGCTGTTGCCTGCTTCCAGATATCCCCAGAGTCTAGAATAGGAACTGCTACAAAGTAAGTGTTCAATAAACATGTGTTGCACCATACTGATCAATGCTACATCACCCACCTTTATATTTCTGGTAGCTAACTCATTGCTTGCCGCATAATGAATATAAGTATACGTTTTTAGATGAATGAATGCTTTATCATGTTGCTTGCCTGTTTAAAGTCGTTCAAACATGAGTGTTGGATTGAACCTTCTCTATCCTCTAATCCTAGCCACTCAAATTTGAATTCTCCAGTGTAAGTCCTTATCTTTTTTTTTTTTTTTTTAATATTTGAAGGGTTACTGGAACAGATTCTTTTTTTTTAAAGATTTATTTATTTATTTGAAAGTCAGAGTTACACAGAAAGAGAAGGAGAGGCAGAGAGAGAGAGAGGTCTTCCATCCGCTGGTTGGCCTTCAATTGGCCTCAACGGCCGGAGCTGTGCTGATCTGAAGCCAGAAACCAGGAGCTTCTTCTGGGTCTCCCATGTGAGTGCAGGGGCCCAAGGACTTGGGCCATCTTCTACTGCTTTCCCAGGCCATAGCAGAAAGCTGGGTTGGAAGTGAGCAGTCAGGACTCAAACTGGCACCCATATGAGATGCCGCACTGCAGGAGGCGGCTTTACCTGCTACACCACAGCGCCGGACTCGTAAGCCCTTACCTTGATCCTGACTCCTCTGCTCCACTCTGGTCTACCCTGGGCATGCTCTCTCCACTGCCTTGCCCACATTCCCCACAGAAGTACTACTGGCCCGCTTGTCCTGCACGTGTGTGTGGAGCACTGGGGCTGGGTCAGACCCGGTCTTCCAGCTAGGCCTCTATTCCATTTGTCTCTTCTCTTCAGGAGACGACACACTTAACCTCCCTAGGGAAGCTTTCCCTGGCCAGCTATGCCTGTGGCTCTCCCCTTAAAACCACCTTGTGGCGCTGCACTGCTGGCATTATTAGCCAATAAACAGGAAATCTGGAGAAAACGGCCCTTTAAAGGATCAGCACCTTTAAAAAAAGGATTTATTTATTTATTTTAGAGGTAGAGTTACAGACACAGAGACAGAGCTCTTCCATCCATTGGTTCGCTCCCCAAATGGCCATAACAGTAGGAGCTGAGCCAATTTGAAACCAGGAGCCAGGAGCTTCTTCTGGGTCTCCCATGTGGGTGCAGGGACCCAAGGACTTGGGCCATCTTCTACAGCTTTCCCAGGTGCATTATCAGGGAGCCGGATGGGAAGAGGAGCAGCCAGGACATGAACCAACACCCATATGGGATGCCAGTGCCACAGGCAGAGGCTTCACCTGCTACGCCACAGTGCCAGCCCCATATCACCACTCTGTAGATGGGATATCCATGTCACCATTCACCACCTCAGCTCATCACTGTGCACACTGCGAGCCCTTGATGTGGCCAAGTTCCTGGAGGTGCTGCTGGCCGAAGAAAAAGCCTGTGCCGGAGAAGGAAGCACTCCTTACCGTGGCCCCCTCTGCAGTCCCTGCGGTCTCCCTGAGGGCCCCTCCCGCTCTCTTTCAATGTGTTTCTAGTCCATGGTAGGCTTGGAAATCAGAGCATTGGGTTACTAGAACTGTCTGTAAACTAAACGTAAATAGTATCTAAGTGCGCATAGGGGTGCGTCTCCTATTTATAAAGTCTATCCCCCCCTTTTAGTTTTTATTTTATTTTATTTTTTATTTTATTAATCTGAAAGGCAGAGTTACAGAAAGAGAGAGAGGCAGAGGCAGAGAGAGAGAGAGAGGAATATCTTCCATCTGCTGCTTCACTCTCCAAATGGCTGCAATGGCCAGGGCGAGCCAGGTCATAGCCAGGAGCCGGGAGCTTCTTCTAGGTCTCCCACGTGAATTCAAGGGCCCAGGCACTTGGGCCATCTTTTGCTGCTTTATCCAGCCCGTTAGCAAGGAGCTGGATCAGAAGTGGAAGAGCAGGGATGCGAACCAGTCACTGGCTATATGGGATGCCAGCACCACAAGTGGCAGCTTCATCTGCTACTCCACAACGCTGGTCCAGTCTGTCCCCTTTAAAGCACAGATTTGTACAATTTACTTTGTTGATCAGACACCTCTTACTCAACTCATTCTTTTCTTGTTAACTATCTTTATGTGCATATGCCATGATTTTTCAATGAGATTCTTTCCTACTTCGATTATTAACTTCCCAAGGACAAGTCATTTGCTAAGTATTTTTTTAAAAGATTTATTTATTTGAAGGGGGGGGGAGAGAAAAATAGAGGGAGGAAGGGGAAGAGAGAGCGAGCGAGATCTTCTATTCGCTGGTTCCCTCCACCAAATGGCCCCATTGGCCGGGGCTGGTTCAGGCTGAAGTAGAGCTTCCTCTGAGTCTCCCACTTGGGTGGCAGGGGCCCCAGGACTTGGGCCATCTTCTACTGCTTTCCAACTGCATCAGCAGGGAGCTGGATCAGAAGTGAAACAGCTGGGACTCTCAGAGAGGTGCCAGCATTGCAGGTGGCAGCTTAGCTCAGGGTGCCACACTGCCAGCCCTTGCTAAGTATTTTTTTTTTTAAAAGCAACTACTGTGGGGAAAGATCTGAGATAGAAAAAACACAGAAGATAAAGAGGACAGGGCGTTTGCGCTTTATTAAAGAGATGAGAGGCAAAGGCCACAGTGAGAAGGTGAGCACAAAAATGCAGAGTGCTCTGAGAAGGCATGGGGGGGGGGAGACCCCAGGAGAAGCGGGAAGGCTGCACGTGATAGGAGGCATTTCAGCTGTAGGAAGACTCAATGGGTAGCCTTCCAGGGTTTGGGAAAGCTGTGAGAATGGGAAGGAGAGAGAAACGTGGTCGGCACAGGCTGTTGGAATGCGGAGCCCTGTGGAGTCTGCAGGACATTCATATGCAGCGCCGGCTTCCCCAGTTGAGTTCGGGACAAATGGATTTGTGAGACAAAGCCATGGCAGAGGGTGCCCAGGACACCCCCTTCATTTCTGATGCCAGCCAAGCAGGTGAGCACTCACAGCTGCAGGTGAGCACCAGGTGAACGACAGGCACCTGGAGCCGGGGCAGGCACCTGACAAGTTTCCCAGGGCTCCCCTAGTCAACCACCCACTTCAGCCTGGATAAAAATGAGCGGCCCGGCCCGTGGCATGTACGGGGGCACTTGTTATTTGTAAATAGCCTATTTTGGACTTACCCTGAAAGCGTCACATGGTAAGCTAACGGGCTGTCATGACCTAAAGTGAACAAATAATGACTTTTCACCACAACTCATCAAGAATGTGTGGATCACACCAGGGTTGTTCAGGGGTGTCACGACCCAAGTTAGAAGCCCCCGGATGACATTAGCTAGGTTTTCAAACACAAGAGTCGCTTTTTACTAAAGCTCCCCATTTCTGGACCTGCTGCCCCCTGGAGCCGGCTGGGAAGTGGAGGGATGGCGGGCAGATGGTGGGGACAGGCAGTGGAGCCTGGTGGCTGGGTGCAGTGGAAATCAGCTATCCTCAACTTGAGCGTCCTCGTAAGGCAGTAACCCTGGCAACACAAGACAAGTACATTGTGAGAAGTGCAAATGTTCATGAAAATAGTTGCAAAGTATTCTTGCCTACTGGACACTGCCTCCACCCATAATCGCCCCACAATGCTGCAAGGTGGACATTAGCATCCGTGTGGCACAAAGGCTGAGAGAGGGACCTGGCTGAGGTGGCACCACCCCCCTGGGCTACCTGCCTTCAGAGACTTGCTCTTCTAGCAGTTTCTAGGAGGCCAGGGGAAGGTTTGGGGGCACCTGCTCTGTTAGGTGAGGAGGGAGGGCTGGCTGTGGCGGTTTGTGGGGGTGTGGGTGGATGTGGTTATCGCGGGCCATTTCCTGGGTTGCACGTGAGGGCAGGCCCGGGGGGTAGGGTGGGGGGGAGAGAATGAATAGGTCCAGGGCCATCCCTAAGCCGTATGACTATCTGGGCTGGGGCTCTCGCCATTGTATTTTGTGCGTAATTGTGTGTGTGCATAAGCTGAAGGGTGAAAGCGAGCTGGGGCGCTGGGGAGGGGTGTGTGGGGGGGTGTCAATCCCTGACCACGTGTTTGCCATGTGTTGCGGGTGCCAGGAGGGGAAGCTGCTGCAGCAAGTCTGCGTTCGGGTGCGAGCGAGTGTGTGGGGTGGGTGGGCGTGTGTGTCTCTGGGGGGTCAGTTCCCCGTCCGCCGTGACCGGGTGTGACCGCGCGCCTCTGCCAGTGTCTGAGTGCGGGGAGGGGGCTGCGGCCGCCCCGCCCTCCGCTGCAGGTGGGCCGGGCCCGCGGCGGGGCTGGCAGCGCTCGCAGCTCTTGGCTCGCAGCCGCGCCGGGCTCGCAGGGCTGGGCTCGGGCTGCGGGGCGGCGCCGGGACAGGAAGCGGAAAGCAGCAGTGCAGCGGCGGCGGCGGCGGCGGCGGCGGGGCTCTGCTTCTACAGCAGCCCAGCCCAGCGCAGGCCGCGGAGCCGGGCCGCCGTGAGCCGAGACCGCGGGCCGGCGGAGCCCGGCCGGCCGGCGCGGAGGTGAGTCCCGCCGGGGCCCCTCGCAGACCGCCCGCGGGGAAGCGCCCCCCGCGCTCCCGCCGCACTCCCACCCCCCGGACCTAGATCCCGACTCGCGGGCCTCCAGCCTCTGGCCAGGAGCCCCCGCGACTCCTGTGGACCGCACCGGCTCCAGCTTCCCGGGACCCCACTGCGCTGCCGTCCCCGCGCGGTGCGCCCCTCCTGCCCCTGCCCGCGCTCTCCGCCACGCCCCAGTCCCTCGGCTCCAGGGGTTCCCAGCCCACGCGTCGGACGCCCCTTTTCCCCCTGGCTCGCCTTTGGGGGTGCGCGTGTCGGGCCGGCCGGCCGGCAGGGAGTGGCCGGGCGTTGGTGGAGGCACCGGGCAGCCGGATCGGTGGTGGCTGGCGGGGGCCGGGCGGCTGTGCCCTGCGCTCCCCGGAGCCGGGCGCACGCCGTGGTTCCCAACCCCACCGCGGGGCTCCACCGCGTCTGGCCCCTCGCCAGGCCCCGGGACAGAGCTGGCTTGTGTTCACACCTCGCTCCCAGCCCTGAGCCGGCCCGGGAGGCCCGGGGGAGGGGGACGAGTCCGGGTGCGCTTGGGAGAGCGCAACAGGCAGGTAGGAGTTTACTTTCAAAAACGCCGAGGTGGAGCGCCGGCGGCCGGCGACTCCGCCCGAGGTGTCCTGGCTGGAGGCAGTCTCGGCGCGCCGGGGCAGCCTTCGGCACCCGCGCCACCGCCTGGCCTCCCGCAGCCTTTGAACTGCCCCCAAGCAACGCGCGCGGAGAAGTGTGAAGCTTTATAAAAATTTAAACGCATCGGCGGCGGCGGCAGGAGTGGGCGGGGACTAGGAGCCCAGAAAATCCGGCGCTCTGGTTTCCCAGCTCCAAAGCAGGTATCATGGCCACGCCGCCGAGGTGCCGGGAGCCCCTGCCGCTGCTCGTGCAGGAGGTGTGATGAGTGTGCGGCTGGCACGTGCATTTTGTTAAAAACCCTTTTGTGTGTGTGTGTGTGGGGGGGAGCTGGGGCTTGAAATGCATGTATTTTTAGACACTTCTTCCGAAAGCTGGCAAGCTGGGAAGAATCTGGTGTGTTCACTGACATGTTTATAAATTTTACAGGGCTGCTGAAAAATATTATAACTTGGGTCGCCCCCTCGACAAGGCTAATTAGCATTTTCCTTCCAGTGGGTGGGTTGTGTGATTACACAGCTCCCAGGCCCTTTAAGTGAGATGGCAGAAACCGGTCTGAATCCGGGAGACGTAATTAGCCATTTTATGTAACCACTAATTAGAGTTTTTAGAGTTGGGTTAAATCAGTGTGATACAGTTGGGGCTTTGATTTGTGGGAGGAAACTTTTATTTGACAGTTCAAAGAAGTGTCACACTTCATCTCTCTGTGGGCATGGAACGTCTCCGAAAGGTTGGTGTCTCTCGCTTTGAGTGTTTTCAGTATGACTTGGTTGCAGCTTTGTTGCAGTTTGTTAGGGAAAGCCTGAGAAGAATTTCGAGAGTGGCATATTTGTAAAGGCTGCTTGCCAAGCTGTGCGTTTTTATTGTCTTATGTATTGAGCAACAGGATGAAACCACAAAGGAAATTTAAAATTTCCTTACCAAGCAACAATTCCATATCACACTTGTCTGCTGAAGAGTGAATGAGTGTTGAGTGAAGAAGGTTTCCTCCCTCTTTATCCCTGCAACACACACACACACACACACACACACCTCGTGCTGCTGGCTGCCCTGGACTTGCGTGGCCATTTGGGCTGGATGGGCCCACATCATACTCTATTTTAAATCCTTTCGACCTTGAGCTCCTACGAATTAGATGCTTGGGATGTTGAGCCCATTGCAAAATTCACTGAAGGGTTATGTGTAGTTTGGGGGCAGTTTATGATTGTTGCCTGCCCTCCTCTACGTAAATAAACAATTCTGGGAATTGCTATCGTGCTGTAAATCCCCCATAGCTGAGAACACAGGGTCTGGAGTTAGTCTCTCAAAGTTGAAGCCCTGCCTCCAACTTTCTTTTCTTTTTAAGATTTATTTATTTATTTGGAAAGGATACAGAGGGAGAAGGAGAGACAGAGACAGAGAGAGGTCTTCTGTCCACTGGTTCACTCCCAGATGACTGCAGTGACCAGGGCTGGGCCAGGCTACAGCCAGGAGCTGGGAGCTTCATCTGGGTCTCCCACACAGTACAGGAGCCCAAGCACTTGGGCCACCCTCCACTGCTTTCCCAGGCGCATTAGCAGGGAGCTAGATGGGACTGGTGCTGCAGGTGGCGGCTTAACCTGCTGTACCACAGTGCCAGCTCTCCAAGCTCCAGCATTGACCAGGTTTGTGTCTTTAGTTTCTTTAACTGCAACACGAAATTCATATTTTATTTCCCTGAAGGTCTTGTTATGAGAACTTGAATATTTTAGGCAGATGACTTAGAACAGAGCCTCACACACAATAAGCACTTGGTATCAGGCAGCTCTTGGACTGGGCCTGCCATCATTTCTCTGTACAACAAACCAGCTGTGGCATGAGATTTGGACAAGGTATTGTGCCCTTTTGCATAATGTGGACAGAGTTAGCTGTGTTTCCAGGGTGTGCTAGCTGGAGTATGTTGCTAAAGCCTTAAGAGAAAGGTGCCCGCAGGGTCTGTTGTCTGTCCCCACGCGTGTCCTTCTGCATCCCATTTCGTGGACAGCACTCAGTTGAACCCAGCACCACAGATTTGCAGTGGAAGTTAATGCTCATGAGATCTCTTTTCCTGAAGCTTAAACATCTAGCAGGGGACAAAGGCATTGCCCCAAAGCAAACATACACCAAGACACGCTCACCATTCCCAGCTCTTCAGAGATCTGGACCCAGCTGCTGGAGTGGTTTCAGGCAGTGAGGGATCCTGAGCCCAAGAACAGAGATTCTGGGAAGGTGGGCTGCACTGATTGGCAAGGCAGGTAAAGCGAGGCCGACGTTTTCCTTCTTTGTGACCAGTGACCCAGAATCGCTCATGTGTTAGAGCTCCATTGCAATGAGAGAGTCATTGGTTTGCCACGTGCCTCAAGCCCTGTGGACGCTCACTTCGGGGAGCTGGTTTGCATACCCTCCTTGCAGTCCCACAGCCCTGCAGGTGAACCCCCGAGGCACGTGTGTTCTGGTCCATTTCTCAGCATCCACTTCTACCCTGGGGAATGGGAAATGGAGGACGGCAGGGCACAGAATGGGAATTCCCAAATGACTTCTCTGCAGTGACTGATGGTAATTGTTACAGGTGAGCTAGCATAGATCAGTGCAGCGCGCGTAAGGTCAGTGCACATTGTATAAAGGAGACATGGGCCATACCCCATGCAAAAACAGCCTCCCTAACCAGAGGAATGGTGCTGACCTAAGTCATAATCACAGTTGACAGTTGTGAGCGCTTACCCCACGCTAGGCTTTGTTCTGAATGCGTCTAAATTTTCTCGTTCAGCACCCAGCACAGGACCATCACATGAGTGAAATGTAATTCTGTCATTCCAGCTATGGAAACTGAGGCACAGAGATGTTGAACAACACAACTGCTAGGGACAGTAGCCAGGATGTGAATGGTCTTAATTCTAGGACCTGGGCTCACTGCCCTTTCTCGCTGTAGGGAAAGTAGACCCTCAACAAAATTCCTCCAGTAGCCGTGCCTTCTTGAGTACCGTCTAATTAAGATATGTGTCTAGAGAAACATGTCAGCTGCAAGAGGTGTCAGGAATCATTAGTGGACTGAACTCCTTAGAGTTCTGAAGGTGATGAAGCTCAGTACTCACAGGAGCCTCCCTGATGTACAGAGACACCAGCGCACCACGTGCCACACTCCCTTGGAAATGTGTCCACTGCAGGGGGACAAATGGCTCCTCAAATTCAGGGGGCGTCTTTGCCACCCCCAAACCAGAGCTCCTTTCAATAGCTCTGAGCAGAACTGTTGATGCTTTTATCATTTCCCTTTTCGGCAGGATTTGCGTGTATTGACCACTGTCATTACCAGAATGTATTATTTCTCTCATATGATTTTCTTAGCGCCGTGTTTTCCATTTAGGTAGTAGTAGTCTGATATATTATATGAGTAAACGGGACTTCAGGGGAGGATTTTATTTGAGGCTGCTGCTCTGCCCTTGGCTTTTAATAAAGGTTGACAAAGGAGGTTCTTTATGACATTTGAATCTATGATGCCGCCACCACTCGGGATAGAGTAGCCTGCACACATGTCTCTTCGCTCTCATGCAGTGAGCTTTGGGGAGCTCTGACCTTGTCCCAGTGTTTGCCTCCAGCCCCCACCCAAGCGGTGCTGCAGCTTTTAAGGGGCTAGTGACAGTGATGGAGGAAGGGGCAGTGGCCAAAGGGCCACTCAGGTCTCTTTTTTCGCCTGAAAGACTAAGGATTTAAAGTAGGTCATCCCTGAAGTTTCTTCTGTGGTGAATCTATGCCAGCCAACCCTTCATTCAACAGATAATTATTGGGAGCCCATCCTGGTCCTGGCACTGGAGAAACAGGGCAAGAAAAGTGGCCCTGCCCTCCTGGAGCTGGCACTGTGTCCAGGAGCCAGCTGTGCCGTAAACGGGCACATCAGTGTAGAACTGGAAAGTATGATAGCAAGTGCACGGGGTGCTGGGCAGGGCCGCTCCAGGCTGCAGGGTCTAGAAAGGCAAAGGGGCGAGAGAGGTCACTGGAGGGGCGAGGGCCAGCAGCTGCCCTGGTACATGCGCGCCCTGGCAGAGCCGTACACCTTGAGAAGCAAGAGGGAGCCGGAGGGGGGGGGGAGTGGGGGGGGGGAGCCTCTGTGTTTCATTCAAAGTGCAGCAAGGACACCAGGGGAGGGTTTGAAGCAGGGAAGCCAGCGGCATCTGCATTGTAATCTCCAAGGCCGTCCTGGCTGCTGGCCAGCCTGCGGTAGCACGGCAGGGTCATGGCGGGGCTTCGTGTGATGGAGTGAGTTCCAGATTCTGAGCTCCATCTCTATGCCTGTGTGACTGCATCCCGCTCAGGCCAGGGCAGCAGCCTATCAGTTAATTACTCCAGGAACTTGATTTCTTTTCAGGACTTTATTGCTTTCCTGATAAGGCAGCCCTTAGGACCTTATCAGGAGTTCTGTGAGTTTCTCGGGCATGCAGGGGAAGTAGCTCATAAGTGATCACTGCAGTGGTGAACTTCTGGACGTGCTGTCTGTTACTTCCACAGGAGTTCTTACCTGGGCTCAAACCATCCTTTAAAACGAGTCCCTTTGCCTCCTATTGCTTCTCTTTCCTACTGGCTCAGATCTTGGATAAGATAGGCGTGGGAGACACGCTCTGACTCAGAAGAGGCCTGAGCTCCATGCAGCTAAGAGAAGGGAGGAAACCTGGAGGCAGTGTCACGCAGCGGAGGGAGAAGGTGACTGGGAACTGGGAGAGTGAGGGGAGCTACCTCTGGGACAGGCAGAGCTCAGTGATGGTGCAGGGGGAGAGGGAATATAGAAACTGGCACGGGGGAGGCGCCTGCAGCAGGTTGATAGCATCGCTGCAGCACAGCAAAGAATGGGCCAGGACATCCAGAGGTGGGCAGGGAGGTGCTGATCCTCCCAGCGGGAGCAAGAGGTGTGTGAGTAGGCAATGTACACTGGGGATTTGGGTCTCAGTAAGTGTTCGCTGGTCACCTACAGTGGTCAGAGTCTCTCAGGGCTGGGCATTGTACCGACCGCCAGCCTCCGGGGAGCTTAAACCATGGTCACCCCGGGGGTGGACGAGACTAGCGGGGTGAGTGTTGAATGTCAGGCGCGGGCATGCGGTGTTAGAGGCAGCCAGCAGTGGTACCCTAGTGCTGTGGGGCAGGGACTCGCGGAGCTGCTGGGTATACACCGCCGTGCGTGAGTGGATCCTGGGCTGGAGGGGAGACAGGGATGTGATCTTTGGAATTTGGCTCACAACTACCTCTGGCCAGCTTTGGTGTGTCAGTGGGGTGTTGAGGATGGAGGGCGTGGGCTGAGTCACATCGGGCATTGTGGGAGAGGAACTGGACAGGGGCATTGGTGGTGCAAGGACCAGTGGGGATCACTGGTTTCCTTTGAGGGACATGGCCTTAATGGATGGTCAAAGTTTCCAGGATGACACAGAGTGACACCCTCTGGCCCAGGGGGCAGGGGATGAAATGTGGGTCACCACCTGCCCGGACTTCATGTCAGGAGTCTCATTTAATCCTCACAACAGCACCAGGAAGAGATAATATTAACATGACCTTATTTTATAGGGGGCAGAGAGCATAGAAGCTCAGGAGGGGGGCCTCTTCCCCTGGAGGCCACGTTAGGGTCAGCCCAGCTCTGGGGGGGCTGGGGCCGCCTGCCTGCGACCCCAGCAGCATTTAGCGTGAGATCGCGTTCTGGATGGAACGGCTGATGGAGAGTTCTGGGCTGGGAAGCCGAAAAAGATGTAGGAGTCTGGAAGGGTGCATGAGCCATTTCCTGGGCAGATGGGGCTGCCGTTAGCATCTGTGGTTAGACAGGGAGAGGCAGGTGGGACGGGGCTGGCTGGCGGGGGCTGGCATCTGCCGGTCAGGAGGGGTGGAGGAAGCAGCCCAGCCCAGAGAGCAATGAAACCTGAAAGCAAACTGCAATTGCCAGAACCCGGAGAACGGTGGGAGACTGGGGAGGGAGGACCACGGTGATCCAGCCCTCCAGGCCTTCTAGGAAAGTGGGGGGGGGGTACTGCAGAGGCCAAACTTTTTCTTAAAAACAACCTCTCTGTGTGTTTTCACACTGAACCTTCCCATCTGCTCCCTGCCAAGTAGGCTGCCATAGTTCCTTTTCGTGGGTCAGAAAACGGAGACCCCAAGGAGGCACTGCCCAAGGACACGTTGCCTTGCCCTGGTCACTGTTGGTGAGTAAGTGGTGGATGGAGGGGCCAGCCCACGTGTGCTGACAGCAGGCGAGCCTCACACGGGGAAGGCGGGCGCCGTTGCTGGCGGACTGCCATGCTCCTGTCCAAAAGTCCTCTCCCGCTGAGAAAGACCAGGCCATCACGGGGCTTTGGGAACCGGTGTCAGGGGTGTGGATGGCCATACCAGCTTTCATTCACCCAGCGCCTCTGGAGCCTGTGCTGGCTACTGTCACAGCCTTTAGCCCGCTGGGCCGACACGGCACTCTTGCCAATTGTGTTTCACAGATGGACGTTCAAAGAGTTCTAATAGCATGGCTGAGGTCCCACAGCTGGGAAGTGAGTCAGGTCTAGAATGGGAACCTGGCTCGGGATGCGCTATCTGCTTCTTTACAGCAACCCTGTGATGTGTGCCCATTTAACAGAGGCAGACGGAGGAGGGAATTTAAGAAGGCAAGCGCCGTGGCACCAGTGCTGTGGCAAAGCAGGTTAAGCTGCTGTCTGTGATCCCCGCATCCCATATGGGCACTGGCTCAAGTCCCCGATGCTCTGCTTCTGATCCAGCTCCCTGCTGATGCTCCTGGGAAAAGCAGTTGAAAATGACCCAGGTGCTTAGGCTGGATGGAGTTCCAGGTTCCCGGCTTTGGCCTGACCCAGCCCCAGCCTCTGCAGCCATTTGGGGAAGGAACCAACAGATGTCTGTGTTTCCTTGCCTCTCTCTCTCTTTCTGGAACTCTACCTTTCAAATAAATAAAATCTTTAAAAAAAAAAAAAGAAAAAAGAAAAAAAGGAAAAAGTTAGTACCTTATTCCAGGTTGTGTGGACAGTGGCTGCACTTGGGCTCTTGTTGGCAGGGAAGTGGCGTGCTGAGTCAGGACCTCGGGGACACGCCCTGGGTGGCAGACCTTGGCTGTGAAGGCCTCTTACTTTCAGAGTGAATGGGCCCGGGGCCTTTGAGGCTCTGGGGCTGTGAGGGTGGGTGGTGACTGGCTGGCCCGATTCCTGCCCTCTGGCGCATTGTTGCCGGAGTCTGGAAGCCTGGCCGCCTCCTGGCGGGGGGTAAGGAAGGCATTTACAGCCCCTTTGTGTTTTCTTCACACTTCACTCCCTGGTGCTGTTTGCAGTTTCAGCTGGAAGGGGGCTGGAAGCAGGACCCCTGCCGTGCAGAGAGGGGTGGGGGGTGGGGGGGCTCTGAGACCAGGATCCAGGGAGGGGCGGAACTGGTGGATCTCGGTTTCTAGAAGTTAAAGGCTTAGGTTGGGGGAGTTCAGGAATGTCCTTGGAAAGGTTGCCAGCTGAGTTCATTGCAAAGCAATAACCTATGACAATGCAGGGAAAGACCGGGAGCTTGCAACAGGCGAGTCACCTGCTTGCATTCTCTGGTGTCTCCTTTTGCTCCTTGTCCTGCCATAAGCAATTTTCTGTGATTCCAAATGTCATGTAGATTCAGTGTGTCTCTGTGAGCCTGGATCTTGCTTTTTAAGTTTACTGTTATTTATTGTTACAGCACAAGTGCTTCTGTTCGTTATCATTAGCACCGGCGACAGAGACCTGATATTGCTTTCGATGAATGAACCGTGTTTCTTTGCCTGTTCCTTTGTGTGTGTGTGTGTGGGGGGGTATTAAGATGATTTCTAGCTTTTTATTATTTTAGATGATGTGGTTATAATCATTTTTCTTTTTAAAGACCAAATCCCTTAAAAGCTACTTCGCTGCGTGGTGTTTAGACGTGACCAGCAAACTGGCAGCGGGGGCTGGGCACCGCATGGCGGGGTTGGTGTGGGACACACGGCCCAGTGGCCAGCTCCAGGGAGAGTGAGGCTGTGTGCAGCAGGTGGGCCCCTTTAATGGGATTCTGCTCTCTGGGCACCTGTGCTGTCCCCTCCCCCCACCCCATCCCAGGAATCCTGTTGCTGCCTGGGTGGAGGATTTAGAATGCAGCTAGTCCCGGTTGGGGCGCCGGATTCTATCCCAGTTGCCCCTCTTCCAGGCCAGCTCTCTGCTATGGCCCGGGAAGGCAGTGGAGGATGGCCCAAGTGCTTGGGTCCTGCACCCGCATGGGAGACCAGGAGAAGCACCTGGCTCCTGGCTTCGGATCAGTGCGATGTGCCGGCCGCAGCGACCATTGGAGGGTGAACCAATGGCAAAAAGGAAGACCTTTCTCTCTGTCTCTCTCACTCACTAACCACTCTGCCTGTCAAAAAAAAAATTAAGAATGCAGCACTTGACTTTTGATCACCTGACCCAGAGAGGAGCAGGTTGCTCTCTCTCACAGCCCCACCAAGTCTGACTGCGGAGACTCACATCTGTCTTTCTCCCTCTCCCCAGAACTTACTGCTATTGAAGAGTGGCTGGCCTCCGACTTCAGACTCCGCCAGGTGTGATTCTCTACCTGCTTCCTCATCAAGAGCCGGCTCTGCATTGCTATGGATACCGAATCCACTTATTCTGGATATTCTTACTATTCCAGTCATTCGAAAAAATCTCACAGACAGGGGTATGTCACTGTTCCTCCTGGGGAAGCCTGCAGGCCGCTGGGGGTTTCTGGAGTCACTTTTCAAACAGTGACCTGGGGCTGGTGGGGCTGGAGAGGGGAAGAAGCCCTGAGAGCCTGGAGCCTGCGTGGGAGGAGCCTACAGGACCAGTTCACCTTTTATAGCCCCCCTTAGTGCTGATGGCGGTCATTTCTCACAATTGGTTTTAGAGGAAAGCTCCCCGCAGTGGAAATGGCTCTTCCTTTCTAAGTCAGTTCTCTCAAAGCTTTGAAAAGAATGTTAATTTGCTACTTTTCACCTGGAGCAGCTGATTCTGGCTGTCCCTTACGAATCTGCAGTGAGTCTCACACAGGGCCTGGGGGATTGGAGGAGTTGGCCTGGCGCCTGTTTCTCCCAGACTTGTCTACCAAGGGAACAAGTCTGCGTTTTGCAAATGCTCTTCTGGGCAAAGGTAACCGGAAGGAGCAGGTGTGCGCCAGTGTGCAGAGGGCCTGCTGTGCTGAGAAGAGCCAATCAGTGCGTAAAGAAAGAAGGGGTGGTAGGTGGCAGGCGACTGGTGTGCCTGCCTGATTTCTTCATCTGTGAAGTGGGTACAGAAGTCCCCTCCTTGCGGATGGTTGAAGATTGAATGGACTAGTTAACAGAGCCATTTGGTACACAGCAGGGGGTCACTCACCAGCAGCCTTGGCATCTCCCCTTGTCCGCAGAGAAGACCCACTTGTCATCACAGCCCCTCCCCAGGCACGGGGACAGCAGTGGCGGCTGGGGGGAGGGGGGTTTGTTTTGCAAAAGTTCACTGCAGATGTGGGTAACTAGTTGGACGCCCATGCATAGCAGGAGATCTGGAAACGGGACCCCAAGTGCCAGGCTGGGTCTTCTGGGCAGGAGCTCAGCCCTGGATGGTGACACCTGGCTAAGGTTTTTACAGATGTATATTCTGTAATTTCCTAAAAAAATGGAATGAGAGATGTAAAGAAAAAAATTCTCAAAGACACGTAATGACACGAGAAAGTGTTGATGAGCCCTTGTTACAAAAACGAGATTGGAGACCCGGTGCCTTTATAACAGCTACTCCTGTACACAGTAAGGTGCATGTTTGCATAGGGACCATGGCTGCCTCTAAATGCAGAATACCAAATCTTGTTCATAAAGTCATAAAAACCGGGAGGAAGGCAGTCAGTGAGCTTGTGTTGGATCCCAGATGAGCCCCTACAACCAGGGAGAGAAAGAGGAGGCGCTCAGGTGAGGGTGCTGCTGGGGGGACCTTGAATCCCAGGCCAGAGCCCAAGCCTGGGGGAGTCAGCACAGACTCAGCCCGCAAGTGCACACACCCAATGCCTTGGAAAATGCTAGAAACGGCTGTTTGACCACAGTCAACCTGTGGACCTCCCTGGGAAAGCAGTTCCCAGGCCAGCGTGGGAGGCCTCCGTCTTGCACAGCACAGGGCCTGGGCCATGCTGGTGCTCAGTGAAGAGAGGGAGGCCTGCAGGATCTCGAGCTAGAGCCGCCTCTCAGGCCCTGCCTGCCCAGGGCAGCCTGTGCCAGGCCCTGCTGCTGCCTCAGGCCTCCGAGGGCTCCTGGGGTCATTTTAAGAGGCTCTGACTTCGCATTAAAACACAGTGCAGAGCTCCTAGCGCCTTCTAGGACCTGTGTGGGAAGCAGTTGGCACATGTTAACACAGGCTGTGACGCTAAATCAGTTATTCCAGGAATGTTCCAGAGCTCTGAGTGAGGGGATCTGAGCATGAGGCGCCCATCGGTGGGCACGTTCTGTGAGTTCTTTAGAAAGGACGTCATTGCCCACAGGTGAGTCTGAAGGCAGAGGTGGGCGTAGTTGTAATCTGTAGACAGGGTTTGCCGAGGAGGGAAGAACGCTCCAGCAGCATTTGTGCAGGGCCTGGGAGCCGGCCTCTGACCCAGCCAAGGGCCTGCTGCCCCAGGAGGGTCCTGGGGAAAGCTGCCCTGCTCGGGGATTTGAATGGGAGTGTAGGAAAGAGGCAGGGGGACTGGCTTTGGGAGATGTTAGTGCGCCCGAATAACAAAGGGCACCAAACTTGATACGCCGGATGACACGGTGATCATCCTGAGGGCTGGCCGGCGTCCAGGCAGGCGGCAGGTGACTCTTTTCACGCCAGGAGGTCAGTGGCCTGGTTCTCGACGCCTGCAGTCTCCAGAGGGCATCAGGTGAACTTGCTGGGAAAGTGGTGCGCACTCCAGCCGCCCTCGCCTGACCTTTGTGTTCGGTGTGCACGTTTCCTGATTTAATGACTACAGCTGCCAGGAGTGTTAATGACCACTTCCTGGGTGCCTTTTAGGCCTCTCCTGGCCGTTCCCTTTCATCCTCACAGCAGGGCTGGAGTGGAGGTGGTAGCCCCATTTTACAGGCAATGAAACTGAGGCACGCAGAGGCGATGCTGTTGGCCTGAAGTTAGTGCCAAGGTGCTCTGCTCAGGTTTCAGACCAGACTTGTTGCTCTTTGGAAGGGAAATGCCCCTTTTGAAAGAGAAATGAAGGGTCCCCCTGGGAACAGTGTGCTAAAAATGAGCATTGTCCAAAAAAAGGGGCAGCCTGGGCCATGGAGGCTGCTTCGGCATCAGTGGGCCCTGCTCCCAGACTCCCCACCACAGCCAGGGTGGAGAGGGAGCAGCCAGCCAGGCCCCAGCAGGGCAGAGAAAGGACAGGTAGTGGGTGGTGGCAGAGAAGGAAAGGGAGGAGTAACCGGTGGGGCCAGCTTTCCCCAAATAGAAATAGACCAGCAGCAGAAACAGGACTCAACAGTCTTCCCAGGAAATGCTGGCTGGAACCGGCAGCACTGTGGGAATCACAGGGATCCTGGCTGCGAGGAGGGGGATGGGTGTTCACAGCAGCCCCAGGGTGCGGCTCCATGGTGGCTTACACTGCTGCACTTACACACATACACACACACACACACCCGCACACTCCTGCACAATGATGCTTGCTTTCGCCACCCCCCTGCACACATGCGCAAATACACGTATCTCTGCGTGCACAAATTGCACATGTACCGATGTACTTAACAGATGGGCAGATTCAGAGATAAAGATAGCAAGATCGCACGGACTGAGCCAGCTGCCAAGCAGAGGCGCACGGGTCATCCAGATCACACCCATGTCGCTGTGCGTGGGCTTTTAACTCCCGTGCCAGTGGTTTGCAGCCTGTTCCTTCCCTGTTCTCCTGTGTCCAGATTGGCCATGTGCACGGCTGGTCTCATCCATGGGACCCCTCTGCAAGTTACAGCCTCCGGAGCCACAGGGTTGAGCGTCTGGGTGCACACACAGTGCAGCGAGGTGGCCACATGCCACTCGTAGTGCTGCACGCTGGCGAGCCCTGAACGGCAGTGTTGTGGGATATCAGTGTGAAGTCCTGGCTTGGCTCCGAGGTCTTCCCAGAGCAGTAATTCAGGACCAGTAATTTCTATAAAAGCTACATGTCAGGTCTTTTTAAAAATATTTATTTAGGCCGGCGCTGCGGCTCACTAGGCTAATCCTCCGCCTTGCGGCGCCGGCACACCGGGTTCTAGTCCCGGTCGGGGCACCGATCCTGTCCCGGTTGCCCCTCTTCCAGGCCAGCTCTCTGCTGTGGCCAGGGAGTGCAGTGGAGGATGGCCCAAGTCCTTGGGCCCTGCACCCCATGGGAGACCAGGAGAAGCACCTGGCTCCTGCCATTGGATCAGCGCGGTGTGCCGGCCGCAGCGCGCTACCGTGGCGGCCATTGGAGGGTGAACCAACGGCAAAAGGAAGACCTTTCTCTCTGTCTCTCTCTCACTGTCCACTCTGCCTGTCAAAAATAAAATATATATATATATATATTTATTTATTTATTTATATGAAAGAGTTACACAGAGAGAGGGAGAAACAGTGAGAGAGAGAGAGGGATATTCCATCTGCCGGTTCACTCCCCGGGTGGCAGCAACAGCCAGGCTGAAGCCAGGAGCTGGGAGCTTCATTGGGATCTCCCGCATGGAGAGGACAAAACACAGGGCCATCTTCCCTTCCCTTCCCAGGCCATTAGCAGGGAGCTGGATCAGAAATGACACAAACTGGTGCACGCATAGCATGCCAGTGTTGCAGGTGGGGGCTTTATCAGCTACGCCACAACTCCAGGCTTGCATGTCGGGTCTTGATGACAGGACCAGTGCACAGAGCAGTGCCCCCAGCTGGTGTGAGTCAGGAGGATGGGCTTTCCACCTGCCTCTCCCCTGACAGCGGGTGGAAGGGCAGGTGTCAGCTCTGGGCATCCCTCAGTCACTGTTGTCCATGCTGCCCAGAGCCATTCTCCCAACTGCATCCACTTATTTCTCTCTTAACAGAGAAGCACTGTGCATTGCAACATCGAACAGCTGAACGTGAACTTCAGAGTCCCATTCCTGAGTCGCTGCTGTGTCCAGGGCGTCTCATGCAAAGGCAGACTTCTAAGCGGTCCTTCCATCAGACCCCTCCCCGGGAGCACTGGGTCAGAAAGTCCTGGAGAAAGCTTCCTGTGCCACCAACATCCGGGTCCCCTGGGCTACTGGTGAAGAAGAGAGGCTCCCGGTGTCTCTCTTGCAGACGCATTCTTGGAGCATGGATCTAGTGGATCTGCAGGCCAGGTGGTTTCTCTGCACACAGCGGGGTGCCCTGTTCGGGCTCCGGGCATTGGCTCTCAGTGAAGGAATTTTGATTTCCACTGGAATTTGTGCTGTCATAGGATCTGCCCCATGGGACCAGTGGATAGATGGGTGGGTTAGGGGAGCATGGGACCTGGCTGATGGCCTGGAGAGAAATGGCTATGACTGTACTTGGGGAGAGTGGAAACAGAAGATGGAAAGGGGGCCCTGGCCCCGCTGGCCATGGTGGGTCTGGGGGTGGAGCGGTCATCCTAGACTTCACCTGTCTCTCCCACACATGGGGATTGCTCCTCCCAATGGGTGGCTTTTGAAGGGCTTGTGGGCACACAGCCCAGGGCCATCTAAGGTCACAGTCCAGCTGTTCCTCTTCCCAGTAGCTTCAGAGAAATGCCTCGTAGCTCTGCTAGTTTGTCCAGTGTAAGGATGTGAAGACCAGCATCAGGAGTACTTCTGCCATCTGATATTCCAGTTGCTTTTCAGAATAGCACATGCAGCATAGTGGTCTGGAATGGAGATCATATCTCCAGACTTGGATTCAGATCCTGCTCTGCCATTTACTGTAACTTTGGAAAGTCATAGAAACTCTGCGAACCTCGGTTTCCCCATTTGTAAAATGGGAAAACACTATTGACCCTTTAGGGTTGTTGTTAGGATTGAGTGAAGTGAGTCTAGGGAGGCGCTTTGCTCAGTGTCTCATGCATTGGAGCAGGCAGTTGGTGTTGCTGGGCACATCTGTGGGTAAACAGAACAGTTCTCTGTCTGTGGGCTCTTTCCCTAGTTGTCTGTTTAAAACAAAACACCTAGGCTGACCAGATTGCATCTGTTTCTACATTCTAACTTAGCGATGAGTTGGAGTGATAAGTGAGGCTCTAGGGACAGAGCTGGTGTCACTGGAGGTTATCTGCAGCCGTGGTAGCTTAGCCTCTTGGCTCTTTGAAGTAATTAACCAGTGCTGATCCTAAGGAGGTATTGGTAAGGTAGAAGTTTGACAGTGCTGTGCCATGGGCAAGTGCTAATAGCAGGGATAGTGGTAACAGCTACTGAGCACTGAGCACTTAGCCCACGCGCCTGCACTGAGCACATCACGCACATGATATTTCACACATAAGGAGACTGAATGGCCTGTGCAGAGTCACACATCTAGGAGATCTGTTTGTCTCCGAAATCTGCGTGTGCAATGCTTCTTCACTCCTGTCCGCAACTTTTCAAAGGAGGGCGAGTGGTGGAGGAGGACTGATGTCATGGTGGTCTTTGGGGGCCAAGAGGCCGAGGGAACTTAATGACTGCTGACAATAAGGGGCTTCTTTGGTGGGGCCTCGGGGTTCCCTCCCAGCTGCAGGTGGGAGTGTCAGTTTCCATCTACAAGGGTTATTGACCAGTCCATGCAAACTGTTTCCTTTTGTAGTTTTCTGATTGATCCATAGCAGGCTGTCCTCCAGTCACCCTGGAAGACCACCCAGAAGGTGCATGGGATTAAAGTGATGCCCCAGGCGGCTTTGCTTAGGAGATCGGAAACCCCCACAAAGACACATCCTCACACCTCTTGCTGTCATCTGTCCTGGTTTTGTTTGTTTCCTTGGCTAGCTCAGCTGGAACTTGTGGGAATGACTTTTCATTTTGAATTGTGAGAATAAGAAGTAAATGAATCTCTGGACTGGTTTAGAATTTCCTTTCTTCTCTTCTTGTCTGAAGGTTTAGGGTGACAGTGTGTCCCAGATTTTTTTTTTTTTTTTTTTTTTTTTGGCCAGACCGACACTTAGATATTCTGCAGTGTTGTCCTGATTTTAAAAAGCCCCAGGCATTGTGGTGCAGCAGGTTAAGCTGTCACCTGCAGTGCTGGCGTTTGGCATCACATATCAGAGTGTTGGGTTGAGTCCCAGCTGCTCCCACTTCCAATCCAGCTTCCTGCTAATACATCTGGGAAGGCAGCAGAGGATGGCCCAAGTACTTGGGTCCCTGCCACCCATGTGGGAGGCCAGGATGGGGTTCCTAGCTCCTGGCTTCAGTCTGGCCCAGCCCCAGCCATTTAGGGAGTGAACCCCAGTGGATGGAAGATCTCTTTCTCTCTCTGTCTCTCCCTCTCTCTCTGTTGATCTGCCTTTCAAATTAATCAAATAAATCTTTTTTTATTTTATTTTATTTTTTTAAAGTACAAAACCCTAGAGAGGCCAGTCATGGCACATCAGGTAGGCCTCCACTACAACACTGGCAGGCATCCCATATTGGAGCATCAGTTCAGGTCCCGGCTGCTCCTCTTCTGATCCAGCTCCTGCCTAGGAAGGCAGCAGAGAATGGCCCAGGTACTTGGGTCCCTGCCACCTAAATGGGAGATCTGGATGGAGTTCCTGCCTCCTGGTTTCTGCCTGGCCCACTGCTAGCTGTTGTGGCCATTTAGGGAGTGAATTAATTTAGACAAATATAACCAAATCAAGACCATAACTATTACAATAAAATGTGCCTTAGCTATACAAATTCTAAAATTAAAATTTTACGCTTTGAAAAAAATATAGTCACTGCTGATAGAGGCCCAGTGACAGCCTTGATTGTGGGCCTTAGACGGGCAGAAAATATTGAGTAGGGAATAAAAATCATTTACTCCTTGCAGGAGGGTGGGATGTGTAGATATTGGGGTTCTCTGTGTGTGTGTGCATGCACACATGTGTATATGTGTGTGTAGAATTTTTTTAATTCACAGTGAAATTTATAACACAATTTGCTAAATCAGAGTTACATATTCACATGGCATAAATTTATCCTTCCTATCCTCTTTTTTTTTTTTTTTTTTTTTTTTTTTTTTCAGAGAGAGAACCAGAGAGAGACACAAATCACCCCGGAATAAAGATGGCAGGGGGTCAGAAAAATCTGTCACCATCCAAGCTCCCACTGGGGAGCCCCTGTTGGCAAATGACTCCACGCGCACAGAGGAAGTCCAGGTGGGGATCGAAGGTGGCCTGTAAGAACGCCGCCACTTGCCGGGCCTCCTTTCTGTAAATGTTTCTCTTTAAGTCTTGTTGCAGTAGGCTCTCTTGGGCTTCTGTCTTTATTTTTCTAGCATGTTAATTAGTTTATCTATGTCTCGTGGTTTCTTGTTGGTTTAAGGACAGCTGTCCTGTCATTGGGTAGCTTGGGGATTCTTCCGAAGTGTGATTGGTTGGCTCGCAGCTGTCCCGTCATTGGATAGCTTGTGGAGTCTTCTGAAGTGTGATTGGTTGGCCAGCTTTGAATGGTGTTGAAAAGAAGCCAGCAAGCTTGATGACAGGGCAGGGCAGAGTTACAGGCTGGCGTCTCCCGAGACTCATTCCAGAATGGAACAGTGTAAGAGAGGGAAGGAAACTCGCTCTCAAGAAAGCTTAAGTAGTGTTGGGAGGAGAAGGAAGGAGGCTAGGACAGCCCAGGCTGGGCATTGCTGCCAGAAACCTGAAATAAATCCTGCACTGCTTGCCTGGGAGGGAGGCAGCAAGGGTGAAGGAGCTCCTGTGGTGAGAAGCCGCCTGCGCAGTACCTCGGCGTCAGGCCACGGTGTGCGGCAAGGAAGTCTGTGGAAAGCTGGAGAAAGCATTTCTCCCTCAGCTCCGGAAGGGGCTGTTGCGCAGAAGTGCGGGGGTTCCGTGTCATTACGTGGCTTGCAGCATTGAAGAAAAGCCGTGGGGGTTCAGATTGTATGTGAAGTCACTCGATTTTGAAATACTGGCGGGTTATTACAGTGTTAAAGAAACTCTGTGTGGGTTCTTACTGCCTGGCAGCCCCTCTGAGCTGTACTCGGAGAGCTGTTGGCATACGCTGTGCACTTCCTGAGTGCGTGCATGTCCAGCCTTGCCCCGGGTAAATAAAGCAGGGAAAGCATCCGCAGCCACAAAGAGGTGGGAATCCAGAGAAGCGTGTATCCTACACACCTGTAGGTACACACAGCTGTGCTTTTATAGCCAGGTGGATGGACTAGAACTGCTGCTAGAGCACACCAGGTGCTCCTGAGGCCCAGAGCTGCAGTTTAGGGCTGACTGTGGGGTTTGTTCTGCAGTGAGCAGATATCTTCAGTGCTGTTGTGCTGCCCGCCATGGCTCTGAGAGGATGGATGGATGGGTGGGTGGGTGGGTAGGTGGATGTATGGATGTATGGATATATGGGTGGGTAGATGGATGGATGGATGGGTGGGTGGGTGGGTAGATGGATGGATGTATGGATATATGGGTGGGTGGGTGCATGGGTGGATGTATGGATATATGGGTGGGTGGGTGCATGGATGGTTGTATGGATATATGGGTGGGTGGGTGCATGGGTGGATGTATGGATATATGGGTGGGTGGGTGCATGGGTGGATGTATGGATATATGGGTGGGTGGGTGCATGGGTGGATGTATGGATATATGGGTGGGTGGGTGCATGGATGGATGTATGGATATATGGGTGAGTGGGTGCATGGGTGGATGTATGGATATATGGGTGGGTGGGTGCATGGGTGGATGTATGGATATATGGGTGGGTGGGTGCATGGATGGTTGTATGGATATATGGGTGGGTGGGTGCATGGATGGATGTATGGATATATGGGTGGGTGGGTGCATGGGTGGATGTATGGATATATGGGTGGGTGGGTGCATGGATGGTTGTATGGATATATGGGTGGGTGGGTACATGGGTGGATGTATGGATATATGGGTGGGTGGGTGCATGGATGGATGTATGGATATATGGGTGAGTGGGTGCATGGGTGGATGTATGGATATATGGGTGGGTGGGTGCATGGATGGATGTATGGATATATGGGTGGGTGGGTGGATGTATGGATATATGGGTGGGTGGGTGGGTGGGTGGATGGGTGAATGGGTGGATAGGATGAGTGGGTGAGTGGATGGGTGGATGGATGGATGGATGGACGGACGGACGGATGGACGAGTGGTTGGCTGACTGGCTTCAGAAGTGCTGGTGGCCTGCTGTGAAGGCATTTCTGGTTTTGCAGCTTCTTTGTCCCCTGTCTGTACTGAGAAGCTATGTTAGGAGTTATTGGTATTTACGCCAGGACTGTATGGTGGGAAAAGCATTGAAATGGGCATTTGTAGTCTCTTTTTCTCAGCAGCAATGTCACCATGGGCAGTCACAGCCTGTGTCATCGTCAGTTTCTTCACTAAATATCTAGGAGATTGAATTTGGGGATCTGACATCCTTTCCGCCCTAAGAACCTCGAGCGTGAGAGCCTTTTGTGCATTGTGTAGGCACAGATATGTGCAAATTCTTAAATTGCGAGAGGACTTGGCTGACAGCAGTTCAGCAGGAAGAAGGGTGGGTGGCCAAATCAGAGCTATGTGGTAGTCCACAAGATAACTAGCAATAATCATTCCAGCATTGATTATCGACTGAATATTTGACCTAATATAAAACATGGAATCCTGTATTTGTTTTCAGTAAGAGTAGTAAAAACCAGTTATTTTCTGTGGCCTGTGAACTCACCTTCTTTTAAAGTACAGAGTAAATATCTTTGAATTTGTGGCTATTTTTTCCCTTTCCTTTTTTTAAAGATTTATTTATTTATTTGAAAGGCAGAGTTACAGAGAAGCAGAGAGAGAGAGAACTCTTCCATCCACTGGTTCACTCCCCAAATGGCCACAACATCCAGGGCTGGGCCGATCTGAAGCCAGAAGCCAGGAGCTTCTTCTGGATCCCCCACGTGGGTGCAGGGGCCCAAGGACTTGAACCATCTCCTATAGCTTTCCCAGGCCATAGCAGAGAGCTGGATTGGAAGTGGAGCAGCCTGACTCGAACCGGTATCCGTGTAGGATGCTAGCACTGCAGGCGGCAGCTTTACCCACTACGCCACAGTGCTGGCCCCGATGCATTTTTTTTTTCACAAAAGTGTCCTAAATTAACACACCAAGAACTGAACAGATCTTAAATTAATACTTTGAGTTTTAACAAGCAAATAATCCATATAATCCACTCCCCTATACAAACAAATATTTCCATCACTGTCCTTACCCACACTTCTCCAAGGCACCAAGTGTTTCAAGTTCTGTCAGTGCTGGTTAGTTTTGCCTGGTTTAGAATTGAATATAATTGGCATCATAGGAGTTTTTCCCCATTCAACATGGTGGTATTATGGTTAGCCATGGGTTGGTGTGTCTCAACAGTTGCTTTTGCCAAGTAGCATCTCATCGTGTGAATGGACCACAACTTGCTGTCATTCCTCCTTTTGGTGGGTGGGCATTTGGGTTACACCATCTTGGCTGTTGCACCGGAAGCTGTGAAGAACATTCTTACCCAAGTCTCTCATGTGCTTCTGTTTTCATTTGTTGTGGGTAAAACCTGGGAGTGGAGCTGCTGGGCCATGCAGTGAAGTGTTTGAATGGGCAACTTCCAGAGGCGCTGTGCCACGTGTGCATGTCTGCCAGCGATGCCTCGGCTCCAGCCTCTTCTAGCTGTTGTCTTAAATATTGATTTCTCTCGTGGCATGGGATACTGCTACCTCTGCAAGTTGAAGGGCTGTTTGTTCATAGGCCAAGCCCTACAGCATCAGTATCACTTCACAAATCATGGAGGTTTTTGGTCATTCCTTGATTTGATTATGAGAAATGTCTTGTTTAGCCAAGTTGGCTATTAACTTAAACTAGATTTTTCTAAGTTGATGTCCTAATTTCACTTAGCCTAACTACTACATATGACTTTTTTTCCCCCTGAGTTTAATCATATACAAGAATCTGTTTTTAAATTTTTTTAAATAAAGATTTATTTATTTATTTGAAAGGCAGAGCCACAGAGAGAGAAAGAGAGGGAGAGGGATCTTCCATCTGTTAGTTTACCCCCCAAATGGCCAGAATGGCCAGGGCTGTGTCAGTCCAAAAACCAGGAACCTGGAACTCCATCTGCATCTCCATGTGAGTGATGGTGCCCAAGTACTTGGGCCGTGTCCCACTGCTTTCCCAGGTGCATTAGCAGGGAGCTGGATTGGAAGTAGAGCAGCTGGGACTGGAACCGGCAGTCGCTGGGCCACAAAGGGGGCCTCCACATACAAGAATCTCTAAGGCAGAGTCTCCTGGGAGCACTTTCGGTTTTCCAGTGTCTTCTTCCTGTGTGGTTGCTTTGGGATGGAATCATAGTTGCCAGTGAAGTAGCCAAATCATTTAAAATCGTAATAATTTTCTTTAGAAATAAATGAATTGCCCCAAGAACCCAGAAGTTTAAAAAGAGAGACAAAGCAAGAAAGTAAAATGGCCCATTCTAGTACTCTTGGTTATTCCCTTTCCCGGGATGTTTACCTTGTCCTGAAAATGTATGTATCATGAGGAATTGTGGAGCCATGCTGGTTGTAGAGATCCGTGGCTTCAGTCTGCATAGCGGTAAGCAAGGCGGTAATGATACTCGTCGGGTGGGTCTTGTGAGCATCACGCAGAAGGTTTTGAACAAGGCGTGCGCTGGATGCAGGTGAGAGTGAGTTTGAGGCGTGGTTCTTGTGCCCTGTGTTCTTCAGAGCTCTTTTTTTTTTGACAGGCAGAGTGGACAGTGAGAGAGAGACAGAGAGAAAGGTCTTCCTTTTGCCGTTGGTTCACCCTCCAATGGCCGCCGCGGTAGGCGCGCTGCGGCTGGCGCACCGCGCTGATCCGATGGCAGGAGCCAGGTGCTTATCCTGGTCTCCCATGGGGTGCAGGGCCCAAGCACTTGGGCCATCCTCCACTGCACTCCCTGGCCACAGCAGAGATCTGGCCTGGAAGAGGGGCAACCGGGACAGAATCCGGCGCCCCGACCGGGACTAGAACCCGATGTGCCGGCGCCGCAAGGCGGAGGATTAGCCTAGTGAGCCGCGGCGCCGGCCTTCAGAGCTCTTTAGACCATCAGCGTTGCACTTCCCACTCCCATGCAGTGGGGCGGGTCAGGGTGTAAGGGGGGCTTTGTCAGCTGGAGTCACACAGCAAGGATTGGGAAGAAGGCACCAGGGTTTCCTTCCATAGACGAGCTCTCAAGATTAGCCTTATACCAGACTCTAGTGCAGGGCAGATCACCCAGTGTCCCTCTGAGCCTCTCAGGGTTTCAACACAGAATGGGACTCAGTGGTATACTTAGGAAACACCCTAGCATACAAAAAGGACAGATTTTATTTGTCTGAAAAGAAAAATATGTAATACATTTACAAACATTTCAGGAGCCAGTGCTATGGTGTAGCAGGTAAAGCCGCCACCTGCAGTGCTGGCATCCCATATGGGTGCCGTTTCAAGTCCCAGCTGCTCTACTTCTGATCCAGCTCTCTGCTATGACCTGTGAAAGCAGTAGAAGATGGCCCAAGTGCTTGGGCCCCTGCACCCACGTGGGAAACCCAGAAGCTCCTGGTTCCTGGCTTTGCCCTGGCCCAGCCCTGGATGTTGTGGCCATGTGGGGAGTGAACCAGCGGACAGAAGATCTCTTTCTCTCTGTTGTCTCGTCTTCTCTTTCTGTAACTTTGTATTTCAAATAAAATAAATAAATGTTTTTAAAAAAATTCCATGCAGCTTATGTTTTAAAAAAAAAAGGATTTCACTGAAAATTGTTGTAGTTAAAAAAAATTTCTAGTAGGCTTCTATTTTTTTTCTAAAGATTTATTTTATTTATTTGAAAGGCTGAATTACAGAGAGATAGGGAGACAGAGAGAGAGAGAGAGAGACAGATATCATCCGTCCACTGGTTCACTCCCCAAATGGCCGCAACACTAAGAGCTGGGCTTATCTGAAGCCAGGAGCCAGGAGCTTCTTCGGAGTCTCCCATGTGTGTGCAGGGGCCCAAGCGCTTGGGCCGTCTTCTGCTGCTTTCCCAGGCACATTAATGGAGCTTCTTCCGGGTCTCCCATGTGGGTGCAGGGGCCCAAGCACTTGGGCCACTCCCGCTGCTTTCCCAAGCACATTAGCAGGGAGCTGCATTGGCAGTTGGGACTTGGACCAGTACCCACATGGGATGCCAGCCGTGCAAGCAGTGGCTTAACCTGCTGTGCCACAGCAGCAGCCCCAAGCTTCCATTTTCTCTGCAGGCAGGGCTGGGTGCCCTGTGTCTTCACCAGGGACAGCATGCTCACGATGTTCTCCCCCTGCCCCCAGGATGACAACTGGGGAGAGACCACCACGGCCATCACAGGCACCTCGGAGCACAGCATCTCCCAGGAGGACATCGCCAGGATCAGCAAGGACATGGAGGACAGCGTGGGGCTGGACTGCCAACGCTACCTGGGCCTCACGATGGCCTCGGCCCTGGGACTCCTGGTGTTTCTCACACCCATCGCCTTCATCCTGCTGCCCCCAATCCTGTGGCGGGAGGAGCTGGAGCCTTGCGGCACCATCTGCGAGGGGCTCTTCATCTCCGTGGCGTTCAAGCTGCTCATTCTGCTCATTGGGACCTGGGCGCTCTTCTTCCGCAGAGAGAGGGCCGACGTGCCCCGGGTGTTTGTGTTCCGTGCCCTTCTGCTGGTCCTCATCTTCCTGTTTGTGGTTTCCTATTGGCTGTTTTACGGGGTCCGCATCCTGGACTCGCGGGACCGCAACTACCAGGGCATCGTGCAATACGCAGTGTCCCTCGTGGACGCCCTCCTCTTCATCCACTACCTGGCCATCGTCCTGTTGGAGCTGCGGCAGCTGCAGCCCATGTTCACGCTGCAGGTGGTCCGCTCCACTGACGGCGAGTCCCGCTTCTACAGCCTGGGCCACCTGAGGTAAGGGGGCCCGCGCCTCGCCGGAGGATGCTGGTCTGGAGGCCAGGGGCTGAGACCCAGCCGGCCTGGGACTGTCGTCTCCCCTGGGTTTGGCAGGAGCTGAATGGGTGCAGGGCTGCGTGGCGGTGGTGAGGCAGCGCCATGTGCACTGCCTTTGTGGACTTTTGGTTGGGCCAGGGCAGCTGCTGGCTGCCACCCAGCTGGAGGTTTTGCAGGCTGAGTCGTTGGCAGCTTCCGCAGGTGACGGAGGAAGGCTGTGAATGGTGCTGCTGCTGTTCTTGACCCTGAAGTTGGCCTGGGGGTGATGGCTAAGGAGAGCATCCTTTGCCCAGCATGGTCCATCTGATTTTCCCCATTGTCCTAATGGAATTGTGAAGTATCCCTCCCCCTTCCCCCACTCTCAGAGGTACCCTGGGTTTCAGCAGTAAATGATAACTGTGACCCTAGTGACCTTCCAGGAAAGTATCAAGTGCAGGTCAGGGACTCCAAATAGTAAGGGTGCACTATTTTTAAAGATATGCATGAAAAAACATTAGAAATCAATTGGGATGGCATCGTTTAAATCTGTGCATAAGGAGGAATTATTTTGTGGTGAACCAAAAGAGTGATAATCACTTGCTTTTACCTATTTCAAGGTGAGCACCTTGTGTCGATTGTGTGGTCTTCACCAAACTCTGTGACTTGTATATGAGTGATTCCTGTGTTGCAGATGAACAAGCTGGTGTTTAGGGGATGTAAGCCGTTTGCACGAAGTCATGTGGCTAGCCTTGTTTAGGACTCACTTGGCCGTCTGAGGCTGGGCTAGGTTAATATGCTCATCATGGTCATCTCCATTTCATATTCTGTGGCCTATTTTTCCATCTGTTTTCTTCCACGACCTGTGAACTTCATGAGAACAGGGGCTGTGTCTTAGTCCCTCAGGCATCCCCAGCGCCTGGCACGGAGCAGGCACACAGGTGGCACTCAGATGGTCCCTGCAGGGATGCATAACCCAGGATGTGTGACCTCAAAGCCCTTGCCCACTGCTTGGGCAGCCTGTGCTTAGTGTGCAGCCTACTTGGCACGGCTAAGCACTGAGCTAGTGGTAGTTACTATTGCCGTGACATTGTAGCCAGCGGTGCAGCCAAGATTGGCAAGGGCACCTTTGTGGGTATCGGGACAATTGCCTTTGTCATAGTTGGGCTGGGGTCCAGGAAGGTGGCCCAGCCCAGGTTGGGTCACACTGCCAGAGCATCGTCGTGCCGGTTGGCTCCCTCGCTCCTTCCTCTGGCTCAGAGCTGGCCACCTGAGGCCCAGATAACTTAGTGCTTAAGAGGACCCCAGGCCTCAGAGGGGAGTCAGTGTCTGATCTGTGTGCCCTGTCCATCAGAATCCGGTATTTTGCGTCTTTCACCAAGGGCAGTAGGCCTATGGAGGTGAGTGAGTCACCTCTGTGTGTTAGGCTCTGATAGCGCTTCCCGGGTGTGTCACTGCTGGGGGGTGACCAGCAGACACGCGTGACACCCCTGCGGTGAGCAGGGCCCAGGCTGCCTGCAAAGTTCTATTTCGGAGCCTGCGAATTCTCGGTCACTTGGAGAGAGGCCAGGGCAGCGCTGGTGCAGTGGGCTGTGGCTGAAGCATGGGTGTGGGTGCCGGGGGCTCCGGAGGGCAGGGACTGAATTCAGACAGTGGCAGCAGTAAAGGCAATGGTGCAAGCTATGGCTGTGCGGAGAATCAGGCTGTGGTCCCGCTGGAGATGAGAGATATCTGGGACTCTGAAACGTAGGTAGCCAAGATACTGCTGGGAGTGAGGCCTGCTGCGGTTTTGGGTTTGGGCCCTCGGGCCTAGTTGTGAGTCCCATGCGGGCAGGTAGGGGTTGAGGGGAGAGGGAAGGGTGTCTCTTCACCTTAGGTGGTCCGGGGTTGGGGGGACTGCCTTCCCCTAAGGCTGGTTGATTGGCACAGTAGATGGGGGAGGGGGAGGAACACCAAACAGCCCCAGGAAAGTAGCCTGGGGATGCAATCAGAAGAAGCTCAAGGAAGAGCAGCTGGGGCATCTCACTGCATAGCTAGGCAGGGCGGGGCAGAACCAGGCTGGCATACTGCATGGCCGCACACCTCTCCACCTCCTCCCTCTGTGACCAGCCACTGTCCAGCTGCCCAGGGACACCTGCAGGGTGGCAAGGGTCAGCCGTCCTGGGAGAGAGACTTTGGAGGCGGTCCCCAGCGTCTTCCTTTGTGCTTCTCCTCCCTTGCCTGTGCTGTAGAAGGACCCCTGTGTCCCTCGTGTGGAGACCTGGGTTAGCAGGTGGAAGCGGGGCTGGGGAAGGGGAGACTTCTGTCATCACGAGCAGGGTGGGGAGCCCCGTGGCAGCCAGAACGCGGGGACTGGAGCTGGAGTGGGGTTGACCTCTCCCTCATGTAGCTCGGTCACCTGCCGATTCTCCGGCTAAATCTGGTCTAAACCCAGCGGTGGCTAGAAGAGCCACTGAGCCAGAAATACAACTTCTGAACCTTGCTGTGAAGTGTGGAGACAGGAGGGAGGCGACGTGGGAACCGACAGAGCGAATGTGGGACACGGGAATAGCTGGTGCAGGCCACCCACCCTCCCTTTGTGCAGAGCCTTCACTGGGCACGGCCTGTGGGCTCAGGTGCAGAGCAATTCAAAGATGGTTTTATTGAGTCAACTGAGCTATAAATGGAAGTTGTCAAAAGAATGTCTACTCTTTAGATTCTCAAAGGAAACAGGCTGCTTGTTAGCATTCGTCAGAGGCACCTGCTGGGGCTCTGTTTGTTGGCAGGACTGCAGTTTGGGGCTTATTTGAGAACTTTTAGAAATGGGGGTTATTTTATAGAATCTGAGATACCATGAATAGATCACGTACTTTCTAACCTGTGCCCAGTGCCTTAGGAGTTGCAAAGGCTTTTATATGTTTGGCCTCATTTACTGCAGCCTGCAGACCTTTCGGGGGGATAGGGTGGGGCGGGGAGGGGGAACTCTCTTACAGGTGATGGCCTGAGGCACAGGTTAAGGGGCCTAGCAGAGGTCAAAAGGAGCCAGCACCTGCCTGGGTCTCGGCACAGGTGGTCACCATTCTGCGTGCAAATCCACTGGCCACTCTTCTTGGCCTATTGCTCACAATCAGTTGCTGACTTTTTCACACATCCACTAGCAACTTGGATATGTTTTTTGACAGTATTTAGCAAGAAACAGATAGAAAAGAGACTAAAAATGACATTTAATCTAATTAAAACAATCAGTTTTGAATTTTTTTTTTTTTTTCATAGAGTGGACAGTGAGAGAGAGAGACAGAGAGAAAGGTCTTCCTTTTCCGTTGGTTCACCCCCCAGTGGCCACTGTGGCCGGTGCATTGAGGCCGGCGCACCGCACTGATCCAAAGCCAGGAGCCAGGTGCTTCTCCTGGTCTCCCATGCGGGTGCAGGGCCCAAGCACTTGGGCCATCCTCCACTGCCTTCCCAGGCCACAGCAGAGAGCTGGACTGGAAGAGGGAAGAGGAGCGACCGGGACAGAATCCGGCGCCCTGACCGGTACTAGAACCCGGTGTGCTGGCGCCGCAGGCAGAGGATTAGCCTATTGAGCTGCGGCGCCGGCCTCAGTTTTGGAAATTTTTAAAGGAAAGTACTGTATATTGGAACCAGGCACTAGTGTAATTGATTGAATATGAGCTGCAGATCAACACAAAGAAAACATCAACAGTGAACAATTACATGGTCCTGACTGTGCGCCAGGTACCATCTCAGCTTTTAACCCACAACTCAATCCTCACAGCGATCCTCCAATCCTGGGAGGTTGGTGCTCCTCCAACCTTCGTTTTCAGGTGGGGAAACTGAGACACAGTTTGTAATTGTCACACTCAGGATTTGAATCCAGGGGTTCTCATTCCAGAATGATTTTGACCATTCACTGTTCTGCCTCTGAGTAGATGGGCTGCAGCTCATGTCACCTGAAGAACATGTGAGCAAACTTGTGAGCAATTTTTGAGTGCTTACCTGGTGCCAGAATGCGTCCCAGCTAGGTTTGTATAATGGTTTAGTCTGACTTTCTGTTGCATCACAAAATGCCTGAAGATGGGCATTTATGAAAAAACAATTCAGTTAGCTCCTAGCTTAGGAGATTCAGGACTATAGCATCGACATCTGTTGGGCTGTGGTGAGGGCTCAGGCCATGACATGACAGAGACGCAAAAAGGGAACTGACCATGGGGCCCCCTTGTGCTGTGACAACCCACCTTGGTGAGGGGAACCAGGAGCTTGTAGAGAACTCTCGCGATCCCTTCTGACTCTTCTGACCTGCTCTCGTGCTCCCCGTGACCCGCTCACCTCTTACAAGGTCCAAACCACCATTCAGCATCGTCACACTGGGGACCAAGCTTCCAGCACATGACGCCCTGGGGGGACGCACTCAGACCATCCCCAAACTATAGCATATACGTCATCATATGTCGTTTAACTCATGGCTCCTGGGCCCCAATGGAGAGAATGAAGGGGATCGTCAGAGACAGCTGGCTGACATGCTGTGGTCTGTTCCGTAGCTCTGCTAGTTCCGTATTCACTCAGTTGCCAAAGCCTGGTCCTTTTTTTTTCTTAAGATTTTTTTAAAATGTATTCGAAAGGCAGAGTTACACTGAGAGAAGGAGAGACAAAGAAAGAGATAGTGAGAGAGAGGTCTTCCATCTGCTGGCTCACTCTCCAAATGGCTGCAATGGCTAGGGCTGGGCCATGCCAAAGCCAGGAGCCAGGAGCTTCTTCCAGGTCTCCCACATGGATGCAGGGGCCCAATTACTTGGGCCATCTTCTGCTGCTTTCCCAGGCCATTAACAGGGAGCTCGATCAGAAGTGGAGCCAGCTGGGTCTTGACCTAGTGCCCATGTGGGATGCTGGAATCACAGGCAGAAGCTTAACGTGCTATGCCACAATGATGGCCCAAGCCGTCATTATAACCACTGCAGTGGTTGTGAGCATTTGGTCAGACCTTTTTAAAAAGGTTTTATTGTATTTATTTGAAAGAGTTACAGAGAGAGAGAGAGAGAAAGAGAGAACAGAGAGCTTCCATATCCTGGTTCACTTCCCAGATGGCTGCAACAGCTAGAGCTGGGCTGGGCCAGGCCAAAGCCAGGAGCCAGAAGGTTCATCCAGATCTCTCACGTGGGTCCAGGAGACCATCTCTTGGGACATCTGCTGCTTCCCCAGGTACATTAACAGGAAGCTGCATTGGAAGTGGAGCAGCTAGGACTCAAACCAGTGCCCATATGGGATGCTGGCACTGCAGGTGGTGGCTTTAGCCACTGTGCCGCAGTGTAAGCCCTAGGACAGACCTTTTTAACCTTCTATACTTCACATATCTCAAGGAAGACTTCCTTTTCTATTGCTATATTAACAACTACCCCAAAGGCTGACTTGTTTAAAACAGCAACTGTGTTATTAACACCACAGTTCTGCAACATGGGTTGGGCTCAGCTGGGAAGTTGTTCTGCTGGTCCTCCCAATGGTCCCTGTGGGTAGCACTCACATGGGTGAGTCAGCTGACTTCTGCATTCTGTGTTCTCCTGGTTACAGCAAACCACAGCCCTAGGCCAGATTCAAGGAGCACCAGAGGCTTAGTTCAGTGTCACAGGCTCATTCCCAGAGTCTGTTCATTCTTACAGATTCCTGTATGTTAAAAAGTTAAGAAGGGACAGTTTTTGCCTTAAGGAGGTGTGTGAACATCAGTGAAAAGTGATAGCTGAGAGTCATCAGCAAGGAGAGAGAAAGAACCCACAAAAGCAGTCTCACCTCCCAGCCTTCTGGGAGGCCTTTGTGTTCATGATGATCCGTGCTGTGGGAGACTGGCATTGCTGAAGCTCCCTGCATCTAACTTAGCTGGCAGGGTTTAGCCATTTGGGTTTTTAAGTATGCTTCATTCATTGAAACTAAGAATATCTTAAAAATCAGCATTGACCATGAACCTGTCTGTCAAAGTTCTGCTCGCTGAGACCAGTACCATGGTGCTTTAGAAGACATGATTGCTGGATCGTTTGCTTTGCAAACAGTGGAGGTTCATGAGTGTGTGTGATTGTCACGTTATTGTGTTGAATAGGAACCGTTAGGGCTTGGATGTTGGTGTTTGAGCTACTAGCACCCAGTGTGTCTGTGTCTAGAGAAATGAGGCCTCCAGGGAAGTAATTGAGGTCACATGACGTCATGGAGCGGGACCCCAATACCATAGGATTAGCATCCTTTATATAAGAGACCATGGAGAGCCTGTACTCTCCACATGCACACAGCGGGGAAAGGCCATGTGTAGCCTTAGAAAGGGGAGGGCCCTCACCAGGAAGCAGAGGGGCCAGGACCTTGATCTCCAAGACGGTGAGAAATACACATACCCAGGCATGTGCTTTCCTGAGCTAGGGCGGAAATGCGGTGCACACTGGTCACTTTGGATCCCAAAGGCCAGAGCAGCATGGGGGCAGTAAGCACAGTGGTCCTGATGCTGTAGAGTAACTCTGCCTCCAGGGCAGGGCCTTGCTCTTTCCCTGGGACTTGGGTTTTGTAGCTGAAAGTTGGGGGAGGAAGAGTCTCCTAGGAAGAGTTAAATTGCAGTGATTCTGGGATATATCCAGAAATCTTGAAATCTGCCAGTGGTTCTGGGTCTGGTAAGCTCCAGGCTGGCGATGACCCCACTAAGCCAGACTCGGCTGTTCTCCAGCCCCAACGGTCTGTGAGCCCCAGAGCCATTGGTGGGACGTTGGAGTGTTTTGAACTTGACCATCAGAGGTTATGGCTCCCATTGTTACGGTTGTGATTTCATACAGTCTCATTTTTAGAAATGTGTGTTTTTCACATGGGTAGCTTCTTTTCAATAAGGATATTTTGCCAGTCCTCATCCCCCACTCCCCAAGAAAAGCACGAGAGATACATGAATAGGAGCTTAAAAGGGGAGTGTGAGGGTGCTGCCCCGCCCCCGTGGGCTGCGGGAGAACTTGGAAGGCAGGAGGGGAGCTGCCGTTTGTGGTTTGGTGCTGTGGTGCCTGTTAAGAGTGGCTTTAATGGGAGTGCCAGGTGCCCCACACTGAAGCCCTGTGTTTGTTCAGCTGCCTCCTGGCAGCAGCCACAGCTGGGTTGGCCTGCCTCGCACGGCGTCTGCCCACAAGCCTGGCACTGAGGTCTCAGGACTCACCCCTCACACAGCACTGCCCTGGAGGAGGAGGAGCTGGCACAAGCCAGGTGGGCAGGGGCCACCATGGGCAGCTGAGGGTGGGTCGTACTTCCTGAAGGCCGTGGTGCTGGGGTCCCCTGGCCCTGTCCTTGCAAAGCTGCCACCCAGCCTGCTCGGGGTCCGGCCCGGCCCTGTCTGTGCCATTAGAGATCTAGGTGGGCAGGCCCACTGCCCTCAGAGTCCAGACTTTTCATCTGTGCTCCTAGAGTTTTCCCAAAGCAGAGTCCTGATAAGGAGGAAGGAGAGATGGGGTGGGAGACCGGTTGAGCATCCCAGGTGTGTCTGTAGACTTCTGAAAGCGCCCAAGCCAGCGCTGCCTTTGATCCTGTGTCCCTGCTGTTTATCTTGGTGTGATTCAGCACAGTCATGTCAGGCCCTGGGGAAGCTGGTTCCCAGCCCAGGTGGGACAGGTGTACCGGAGGTTGGGCTGTGTGGAGAGGGAGGTGGTGGTAAGGCGGGGGCCACGGGAAGAGCCACGAGATCTCCAGGTGGACTGGCAGGGCAGACCTGGCGCCCTAGGGGAAGTGGTCCACTGACACCCAGTGGGCAAGGTCTGGCAGCATCTCTTTGCAGTGGGGAGGAGCCAGAGGGGTCTGCCGTAGCTGAATGGCTGCTCAGATGGTGGGTCTGTCATGTTGTCACCACGCTCAGAACCCTCCCTTGGATATGTGGGATGCTGGGAGGATGCACAACTGTGTTAGACTTGCCTTGTTTGCTTTCTGTGACCCAGAGAAGCAGATCTTGGCACAAACTTTAAGCAACTCCTAGTTCGGTCTTCTCCCTGTGGGTGTAGAGAGCAGTGGCCTCCTGAGGGCAGGCTATGGACATGCTTTTATTTGGATTACCACAGAGGGTATTTTCCAGGCTTGCCCTTCATGATCAAAAACCTAGAGTGGAGACAAGAAAGGCCAGGGTAAGAGCTTGGTGTCCCCGAGACTGCACTTGTGGGGGAGGGTGCAGTCTGTGGGTCCTGAACCCTGTTCATCATGGAGCATGGGGATTCAATAACCAGCCTTGCACCTGCTCACTCATCTTTTGCTGAAGGACCCTGTGGGGCCCCTCTTGGCCAGATACATTCCGAGCAAGGCCAGGGACCCTTGCTAGCTTGCACATACTGATTTGTTCCTGCTGCTGTGTATCTGAAGGGCCAGGGCACCTGAGAATCCAGGTACCCAGGAGAAGGACCTTCCTGCAGGCAGAGCCACGGATGTATTTCCCATCAGGTGGGCAGCTTCAAATCTCAAGTCCACAGAAACCAGCCTGCCTCCCAGCACGAGTTGATTCTGGACCTACCCCTCCTTGTCCTCCTCAGGTTCCAGGGTGATTGCTGGCTGTCATCTGTGTGGCACCTGTGTGGGCTGACATCCCAGTGCAGCTGTAAGATAAACCCTCTGATTAAAAGGCAGAAGAGCAGGAGATACAAACCCACCTGTGCTTACGTCGCAGTGGTTGTCGGTGGGAGTGGCGGCTGCAAGTAGCGCATTCTGGGGCCCGTGTGAATATTGCCATGCGTGGTCCTGTCGGACTGAAGTCAGTGAGCCCCAAGTCTGCAGAGCAATGGAGCATTTACATGTCTGTATAAATCCTGCCTTTTTTTTTTTTTTTAAGATTTATTTGAAAGGTGGGAGTAGGGGGTGGGGCGTGCAGAGAGAAATCTTCCATCTGCTTGTTCATCCCCCAATTGTCCACAGTAAGCCAGATCTGTGCCAGGCCAAAGCCAGGAACCTAGAACTCCATCCAGATCTCCCACGCAGGTGGCAGGGGCCCAAGTAGTTGGGCCATTGTCTCCTGCTGCTTTCCCAGCTGTAGATCCGACTCCTGCAGTTGGTAAATGGGGCCATCAGCTGTCTTGTCCTGGGTGAGAGCTGTCACAAAAAGCTTTCATTGTGGGTTCTGTGTTCAAGAGTCTTCTCCAAGACCAAAGCGTGGGCCTCAGCCACCCAGGCAGGCACACCCTAAAGAGCAGGGGTGGGATGGCCTTGGTGTCTGCACAGCCTTTGTGATGAAGCCCTTGGGGTCATCCCTGCCCTGTGCCCTCTCCTCTCTGCCCCCGTCTCGTCCCTCCCTTGGGCTCCTCCAACCTCAGGAACCAGTGACCTCAGCTAGCCCCGCAGCTGCCTGCATCCTCCTTCCCTTTGTGCACATGCATGTGTTTCCCTGATGCAGTGCCCCAAGCTGGGCGGCTTAAAGTTATTTTCTCAGCAGCTCCAAACCTAGATGTTGGCAGGGCCAAGGGATCTCAGGGACCTAGGCAAGTTCTTCTTCTTCTTCTTTTTAAGATTTATTTATTTGAAAGAGTTACACAGAGAGAAGGAATCAGAGAGAGAGAGAGAGAGAGAGAGAGAGAGGAAGAGAGGTCCTCCATCTGCTGGTTCACTTCCCAGTTGGTCGCAATGGCCAGAGCTGAGCTGATCTGAAGACAAGAGCCAGGAGCTTCTTCCAGGTCTCCCACGCAGGTGCAGGGGCCCAAGGACTCTGGCCATCCCCCACTGTTTTCCCGGGCCATAGCAGATAGCTGGATTGGAAGTGGAGCAGCCGGGACTTGAACCAGTGCCCATATGGGATGCTGGCACTGCAGGTGGCAGCTTTACCCGCTATGCCTCAGCGCCAGCCCCGGGAAATTCTTTGCTTCTTCCTCACTTCTGGTGATCGCTGGCTGTCTCTGCCTCTGCCAGCCCTGGGTATCCCTATAACTTTAGCTTAACTAATTGTCACATCCACAGAGACCCTATTTCCAGATGAGGTCACGTTCCGAGCTTCTGGGCAGATCCAAGTTTGGGGAGGCACTGCTCGGTACCACGGATTTCTGTGATGTTTGGGGGGGACAAGGTTTTAGCAGTGGCCTGTCTGCCCATGCTGCTTCCTCTGCCTGGCTCTGTCTGGCGCTTTGCAGTCCATTGTCTCTCATCTGTGAAGGCTTAACTCAGAGCTCAGCTTTGCCTCCTCTGTGTGTGATCTCCCGCGGGAAGCACCTTCCCCCTCCGCCCCCAAGCACGCGTGCTGTCTCTGCATCCCCTGATGGCACTTCCTGTCTGGGTGTTTATTGCTATGGGTTGAGTATATCCCTTTGAAGGTCTGGTTCCCATCCATATCTCAGGCCTTGGCACTTAGCAGGTGCTCATAATTCATAATTGCTGTGATGGAGCTAAAGAGGCTGGTTATTCGGGTTTCTCTGAACATCAGCATCCAGAGCTGGCCTGAAAGGCAGTGAACGCATACCCTGGAAGGAGGTCTTTGCAGACTTTCCTCTGTGATGAGAAAACCGTTTAGCACTTCGTCAGCACATTCCTAGGTGATCAGAATGACGACCTGGCATGGATGTAGGCACATAAGTACGTCCACGTTTTCACACGTGAAGAAAGCTGTTTGTTTGTTGACGGAGCTAGAGGGGTCAGAGTTAATATTTGAAAAGAAACAGCTGAAGCTTGACAAGGGGCCGGCGCACCTGGCCTGGCCTCATCCTGGCACTCAGCTTTGGGGGAAGTTGGAGACTGTGAGGTGTGAGGGCATTGACCTGGAGGAGCCCAGAAGCCCAGTGTTAGTTTCTGACTTTATTTTTATTTTTTTATTTTTTTGACAGGCAGAGTGGACAGTGAGAGAGAGAGAGACAGAGAGAAAGGTCTTCCTTTTTGCCGCCATTGGTTCATCCTCCAATGGCCGCTGCAGCCAGCACATCACGCTGATCTGAAGCCAGGAGCCAGGTGCTTCTCCTGGTCTCCCATGGGGTGCAGGGCCCAAGCACTTGAGCCATCCTCCACTGCACTCCCGGGCCACAGCAGAGAGCTGGCCTGGAAGAGGGGCAACCGGGACAGAATCCGGCGCCCCAACCGGGACTAGAACCCGGTGTGCCGGCGCCACAGGCGGAGGATTAGCCTGTTGAGCCGTGGCGCCGGCCAGTTTCTGACTTTAATTACGTGTACCGGTTTGATCTCAGAAACTATGAAGCCATAGTCAAGTCCAGGGGAAAGTGGGTGAACAGGACATGGGAGACCTTGTGTGTGTGTGTGTGTACGCGCACATGTGTGTATGCACGCGTGTGTGAGTCCATGTGTGGGTGTGGGTGTGCGTGTGTGTGTGTGTGTGTGTACAGCCTCATGTGGTTTTCTAGGTCTTGTTGTCCCGCTCCCCAGAGGAAGGGAGTTAAAAGGGAAATAAATGGCCACAGTCATTTCCTCCAAGCGTGTGATGGGCTTCCACAGGAGAGAAGGACCTGGATCAGAGGAAGAGGGGGTAGGCCCGGGTAGAACTTAAAGAGAGGATCTGTTAGTACCATAGAGAGGCAGCTTCTTGTGAAGCAGAAGCTGGCGCGTACTTGGGGCAGGGGTGGGGAACGCCCGGCCCCCGGGCCTTGGAAGGCCTACAGTCGTTTGGGCTGACGCTGCCAAGGAAACCACGGGCAGGACTCAAAATTCACTCACTCTGTAACAGGCTAATTTTTAAGTTGATCATTTTGTATGGCCCATGAATGATGTTATAAATATTCACATGTCCCGTGGCAGAAAAATGGTTTCCCCCACTGGCTTAAGGTGCTATAATAAGAATTAGTATATGGGGGCCAATGTTGTGGCCCAGTGGGTTACGTCACAGTTTGCGACGCTGATATCCCATTTCAGAGTGACGGTTCGAGTCCTGGCTGCTCTGCTTCTTGGGCCCCTGCCACCTTTGTATAAGACCCAGATAGAGCTCTGGGCCCCTGGCTTCGGCCTGGACTAGCCACAGCCATTGTGGTCATCTGTGGAGTGAACCAACAGATGCAAGATTCTCTGTCTCTCTCCCTCCCTCCCTCCATCTCTCTCTCTGTCTCTTCCCTCTGTCTCTGTTACTCTGCCTTTCAAATAAACAAAGCTTTCTCTAAGAATGCCTTGTCTTACTTAATGTTCAGAACAAACCTAAGCCAGGCGGGCAACTCCTTAGGGAGCCGGAGAGTGGAAGGTAGACTCCTAAGTCTCCTATTTGTCCCGTCCTAACTGCCCCACTCACTTTGAAGTCTTGGAAAGACATAGAACGCAGAATTGTCTCCATTAATAATTAAGCTCGTGAGACAACGGCCTCAAGGTGAAGCCAACCTCGGCCAGCACCTGGTACCCTTGGCTCTTAGAGCTGGCCCTAGAATTTCTGCCTCCCTCCCTCCCCCGGGCTTGCTGCCACCCTGTCGATAGCCTCTGGGTTACACCTTCTATCCATTGAGTGTTGGAGCCTGCTTGTCGTGGTGCAGCGTGTGTTGTCATTGCCAGCCTGCAAGTGCGCAGTCTGAGGTTGACAGAAATGAAGACTGGGTTCAAAATCAAGGGCGAATGGGAAGAGCCAGGAGTCGTCGCTGGGACCCGAGCCTGCCGCAGTTCTGCTGCACTTACTTCCTCCCAGGCACAGAGCAGAGGGGTGGCCGTGGGAGGTGTAGACTTGTTAAGCCTTTTTTTTTGGGGGGAGGGGTTCTGTTTTTCCTTCAGAATTTACCTTTCAAAAACACGTCTTTCAGATTTTCAGGAGCTAAAATTTGCACGTTTCCAAGTGCTTCTCCCCACTCTGTTTAGGAAACACAAGTGCAAGGGTGAGTCCCCGGGCTCTGTTGCCATGGCAGCCGGATACCAGGCGGCAGGGACACCGCAGATCTGTTTGTGGTTGAATAGACACAAAGGTGGCAGCCTTTCACATTCCACCCTCTTTGTCCTGTAAGGCCACTGGGTCAGCAGAGTTGAACAGGACAGCGTGGCTGGCGGATCGGATCTCTGGGCTTCTTGTGCTGCTCCACTGCCGCCCTGTCCTTGTGAGTTCAAGTTTGGACCAGCTCAGGCCTCTGCACAGTTGAGAAGGTTCCTTTCCCGTTGGTGACAGCAGCTGCTTCTGAGCCTGCGTGTTCCACTTTCTGTATTGTTTAATATAGATTTCCGGGCTTGGTGTAATCATGGATTTCTAAAAGTTTATCTATTTTTATTTATTTGAAAGGCAGAGAGAGAGAGAGACAGATCTTTCATCCACTGGTTCACTCCCCAAACGGCTGCAACAGCCACAGCCAAGAACCAGAAACTCTGGGTCTCCCACGTGGGTGTCAGGGGCCCAAGCACTTGGGCCATCTGCTGCTTTCCCAGGTGCATTAGCAGGGAGCTGGATCAGAGCAGAGGTGGGACTCCATTGCAGGCATTCCCGGCAGCATGTTAACCTGTGCCACAGCGCCAGTAGCTACAAGTGTGTTTTTATATGCAGATCTTGAGTGCATTTCTGTTATAATTAGGGATATCTCTGTGCCACTCCTACAAACCTGTGTGCTCCGGGGAGGGGCATTTCCCTGGGTGGTGATGTTGGCAGGTGTATTGGCCTGCGGTATTACTGGAGCTCAGAGATCACTGTCTTGCCATGAGTCTTTGATGGTTCGTGTTTATCTGATGTAGATTGGGATTCACTGAAGGGTTTGCGTTTGTTCATCTCTGAGGCCCTTCTGGCCTGGGAAATCCCGTACATTTGTGAAATACTTACTCAGAATCCTAGGCCCCCTGGGGGTTCCGTGAATGGATCCATGCAGGCCACAGGTATTATGCATGTGTGGCAAAATCAAAGGTGGAGACCCTTGTGTGTGAGGGACTCACGCAGGCTTGCCCATGAGCGAGGTTTAGTGTGCTGGACCCTCTGCAGGACGTCACAAGTCACGTGTCGGGGCTGCAAGTGGTGGTGATGGTGGCTTGAGGGGTAGAGCTGCCGGGATGGGAGAGTTAAAGGAAAAAAAACATGCCTGGAAGAAATCAGCGCTGCTGTGGCCCTGTGTGTCCCCTCTTTGGAAGGTACAGAGGTTCAAAAATGGGAGGAGTACTGAGCCCTGACATTGGCTCGGGGGTCGGTGCTGCCTGCGTCCTGGCCTTGCAGACTGTGCTGGGCTACCACCGAAGGTCAGGGAGAAAACCCGACAGCCTCGGGCCCGCGGACTGTGTGGCTCTGGGGGCCGTGTCCCCGTGTCCCCGTGTGACACATGCTGCACGGCCTGCTGACACGGCCTCCTCGTCCCGAGACCTCAGCGTGGCTGAGTCTGGTGGGGCGGAGGGGTGCCCGTAGCCAGGGGAGGAAAGGCTTGCTGGGTTTTCATCCAGATCACAACCACTGGTTTTCACGTGGGCCACACTGGTCACAGGTCCCCTTAAGCTCTCTGGAAATCCTCACTTGCTGAGTTTGCTGGGTATGCTGTGTCCAGCGAACCTTTCACTCTGCAGGCCCAGCCTTGGGCGTCAGCCTGGGAGGCCGGCCTGGCCCACACTGGCTCTGCTGCCCCCGAGCCGAGGTGACAGTGCCCGCGGAAGAGGAGGACCCCGCCCACCCGCACAGCCCATCTCGTCGGGAGCTCCTGTGTGATGCCCTACCCCTGGGCATCCCCCGGGGGACCCCTAGGGCTCTCGGGTGGGTTTAGCCCTGGCCTAGTTTGGACAGTGGCCTCCAGGGCCGGCCCTGTCTTGGAAGGTTGGGAGCTGTGGGCCCTGCTGGGCCTGGTGCAGGCAGAAGTGACTTCCGCAGGCAGCAGGGGGCTCTCACTCGCCCTAGGCTCGTCCCCGCGGCCTGGCTGAGCTCAACAGCAAAACCCAACAACCACAATAGTGTTTTGCTCTGGAGAGGGACCCTAGGTGGATCTCTGAAAATTACCTTTGGATTTTTTTCAACATTTATGTATTTTTATTTGAAAGGCAGAGTTAGAGAGAGAGAGAGGTGAAGCAGAGAGAAAGAGAGATCTTCCATCTTCTGCTTCACTCCCCAAATGGCTACCACAGCCAGGGTTGGGCCAGGCCAAAGCCAAGAGCCTTGAACTCCATACATGGGTGGCAGGGGCCCAAGCACTTGGGCCATCTTCCACTGCTTTCCCAGGCCATAGCAGGGAGCTGGATTGGAAGTAGAGCAGCCGGGACTTGAACCAGTGCCCGCATGGGATGCCAGCGTTGCAGGTAGGAGCTTAACTAGCTGCTCCGCACCGCCAGCCCCACCTTCTGATTTTTGAATTCCCATCAGGGACATAGATTCTGCTGACCTCCAGGTGTGGCGAGATGTTTGGGTACATATAGGAGCCGGGGGTGAAAGAGTCTGAACTGCAGTGTGTGTGTGTGTGTGTGTGTGTGTGTGTGCGCGCGATCGATGCACGTGAGCTGGTGGTAGGCGGTGTGGGCGCACCTACCACAGAGCAAGTGTGAGAGTCAGGGAGAGCCGGGTGGAATACCAGGAGGTGAAGCAGCAGCTGACCCTGTCCCGAGCAGCCACCTGCAGAGGGGCGAGGGGGAGCTGGGGATCAAGGGTCAAGTCTCCGGAGCACGCAGAGGGGGCTCTGCACAGAGATCCATAAGGACCCCGGCTCAGCGCAAGGGCCCCTCCGCCCCCAGGGAAGCGGCTCCTGCTCCCCACGCTGTCCTAGGCGCTTGGCAGCTCTTCCCAGTGCTCCTGAGCCCCACCCGTGCCAGGGGACAAGCAGCTCACAGTCACATAGCTTCCGTTCCACCTGCCAGGCCGAGGGGAAATTGCTCCCATCTCATGTTCCCAGGGCTTGGCAGACTGCGGTACCTGAAGAGCAGGGAGTGAGCGGCCGAGGCACTGGGTTGTGGTGGGGGAGTTTTGGACTCCTGGAAGCGTGGTCTGAGCACGTTTCCTTGGGTGGGCCTGTCCCTGGCTGGGACGGCGTTAACTAGCCGCCTTAACGCCGAGCGCAGATCAGTGAGACGCTGCTGGGGATGTAACTTACAAAGCCTTGCCGTGACTGTTGGGTGGGGGCGTGGCTGACAGACTTGTAGGTCATTTGTAGACTGTAGGTCAAACTCTTAAAGCAGAGCCTCAGGAGCGGCTGGGGTCGTGGTTGACAAAGCCTCCAGCTGGTCAGCCAGGGGCTGCCTCTGCTTGGTGCCCAGTGGCGCTCTCGAGTGCCTCTGGGAGCCTAGGAATGCTGTGTGGTCATCCAGGAAGCATGGGCAGCCCCGTCGTGGTGCTCCACCCGCCCTGGTGCTCCATCCATTGTCCTTAAGCCCTCTCAGCTGAGCTGTTTAGCCATCAAGAGGCTCTAAACAGCAAGATGGAAACATCGGCAGCATCTAGTGAGCAACTCGGGGACCAAACACTGAACCTCCAGTAGGCCTTCCTCTCCTGGGGGTCCTCATTTCCCTCTTTGGGAAACTGAGGAAGCATAGGACAAGTTCTGTGTAATCGAAGCCAGATGGAACTTCTTCCTCTTTCGACTGTTGGCTCTGGGGTTCTGTGACCAGTGGGAGAGGTCGTCGAGACGGTGGGCAACAGGACCTCACATTTAAATTCCCAGCCTGGGGAAGGGTGTGCTGGGAGCTGCCAGCCCCTGCCGGGAGGCCGTCCTACTCAGACTCAGGAAGGCTGTTTTTCCGCTCTAGCCACACTGATTGAACAAAACGCCTTGGCACTGACTTTGCCCTTCTCTTCCCAGCATCCAGCGAGCGGCTTTGGTGGTGCTGGAAAATTACTACAAAGATTTCACCATCTACAACCCGAACCTCCTGACAGCCTCCAAGTTCCGAGCGGCCAAGCACATGGCCGGGCTGAAAGTCTACAACGTGGATGGTGTGTGCCTTGAAACACTGTCAAGCTTGGGCGGAGTGGGCACAGTTGCATGACATCGGGGGTGGACGTCACACTGTGTGTGCTTCTGCTTCCCCTCTGTGCTTGCCTGTTGGGGCCTTCACTCTACAGGACAGTCAGGCTATCTTCCTCCCCCTCCCTCTCTCCCTCCCTCCCTCCCTCCCTTCTTCCCTCCCTCCTTCCTCTCTTCCTTTCCCTTCCTCCTCCCGACCTCCCTCCCTGGTGCAAACATATCTTCGGAGGAACATTGATCAGCAGTTTACATATGTGGGAAGTTTCATTCATTTAGGGATTGAATGATTGGAAACAACAGTGGTGTGTGTTTCCCGCCTCCTTGTGGGAACACCTTGTATTGAAAGCTTTCAGGAGAGGGCTGCGTTTTCAAAAATTGGACGAATCACCAGAGACTCACAGGGCTCTGCCAATCCATCAGGACTGGCCATCTCAGTAGTTCTGGATCTGGTGAGGCACTCACGGGCCGTTCTCAGCCCTGGCCGAGCTGGGGAGGAGAGGGTGGCAGGAGGCCAGCAGGCAGGCTGGGGCAGTCTGGGCAGTGTTTCAGGCTATCAGGTGATTGAGTGTAAGACACAGGACACCGTGTCACTTCTCGCTGGGCAGCCCGGGTCGGGGCAAGAACTGTGCAAACCCTCGAAATGGATCATGTTGTCAACAGGTTAGGTGATTTACACACGGGGTCAGTCTACCGTGGCAGTCCCCGTCCTCCCTGGCCTTGTCTGCCCAGGTGCAGGGCGCCCTGCCTGGTGAATCCCGCAGCGTTGGTGGAATTCTCCTGTGACCTGGGAGCTTAGCAGAGATCCCCCCTGGTGGAACCGGGTCACAGCCCAGTGCGTCACCCCTAAGAAAGCCACAAACCTGCCTTAGCCCACTGAAAAGCTGAGGTGCCCCAAATGAGACAGGGCTGTTGCATGTGCGTGAATACTCAGGTTGTTTCTCTTGGTTGCTGTGCCACCCCGGCACGGCTCGGCATCCCGTGCGTGACCAGTGTGACTCTCTTTCTTTCTCTGTCCCTATTTTCCCTTCCCTCTCATCTGCTCTCATTGTCTCGGGCTGAAATGGGACGTGCAGCTGCCCAGGTGGACAAACTGCAACTTTGTGTGACAGACGGTGAGTGCCATCTTCACACACGCTGCTGACACTCCCTGCCCGCGTTTGCCCCGTCCCGTGTCTCTTCAGCCCTTCTGCGTTCTTTTCCATTTCCGCCGGTCAGATTGGCATCAGGCAGTTAGATGTCCCTGCTCCTGTCTGTGCCCTAGCCACAGTGAATGTGAAGCCGGGCGACTCCATGCCCTAGCCTGGGAAGTTAGGTCTAGGATTGGTGCGTGTGCTTCAGCCAAGCTGGGGGCACCGTGTTGTCATTGTCTGCTTGGCGTCCCGGCCCCTTAGGATTAAAACCGCTCTTGTTCCACCACCCTTCCCCAAAGGCCCCAGCAACAATGCCACCGGCCAGTCACGAGCCATGATCGCCGCAGCTGCCCGGCGCCGAGACTCGAGCCACAACGAGCTGTACTACGAAGAGGCCGAACACGAACGGCGGGTGAAGAAGCGGAGAGCGAGGTTCGTGCCCTCTTGCTGGAGGCTGGCTTTGCTCTTTTTACCGTGAGAATGAAGTTTCCATGTATGTACAGATGGGACCTGCCTGAGCCTGGGGTGTGCACTTTGCTCTGGTGTTGCTGGGAAGGCTGTGCAGACAAAGGTCGGCAGTTCTGGCCCCACCTGCAAAGGTTATGAAGATGAGGTGGCGAAAGGGCTCAGCCATCGCCGGCAGCACTGGCATCTCGTGTGAGCGCCAGTTCGAGTCCTGGCTGCTCCACTTCCAGTCCAGCTCCCTGCTATTGCACCTGGGAAAGCAGCAGAAGGTGGCCCAAGCGCTTGGGCCCCTGCACCCACATGGGAGACCCAGTTGGCATTTCAGGCTCCTGGCTTCACCTGGCTCAGCCCTGGCCATTTCAGCCATTTGGGGAGTGGATCAGCAGAAGGAAGATCTCTATTTCTGTCTCACCTTCTTTCTCTCTAACTCTGCCTTTCAAATAAATAATTAAATTTTAAAAGCAAAAACAAAAGATGGGGCCTGAGAATTTGCATTCTAATGTGTCCTCAGAGGATGCTCTAGCAGCTGGTCCTGCCCTGGCTTTGCAGATCCGGTTATACACAGGTGCTTAAAGAACTTTGTGGAAAAGGAAAGAAACATTTCTTTTGGTGGAAACAAATTGGGACAGCCATGCATAGTTTTTTCCTAACATGTATTTTCCACGAACATTTTGATTTTTTTTTTTTGATAGGCAAAGTTAGACAGTGAGAGAGAGAGAGAGACAGAGAGAAAGGTCTTCCTTCCGTTGGTTCACCCTCCAAATGGCCACTATGGCCGGCGCGCTGTGCTGACCCGAAGCCAGGAGCCAGGCGCTTCCTCCTGGTCTCCCATGTGGGTGCAGGGCCCAAGCACTTGGGCCATCCTCCACTGCCTTCCCGGGCCACAGCAGAGAGCTGGGCTGGAAGAGGAGCAACCGGGACAGAACCGGCGCCCCAACCGGGACTAGAACCCCAGAGTACTGGCACCACAGGTGGAGGATTAATCTAGTGAGCCACGGCACAGGCCATGATGTTTTAAAAATTACTTATTTGAGGGGCCAGCACCCTGGCTTACTTGGTTAATCCTCCGCCTGCGGCGCCAGCATCCCATATGGGCGACGGTTCTAGTCCCAGTTGCTCCTCTTCCAGTCCAGTTCTCTGCTGCAACCGGGAAGGCAGTGGAGGATGGCCCAAGTGCTTGGGCCCTGCACCCGCATGGGAGACCAGGAGGAAGCACCTGGCTCCTGGCTTTGGATCAGCACAGTGCGCCGGCTGCGGTGGCCATTGGGGGGTGAACCAACGGAAGGAAGACCTTTCTCTCTGTCTCTGTCTCTGTCTCTCTCACTATCTAACTCTATATGTCAAATAAATTTTTTAAAAAATTACTTATTTGAGATGTGCAGAGAGACAAAGAGCTCCCATTGGCTGGTTTAATCCCCAGATGTCCTCAGTGGGGGAGGAGGGAGAGTGAATCAGGAGCCAGACACTCCATCCAGGTCTCTCACATGAGTGGCAGGAACCCAAGTACTTGAGCCATCACCCCTGCCTCCCGGGGTCCATGTTGGTGGGAAGCTGGAGTCAGGAGCCAGAGCCAGGAATCACACGCAGACACTCTCACATGGGACACAGGCGTCTTAACCGACCTCTCACTTGCTTGGCTGGATGCCTGCCCCTGCGTGAGCTTTCGGACTAGCCTGCTATGAGCCGAGGGAGACAGAGGTGGTTCCCATCCTGAGCGCTGCTGCTCTCCCTCGCTCTTCAACAGGATGCTGGGCCATGGCTGGACCCAGGGGGCGCAGCCCGGGGTCCTCACAGCTTCCGTGTGCACACGCCCCCTCTCCGTGTGTGCGCAGCGTCTGGGGCCTCAGACCTTTCACCACAGAGACACCAGAGAGGGCTGCAGTGTGTTTCCCAAGCTCCTTAGCGGCAGCATTGGGAACAGTCCTCTCCTGGCCTCGGGGCTCCTTCCTCCCGAGACCCCTCGCGCAGGTTACTATCTGCCATTGCCGGTCCAGGGGACAGCCCAGGCCGGGAGCAGTGCACACAGGCAGGCCCTGGGGGCGGAGGTGGTAGGCGGCACCCTTCCGGCCCTCACCCCGTGGCGGGCAGCGTCCTGATGACTGTTCTGCGTCGTCTTCCAGGCTGGTGGTCGCCGTGGAAGAGGCCTTCATCCACATCCAGCGTCTGCAGGCCGAGGAGCAGCAGAAAGCGCCGGGGGAGGTGATGGACCCCAGGGAGGCCGCGCAGGCCATCTTCCCCTCCATGGCCAGGGCGCTGCAGAAGTACCTGCGCACCACCCGGCAGCAGCACTACCACAGCATGGAGAGCATCCTGCAGCACCTGGCCTTCTGCATCGCCCACGGCATGACCCCCAAGGTGCGCCGCCGAGCCGGCCAGTCCCCTTGTGGGCTTACTGGGAGCCCTAGGCCAGAGGCGGCCCTGGGACACAGAGTGATGAGAACTGGCAGTTCTCACTCACCTTACGTTATCTTCTTAGTAATGGGTCTTTGGATGCGTCAGAGGGGAGGCTTCCCCCGGGAGACAGCGTGGAGCAGGGATTCTCTGTGGTCTCTGGAGCAGGAGTGACTCGTGCTAACCCAATTCCTGCCCCAGCAACCTGTGTCACCTCGGGCAAACAGCCAGGTGGCCTTGTGCCTTGGGTTCCTAGCCTCTACTGTGGGACCCTGCTAAGACCACCCACATGGTGTCTTTCTGGGGAAGGTCTAATACATGTGAAGTGCTTAAAACAGTACTTGTCATGAGATGCACTGACTTAATAGTTATCATGGGTGGTGGAAATAATGCCATCACTTTGATTGGCATTTTAGGTGCTGTGGAATTAGTTTTACCAAATGGATTTTTACATCAAGATACTGGAGCACTTTCGGGATGTTACATGTATCCAACAGAGGGCCATGGCCAAGGAGACAAAATATGATAGTTGGTCCCCCTTTATCTGAGGGGGCTGCAGTCTAGGGACCTTAGTAGATGTCTGAAAACACAGATGGCACTGAACTGTTTATGTAGTGTTTTCTCTCATACTCACATACATGTGATAGAGTTTAACTGATGAACCAGACACACATAGAGGGTAACAACAATAGTAATAAAATAGATCAGTTATAGCCGTGCACTGAGGTACTGATGCTGTGACTGTTACCTGGTGAGCTGCATTGCTGAGCAGCTAACCCGTGGGTATCTGTGTACTGGCTGCCCTGGTCAGAGGGGTAACGCACCCACTGGATGGGCCGCGAGGGGACCGCGTGAGATTTCATCACTCCTCTCACAACAGAGCACGATTTAAACCTTAAAGAGTCGTTTAGTTTTGGAATTTTCCAATTAACATTTTCAGAGCACCGGAACCCGAGGGTAGCTGAAACCGTGGAGGAGCAAAGCCACAGGTGGCAGGGGCTGTGCTGTAGCGTGAGGGCATGGTAAATGACGCGCGTTCAGGTCCCGCCTCCATCACTTCATTGGTTTGTGACTGTGCACAAGTTATTGTATGCTTGTTTCCTCTTTTATAGAATGGGATCCATAGTAATCTCTCCCTAACAGGATTATTATACAAGAACCACCCGAAATATGACAGGCTGGCATGTAAACCTCCTGGCAGAGAGGAAGTGATGGCATGTAGTGCACGTGTGACACGTGGTGGTGCTGTGTGTGCTAGGGCTCCTGTTCCTCCCTGCACTGTGCTCTTGGGTGTCTGGCTGGTCAGGCTGTCAGTCAGTAACAGCCTTAGGAAAACACTACAGAAATAACCAGCAGGAAACCTTAAGGCTCTCCTGGTTTTTGGGCTCCCTAAGCCCTCTCTTAAGAAAAGTGTTTGGCACAGTCACAGGTATACGCAAATATACACAGAGGTGTGTTTTTTGCAAAGTAATTGTAAGAAGTCCAAACCGTACCTAAATTTAAAATAGAGCAGTGGCTTATAAACTCTGGTCTGTCGCTTGTTGAAACACGGAAACATCTTCCTTGGACTATTAAGTTACAAAGGGCAGAATGCCACACAGTAGGAACACCACAGCTGCCGGTATGCAGAGTGATGGTTTGTAAGAGGTGGAGCAGAAGAGTTATTTTCCTTTTCTTTCAAAAGTTTTGAACGTTTCCTGATGGATTTCTGGTTCATTTTTTTAATTGTACTTTCCTAAATTAAAAATAATAATCTTTGTATAAATGTGCAAATGTTAAAGAAAAGTGTAATGGAGAAAGTGAGGTTGTCCTCCCTAAGCAGTTCGTACTGAGGAGAAGCTGCTGTATTTCCTACAGATGGTGGTGTGTGTGTGCGTGTGCGTGTGCGTGTGTGTGTGTATGTGAGAGAGAGAGTGGGAGAGAGAGGAAGAGAGAGGTAGAGCAGAATGGAAAAACGAGATGTGTTCACAGTTTATAGAAGGTATGTATGTATGTAGGTAGGTAGGTGGATAGGTGGGTAGGTAGATATTTGGGGGGGAGGGGCCACTTGCTTTCTTCAGTTAAAGCTCTCCCTTGGCTGTCTTTCCATATCAATACATACAGCTCCAACCCATGCAGGTCAGACTCATTCCTTGTGTGTATGTGTGTATGTTTAAGATTTACTTATTGGCCCGGCACCGTGGCTCACTTGGCTAATCCTCCGCCTGCGGCACAGGCATCCCATATGGGCACCGGATTCTAGTCCAGGTTGCTCCTCTTCCAGGTCAGCTCTCTGCTGTGGCCTGGGAGTGCAGTGGAGGATGGCCCAGGCCCTTGGGCCCTGCACCTGCATGGGAGACCAGGAGGAAGCACCTGGCTCCTGGCTTCAGATCAGCGCAGCACACCAGCCGTAGCGGCCATTGGGGGGGGGGGGGGGTGAACCAACAGAAAGAAGACCTTTCTCTCTGTCTCTCTCTCTCACTGTCTAACTCTGCCTGTCAAATAAATAAATAAAAATTTATTTATTTATCTGAAAGGCAGAGTTACAGAGAGAGAGAGAGAATCTTCCATCTGTTGGTTCACTTCTCAAATGGCCACAGTGGCTGGGGCTGGACCAGGCTGAAGCCAGAAGCCTGGACTCCCCTCTGGAGAAGGGAGGAACCCAAGCACTTGGGCCGTCTTTCTCAGTCTTTCCAGGTGCATTAGCAGAAGCCTAGACCAAAAACGGAGCGGCCGGGACTCCATAGGCGCTCATAAGGGATGCCAGCATCTCGGGCGGCATAACCCACAACTCCAGCTCCTCACTCCCTGTTAAACTGATGCCTGTTGATTCACATTTGGATTAGGGCTTCTCATGAGAGCCAGGGGCTGGCTGTTTGCATTCCCAGACTTCACATGAAAACTGTCATTGGTTGTATTTGTGTGGCACCTGCCACTGCCTTCACTGTGTGCCCACAGAGTTGAATGGTTATGGTGGGAAGGCTGAACTGCTGAAAATATTTACATTTATAGAAAAGTTCACCAACCCCTGGTCAAAACGGGGTGGCGATGAGTGTCTTTTTTGCATATGTACCAGTGCAGGTCTCCCTGGAGGACCCATTTCTAGCAGAAGAACATCTGGATCAAAGTTAAAGATCGCTCCAGATGTCCAGGATCCTTCAGCGTCTGCTTTTGCCCCTGGCTTCCCCACACACTTGGCAGGATGTGATGTTATTCTTTCTGCATCACTGTTCATCTAAAAGGAGGAACATATTTTTTATTATTTAAATTCGTGTTTCTTTAGTTATTAGCATGATAGGCAATGTTTCCTTATTTTCCATTCTTCTATACATTATTTTACATTTCTTAATTGTTGAATTGTTTCTTTTTCTTATGATTGCTAAGAGCTGTCTTCATATTAGAAGTATCAAAGTAGACACGACCCTACCTTCTGTCCTGGAACAGCCGCCCAGAGGTCAGAAATAGCAATCCTGGCAGTAGCAGGGCAGTGTGCATGGAGGGAGCTACCAGTTCCGACTGCCCTTGACCTCTGAGAGCAGACTGGTAGGGCCCAGTGTTTCTGTGTTTTACTGCCTCTTCTCACAGCCAAATCAGTGTATTTATTTGATTTGATCCACACGGTTGAGCCCCTTATGTGCCAGGCACATTAGAAATTCATATTAAAAAAAATAAAAATAAAAAAACGCAAAAATAGTTCCTGTCCTGCAGGAGAATGGAGCCCAGAGTGAGGACTGCAGCTCTGTGCCACCTTGGAGTGGGGTGCGGTGTCAGTGATGGCTCTGGGCAGACCATGGCTCCAGCCAGCCCCACCTTGCTTGCCCTGGCTGTGCTCGCCATGCCTGGCAGTGCTGTGAGTGCTTCCAGAGAGCCTTTGCCGTGAGTTCGGTAGTGCCGTCGTCCCCACTTACAGAGACTTGTGCAATGTCACACAACCCAGGAGTCACAGTGCATGCACATTTTTTTTTTTTTTTTGAGGCAAAGACAGGGAGAGCCCCTAACCATGGACTCATCCACAAGGAATCCAGTCCAGGTCTCCCCCGTGGGTGGCAGGGACCAAACCCTTGAGGCATCACCTACCGCCTCCCAAGGTGCTTATTACCAGGAAGCTGGGATCAGGAGTGGCCCTGCGGTACTGAATTGCAAGTGTCTTAACCCCTATGACAGATGCCTGCCCTGAGCACGCACCGTTGCCATGTCAGAGAGGCTTCCCCCAAATGACACAGTTGTGAGAGTCCACCACAGGGATCTGCTGCGACAGGCTGGGCTCTGCTCTGAGGTCTCAGCTTACTTGGGAATTGTTGGGTGAGAAGGTGACCCCTAGCGGCCTCCCTAATTGCTCTCTATCACCCACAGGCCTTCCTGGAACGGTACCTCAGCGCGGGCCCCACCCTGCAGTATGACAAGGAGCGCTGGCTGTCAACGCAGTGGAGACTGGTCAGCGAGGAGGCCGTGACCAGCGGGTTGCGAGACGGACTCGTGTTTGTCCTCAAGTGCTTGGACTTCAGCCTCGTAGTCAATGTGAAGAAAATCCCATTCATCGTGCTCTCGGAAGAGTTCATAGACCCCAAGTCCCACAAATTCGTCCTGCGCTTACAGTCGGAGACGTCGGTTTGAGAGTTCTATATTTGTGGCTTTATAAAAAGAGGAATATATAGAGATCTATCTATCTATCTGTGTGTATACCGAGGGGTATCTGTTGAGTTGTCTGTTCTGTTCTCTCCGTGGCTGACTGAAGCTGGCAGGTGATGGACCAGCCTCCTTTTTGACCATCAGCACTTTATTTGGAAGAAAGCAGGGGAGGTGCACTCGGAGGAAGGGGACACCGAACTTTCTAGAAAGGACTTCTGCGGAAGCCGTTCCCCGGAGCGTCTTTGACAGCTGTAACCAAAGCGGAGCCGCTGTGTTCCGGGAGCCTCGCCTTACAACAACCCAGCCGGTCCACCTCGGAGGCTTCCAGGGGACTCACTGTTAGTCTGTTTCAGGATCCCAGGCCCTACACGTCCACGTGTTTGTGTGTGTGTGTGTGTGTCAGACTGTCCAGTACCGCGTCCCCCACGGAAGCTGTGGGCGGTTCAGGAGATGCCTGTTTTACCTTTGCTCGCTGTTGCCTTAGATTCCTCAGAGAAAGATCCCAATGACACAAACGTGCACTCTCAGTTTACAGCTATTAAGGGATCTGCTTATAGTTTTTTTTTTTTTTTTTCCTCCCTTAAAGAGATAACCTGCCTGCTCTTTTTCTGACCCTGCTCTCTCCTGGCCTCAAGCAGCCAGGCCTTTCCCAGCCCTGGAGTTCTGCACTGACTCCCCCTCCCCCACCTGCCAGGCAGCCCTGGCCACCCAGGCTGGTCCTTGCAGACCTGCACTCTGTGTGTGCGATCCAGCTGTTGGCATAGCCTGGGGCGGTTCCCCAGGTTGACCCCCTAGCAAAGTGTGGGGTGCCCACCAGGTAGAATGCAGGAGAGCAAGGCAGCTGGAATGCCCCTTGGAGGCTGCAGCAAGAGCCCTACCCCACCCAATCCTCCCCACTGCTCCCCACCGCCCAGGGAAAGACTAACACTGTGACCCCAGGCCTGGCAGGGGCAGCTTGGAGCCCTCGGAGTTCCTGGGGGAAGTAAGACCCCTGAAAGCACATACCGAGCCGCCCTGCCGAGGGAGACCAGACAGTACCGGCCGCACTGGCAACGGCTGCTGTCCAGGCCCTGTGTTTTCTGACCAGCGTCACTGTGCAGTCCATCACCTCGGCCTCTTACTCCCCAGAAAGGGGCTTGTTTAGCTCCTGAGGTGCAAATAACACTTTGTTGGTCCCATGGGGAGAAGGGAAAGGAGAGAAGAGGGAGCCCATCTTCAGGTCTGGAGTGACTCACCTGGCCTCTGTGTCTTACACGCAGCTGAGTGCAATGCAGTGGGCTCCCTCACCCCCGCCCCAGCCGGCCCAGGGGAAGCAGGTGCTGACTCCTCCCACCCCGAGGGAGCCTGCTGCAAGGGAAGCTCCTTCCAGTTAGCTTGCAGTGAGCTATCTTTGCCTCCGTTTGCCTTCCTGTATCTGCTGCAGACCCATACAAAGTATTTCCTCTTGCTTTCCCCAGGGACTGAGGCCACTCAGTCACCTCACCCGAGCAAAGGATGACACTGTCCAAATGTTCTTTATCTGTGTGCACGTGCCCTTACCATTTCATGCGGTCCATGGGCGGGATGGTATTTTGCGCATCCGTTCCTCAGTCAGAATTGACTGTGAATGTTTGCAATGCACCTGTACCTGAAGAAAGTAAAGCACATTCCCGAACCAGCAGTCTTCCGCTCCAAAAGCTGTGTGGAAGAAGAAGGAAGGGGAAACCCAGGCAGGTGGCGGCGTGGAGCCAAGATGGACTTTGAGAGGCACCTGCTGTGTAAGCCTGGTGCTTTCCTTCTTAGCTTCTGCCTTTGGGTCCCTTCAACTGGAAGTTCCTTATGACGTCTTTCTCAGGAAATATTTGGGAGATCGCGTGCGGGATGGCGAAGCTGCGTGAGACCTCGGCCGTGTCCAGGTGGGGCAGAGGCCTCTGCGTCATAAGGATGCAGCTGGAAAGGCCATACATGGATGCACATTCAGATGACAATGACACTACTGCTCAGCATTCCGAATCCCTGTGCTTCCCGCCCTGCTCTCAGTGGCCATCCCAAAGGGGTGAAGTTGGATTCATGTGCTTTGGTGTGTACATCCCAGCAGGGTGAAGAAAGGTTTAAATTAAGGAAAATTTATTTTCTCCCTCTCACAGTCTTTGCATAGGAGAATGTCAGACTTTCTGAAATTATTGTTTCTGTTTTAAATTGAGTATCGATTTTTTTTTATGCTGACTTTGTATTGGGTTCTTTTTGAAATAACAAAATAAAATGCAAGAACTTTGTAAAGCCTTTGCACTTTCAACCTCTTAATAGCTTGAGTTACTGGCGCAGTGGGAACAGTGGAAATGGCATTAAACAATGGGAGGTTTCAGAATGCTACATCACACACTTGCACACAATGCATTTTTGTTTCAGTTCTTGCAACCAGTAGGCTGTTCCTTTTCAAAGGGGTAAGTGGTACCCTAAGGCTAGTGGAATATATGTTCATATTAGAGGATATGGGGTTTCCTTTGCCCTAAATATTTATAGATTTTTTTTCTATGACAACCTGTTGAGATTTGAACAGTGTTACACTGAGAAACTCAACAAGCAGTCTATATCTGAGTCCCTTCTTCCCTGGTGGTGGTCTAACCAGTAGGTAACTTTTGTTCTTACAGGTGTTCTTTTGAAGATTGGATCGTTTTTAATGGTCTACGAACTGAATGTTTCAAAAGGCTGCATCGTTAGGGTTGGAAGGGATTTTAGGGCTCTATAGTTCATCTGTCCTTTGTGTTACCCGTTGCGTCATCGTTTTGCTGAAGTCCGTAACGCCAGCCCCAGAGAACCTGCTTGACCACCGATTTGTCACCCAACTGTGATCTTCCTTTCTCCCTCTTGGCATCTCTTGAGAGGACAAATTCTCGACTGCACCTGGTAAGAGGAAGGTGGCCCTGGTGTGCCCCAGCAGTAAGGGCTGCATCACAGCCGTGTTCGCTGGAGCCCGCTCTCCTCCTTTAGATTCTTCCTTGTATCAGGCCCCTCTGACCCCCAAACAGCAAGAAAGAGACAGATCACGCTGTATGACAATCACTACCCAAGCTTCACCACCCAGGAAGCTGTACTATGTACCTTAATATAACTTTAAAAAAAAAAAATTGAGCTTCTTTTTTTTTAAAAGATCAGTTGCCAAAAGCACAGAACTATTAACATGTGGTGTAAGTATTTTGGGGTTGTGTTTGCACTCACGGATCTTGTTACAAAAATAAATCGCTGCTGTGGGCTTACTAGTCTGTAACCCCAAGGTCTTGCCTCTTAGGTCCATAGAGCAGTTCTCGCATGGTACCCAGTGCAGTGGGAACTGAGATAGTTTAGACACTCTATTGAAATCACTGGATTGAGCTGTACCCAAATGGATACTCAGAAAATTAGGTTTGAGGTCATATTTGGACAAAACATTATATTTTGGTCAAAGAAGGAAGAGTGCTAACACAGCGTTTGTCAGGTACTGTGTATTGGATGTTGTACAGCCTTGTCCCCACCCTCTTGCAAGGTAGGAGTGATCTCTGATTTACAGGTGAGAAAAAGGAAGATCAGATAGGGAAGGACTTGCCCTGGGTCTCATGGAATTTCAGATGAGATACTTGATTCCAGTCCCTCCATCCCCTGTACCTTGGAGTCTGATCTAAGTGATTGGCATTTCTGGATGTGGAGGAGGAGCCCTGAGACCCAATTTTGAACCAGAGACAGGGGTTCCTTGTGAGGCAGGAGCTCTGTCATGCTGAGCTTACACGGCATGGGCTTTGGGAAGCTTCAGACTATGCTGGCAGGTTTCTTAGGGTTCTCAGTGGGAAGCACTTGAGAACCCATCTTGCCCTCAGGGGAGGCTCAGGCTTGCCAGTGCTGCACCCAGGGCAAGACAGAGGTGCTGTTGTTCCCAGCAGGCACCCTGGGCTTCGGCCACTCCCACCTTCCGCCCCCACCCTGCTGCCGTAGGCAGGATGAGCTCCTTGGGCCCAGGGAGGCATGCAGGGGCTTGGCTTGGCCTCTTCCTGGGGCTAGGGCGATACGGTGCCCCAACCACTTGCCCCAGTTGTGGTGGGGGAGGGGCTGCCTGCAGGCTCAGCCTGGGAGGTTGGGAGCTGGACTACCTGGCCTTGCCTCCTGGACTTCCGGTGTCGTCAGCAGGCAATTTGCATCCTACTGCTTGCCCACACTTGCCCCAAAGACTTTTGACAAATGTTCTCTACTCCAGGGCCTTTGCGTTTTGAATCAGACATGCACAAACTATCATTTTCTGCCCTGCCAACATCTCAGTGGAGAATTGGAGAGGAAGATGGTGCCCATGTCCCCCAGTGTCACTTCCTATGAGGAATTCAGCCTGCAAAAGGTGGGAAGAGAGATGTAAAAGCAACAACAACAACAAAATGCAATTCAATTTTAGGACTGTGAGTCCCTTTTCCCGGGTCAGTCCATTTCTACTTAAATAGCCCAGTTTGTTTGACCTGTGAGATAAATCTTGGCTATGGATTCCTTGAGACTCCCTAGCACAGCAGAGTCCTACAACTGAAACCGCACACCAAAGGCTACTTTCCATATGGCCATTAGAGTCTATGGTCTATGTCTCTGGCAGCTTCGAAACATCTGTGTTTTTTGTTTTTTTTGTTTTTTTTTTTTTTTTTTGACAGGCAGAGTGGATAGTGAGAGAGAGAAAGACAGAGAGAAAGGTCTTCCTTTTTGCCATTGGTTCACCCTCCAATGGTCGCTGCAGCCAGCGCATCTCGCTGATCCAAAGCCAGGAGCCAGGTGCTTCTCCTGGTCTCCCATGCGGGTGCAGGGCCCAAGCACTTGGGCTATTCTCCACTGCCTTCCCAGGCCATAGCAGAGAGCTGGCCTGGAAGAGGGGCAACCGGGATAGAATCCGGCGCCCCAACCGGGACTAGAACCCGGTGTGCCGGTGCCACAAGGCGGAGGATTAGCCTGTTAAGCCACGGCGCCGGCCAACATCTGTGCTTTGTCCCTGTCTCAAAGAGATAAAGACACTTACAAGTCTTGGGGACAGATGTGATGGGGTCCCCAGGCTCTTATGTGAAGGGTGTCTTTGTCACTGAAATACTTGCTTGCCAATAGGGGAACATACAGTTGTCAATGTTGCATGCACTTCTATTTATCTGAGCTATCACTTGCCGGCCCGAGCTTCAAGTTGTGAAGTTGTTCATCATTTAGGAGTTGTGAACCCTAGAAAGCCCTCAGTTTGAGAAAGCTTCATCTGCCAGCGCTAGACTGTTGGCTAAGGGAGTTAGCAATGGGACACCCATGTCTGATCTGCAGGTGACAAGTGTAGTGCAACTTGTGTTGTAGGAATTTACACAGAGGCACATCAACCCTGTCCCAGGGACCGGGTGGAAGGAGGTGGCAGCTGCTTTCCCTTGGCCAGGGCCCCTCAGTTAAAGAAGCAATGGAACATTCACTTAGTGTCGATCAGCATTCTTTAACAAAGAAAATACATTCTTATAAAAAGATCTAATCTTGGGTGGCAACTCCTCATTGTTCTAATGGCTTTATGGTAGGTTTTAATGTTCAAATGTTAAGCCCCTCTGGGACCCCCACGTTAGGACATGAATCAACTTGATTTCCAGGCAGTCATTGCTGAGTGTAACTGTCGCCCAGGGCACAGGACCTCATCAAGGCTGACGAGGGAGCAGACATGGCACGCTGCAGAGGTGACCCCAACTCGCTTTGTGGATGACCACACCCTCCACAAAGATGCCAGCCGGAGCACCAGGGAGCCCTGGGCCAGGCCTCTTTTGGGAGAAGATGCTTTGACAGTTGTGTTTGCAAGGAGGATTCTACGTGACCGGCTTTTGAATCCAGCCTCCACCCAGAAAGTTCAGTGATGAAACCATCACCATCTCACGGAACCATAACTGCAATACCGTGGCCCGGGACCGTCGGTGTTCTTTCGGAGGAGTTGAATGTGCACTTTGCCACCAGGCCAAGCAGCCTCTACTCAGGTTCCCCGTTTGTGTACAGCAAAGCCCGAGTGTGAGTTCCTACAGAAACCAGGAGCGGGGATGGACTGGGACACTTCTAAACGTGCAGATGAATGAATTACACTACCAGCAACCACCTGCAGAGTCTGTGGGACTTACATTCCTAAGATTTATGCGGTGGGACCTCTTCTCATTGTAACCCCAGTAGCGCTGTTACTGTCCATGAAGGATATTATGTTCCTGGCTCCAAGTCATTCTGTTCCTTCCCCGGTCCTCCAGTTTTGCAGCCTCCCCATCTCAAATCACTGTACAACATTCGGCTTATTACATTTTTTATACAGTAAACTTAAAAAAGTGAAATTCTAAATTAATCATCGTTATTTTCTAATGGTGATTTTACTTCCATTTAAAAGTGGTTGGGGGCCAGCTCTGCGGCACAGTGGGTAAAGCCTCAGCCTGCAAAGCCTATATGGGCACCACTTCGTGTTCCAGCTGCTCCACTTCTGATCCAGCTCCCTGCTAATGGACCCCTGCACTCACATAGGAGAACTGGAGGAAGCTCTTGGCTCCTGGCTTTGGCCTGGCCCAGCCCTGGTCATTGCAGCCATCTGGGAAATGAGCCAGTGGATGGAAGATATCTCTGTCTAACTCTGTAATATGACTTTCAAATGAATAAATAATCTAAAAAAATTGTTTCCTTTTCACAGACCCTTTTTACTCTTAGATAATGTTGGTGACCTCTCAAAGACATCCTTTCATGTTTCTGTGAAAACAACCAAGACAATTTTGATAGATTGGCAATAACATTACCACTGTAACAGAAACTACTAGCTGTCCATCATTTTATGGTAAAGAAAGTGTTTTTAATTAATAGATCACTAAAAACGAAGTCCGTGGGTTCTAAAACTTGAAGGTGAAACAGATCTTTTGAATAAATTAAATGAAAAAGATCTTTGAGTCAAGTAAGGAAGGAGCAAAGTTTCAGAAAAGTCTCAGACCCTCGATTTGGAGTGGTAAGTATTGGATTGTTTTTGTGGGTGTGATTCAGTTTAAATTACCAACTTATTTTATATAGATCTATTTTAAAGGACCTTGATGACTTGTCTTTTGCCAAGGCTGATATCACACAATCAAATTCTTATCTGTTGCATAGACAGGGATCAGGCAAAGCAATTGACTGGAAGATGTTCATTGTATAGATGATTGATAAGTGGTCCCTTTGGGCCATCAGCCAAGATGTGCACATGTTAAGTCTGCCAACTCTACTCAAGAAACAAATAGGCCAGCACCATGGCTCACTAGGTTAATCCTCCGCCTACAGCGCCGGCACCCCGGGTTCTAGTGCCGGTCGGGGCACCGGATTCTGTCTTGGTTGCTCCTCTTTCAGTGCAGCTCTCTGCTGTGGCCCAGGAGTGCAGTGGAGGATGGCCCAGGCCCTTGGGCCCTGCACCTGCATGGGAGACCAGGAGGAAGCACCTGGCTCCTGACTTTGGATCAGCACAGTACACCGGCTGCAACATGCCGGCCATAGCAGCCACTTGGGGGGTGAACCAACGGAAAAAGGAAGACCTTTCTCTCTGTCTCTCTCTCTCTCTCTCTCACTGTCTAACTCTGCCTGTCAAAAAAAAAAAAAAAAAAAAAAAAAGAAACGAAACGAATAAATCCAATATAAACCAAGGACTCCTCTTTCTCATTAATCAGCCAGGATACAGCTATATAATTCAAAAGAGCTTTGAGAATCTCAGATGGAAGACTCTTGGACTTTGAAAGGGGGTGTGGAGTGTCAGGATGGTACCAGATAAAGCCAGAGGCCGTGCCCACTGGCAGCAGAGTGGCTGTTGACGATGCTCCTGCTTTAGGAGAGACCTGGCGAGCCCCCGTTGGTGTCAGCACGTCGTGCATCTTCTAGTCTTCCTGATCGCCATGGCCGAGGGTCATCTAAAACTGTATTTGACTCTTGGATTGTCCTCTGCATTCATAGCCGAATGTGTTTCTGCAGTCTGAGGCTTCATGTCTCAGTCAAGATGATGATGCATTTGGAGAACCGACACTACGTGCTTCACAGATTTTCCCTTCGCTAGCTTCCTACTCAGATCTCCCATTTACCCATTCATTCACATCTTTTGTCACCTACACAGAGTAAACTTTAAGGGACCACTCGTTGAAGGCTTACATGAGTGATAGAATAAATGAGAGCATACTCCATCTAAGGCCATCAGCTATGGCCTAATCACGTGATTACTGAACGGAAGTCGCAGGTTATCACTAGCAAGTCTAGTCAGTGTTGCTTCAGAGAGTACAGATTGATAAAAGGCAACATTCATTCTAAAAGAGGTCCTTAACCCGCCTTGCAAACATTTGGGTCTGCGGGTGCATTGAAATGAATGAACTGACATTTAGGGGGCTGTTCCATCCCTGGAGAGTGGGGAATGGTGTTTCTGTTCTTGCGTAGGCTGGTTGGCTTTCGACGATGACGATGGTTGCATTTCTGGGGGGGGTCTTTGTTAACTTCGGAGGACATTCTACAGTGGAGACCTTCTCACTGAGTCAAGCACTTCCTGTGTTCCCCTTTCTTTAGCAATGGACCATCCTAAGCAAATCCCAACAGGATGACACCAGGTTGCCAAAAGCTTTCAGATAAGATTGACTTTCAATAATCACTAGATTTGTTTTTGCACATTCTTCATGGGAAATAAAAGCTGCCAAATTACTTTGCATCAGGCTTCAAGAATGCTTAGGTAAACAAGATCCTATCAAAACCTAGGCACTGAAGATAGGGTCAAATCAGCCAATGTTTCCCTGCTTCATGGGGGAGGGAGCCACACAAATAAAATCACAGAAAATTTTAAGTTCCGTGGAAGAAATCTGCAAAGGGTAGGTGTGGAGTCTCCAGCGGTGGTGGTGAGGAGGTGGCCCTTGTGCCTGGGGCACAGCTGGAAAAGAGGTGTTGAATAGGAGGCACACCAGGTGAGAGAGCTGGGAGTCAGCCAGATAGTCACAGACAGGGAAAGACAGCATTCCAGGAGTCAGAACAGCATGAACCAACAGCTTACAGATGTTGAGTAATCGCGCAGCTTCCACCAGCATCAAGTTCCTTTTTTAAAATATATTTTCTTTATTTTAAAGTTACAGAGAGACAGAGATCTTCCACCCACTGGTTCACTCCCCAAGCAGCTGTAAAGGCCAGGACTGGACCAGATAGAAGACAGGAACCAGGAGTTCCACCTAGGTTTCCTACATGGGTGGCGGGGGCCCCAAGCATTTGGGCTACCTGCTGCTGCTTTCCCAGGCACATTAGCAGGGAGCTGGCTGCAAAGTGGAGCAGTGGGGATCTGAACCAGAGCCCATAGGGGATGCTTGCTTTGCAGGAGGTGGCTTAACCCTCTAGGCCACAGCCAGCCCCAACCACCAGTGTCAAGTTCTAAGATGAGAGGGGCCCAGACTCGGAAGACTTCACGATAGAGGAAGCTCAGGTAGACCGTCCCTGCAAAGGAGGTCGACTTCCATCCCATGACAAAGCAGTGCTGACTCGCTGTCTGCCAGAATAACAAATTAATGCCAGCATTCCACCCCGGGCACCACGCACGCTCTCTGCACACCCAGGGGAAATCACCCCCTACCGCTACAGCGCTCAAGCGTCCCGGAGCCCCGCCATCGCCAACGTCTCTTGCACGGAGGATGGACACCGCCCAGACTTTCAATTTCTAGGCTACCCATCGGTTTCTCCTCTAGGACCTCAGGGGCCACAGCCCAGACCCTATGACTGGCAGTTAAAAACAGAAAAATATTTGTCTCGCTCCTATGGGGCACAGTCACTGAAGAACGTGAAGCACGTGATTGGTTTTCTATTTTGTAAAAGTCGCTCGTTGGCAGGCAAGGGTGGAGCCGGGAGCCCAGGCAGAACCTGGCGGTCCCCTAGGTGAGAGCCCGGAAGAGCCTCAAGTGAACCCAGTAATAGCGGGGGACAAGGGCAGGCCTTGCTCCCCACTGGACCAGGAAATGAGACAACGCCTTCTGGCCCTCTTTGCTCCTCTGTTTTATGAAGGAGGACCGGTGCCGAAACACACCCAGCCTTTTGCCCAGGCCTGATTCCTGCCCTGAGAACTGCTTAGCTGGCAACAGCCATTATCTGTGTTTCTTAGGATGAGGTTCCTCCATGGGGTCCGGTCTTCTCCTCCTCCTTCTTCACCCTAGGCCATAGAGAGACAATGGCTTGGTCCTCTCTGAACATCCCATCCCCTTGGCCGAGCTGCACTTGGAGGAGGAGCACCGGTCTGCAAAATACCGCTTTTCTATAATAACGGTGACATTTCCGACATTGTTGACATTTTATTCTAATATTATGTTAGTTTAGCTCTCAGTCATGAAAACAGGTTTACTTTTTTTTTTTTTTTAAGAATTGTTTATTTATTTGAAAGTCAGAGAGAGAGAGAGAGAGAGAGTTCTTCCATCTGCTGATTCATTGCCTAAATGGCCACAATGGCCTGGGCTGGGCCAGGCTGAAGTCAGAAGCCAGGAGCTTCTGGGTCTTCCACATGGGTGCAGGGGCCCAAGCACTTGGGCCATCTTCCATTGCTTTCCTAAGTACATTAGCAGGGAGTTGGATTGGAGTGGAGCAGCCAGGGACTCAAACATGCCCAGAAGGGATGCCAGCACTGCAGGGAGCGGCTTAACCCACTGTGGCACAGCACTGGCCCCCAAGGTTACTTCCTAAGAGCACCCCTTTAAAAAGCCCAAGCTCTGCTGATCCAAGGGCCCCTGGGACAGACATATGGAGCTAGAGCAGAGAGTGGATGGAGGGGCTTAGAAGTCTGGACAGAGTTGGCATGGACACCACAGGATGCACAAGACTAGGCAGTGGGGAGATTAGCGGCTCCCAATCCTCACTTGCGTCAGTCTTGGTGGCTCTTGTTAAAACCCAGCTGGCCAGGCCCCAGCCCTGGAGATGGTGCGTTGTACGTCTTGGCTTGTGGCAGGCAGCTGTGTTTTCTACAATAACCTCGAGCAGGATTCTCGCTGAGCAGGGCAGAGAAACCCTTGAGAGTCTCAGACAGCAGCACTTCAGAGGCATCTGTTGTCTGTGTTTATCAGGATCGTTGATCAAAAGCTACTTGCTAATGACCAATGACTGGCGATAGTGTTACCAGAATGGCCTCCCTGGGTGAAACCAAGTAGTGTCTGAGGGTTCACAACCTTGTTACAAAAAAAGACAAGCTCATTGCAAGTTCCACCATTATAGCTGGACAGCAGTACTCTGAAAATGTTATGCATTCTGAGAAACATGATAGTTTTTACTTTTTTTCTGACAGATGGCCAGATCTTGCCATTCTAATTAGCCTACCTCTCCAATACTTTTAAAAACATATTTAGTTATTTGCCTATATATTAGAAAGGCAGGGTGACAGAGAGGAAGAGAGAAATATCTTCCATCCACTGGTTCACTCCCAAACAGCCACAACAGGCAAGAGGCTAGGCTGAAGCCAGGAGCCAGAAACCAAGAGCTTCATCTGGGTCTCGCAGGTGGATGCAGGGACTCAAATACTTGAATCATCTTCTGTTTCCCAGGCACAGTAATAGGGAGCTGTATCAGAAGCAGTGACGGAGGAACTTAACCAGTGCTCTGATATGGAATGTTGGCTTTGCAATGGGTGCCTTTAACCCACTGTGCCACAACATCACTCTGATACTTTATAAATTGATTATAGGGGCCGGTGCTGTGGTGTAGCCGGTAAAGCCACCACCTGTGGTTCAAGTCCCAGCTGCTCCACTTCTGATCCAGCTCTCTGTTATAGCCTGGGAAAGCAGTAGAGGATGGCCCGAGTCCTTGGGCCCCTGCACCCATGTGGAGAACCAGAAGCTTCTGGCTCCTGGCTTCAGATTGGCTCAGTTCCAGCCATTGCGGCCAATTGGGGAGTGAACCAGCGGATAGAAGATCTCTCTCTCTCTCTCTCTCTGCAACTCTGCCTTTCAAATAAATAAATAAATCTTTTTTAAAAAATACTTCCTGTCAACCAAAAATCTGGACTTTGGAAATGTTGTGCCTTGCCTCTTTCTTCTTCCTGCTGATTCTTTGTCTTATATCTTTTCTATTTAAAAAAAATTTTAAATAAATTGATTATGACCTCAGAATGAAAGAACACAAGATGTCTGGGTTCAAGCACTAAAAGGGATTGTAGGAAATTGACTTGAATCCATCTTTAGATACCATTAGAAAAAAGGGAAACTTTTGAGCCTTAATTTACGGAACTGAGTTTAATTTTCAATTTTGATTAACATATACAAATAAGATGATATTTATATTCCTTCAAAGTGTTTGCACTGGGAAAACCTCTTGATCCCTCTGTGTCTTCTCTTGGTTCCTCATCTGTACAATGGGGATAATAGCAAGGTCTTTCTCATAGCCTTTGTGAGAATTTAATGAGGTAACAGATGTAAAACATTTAGCACAGTGCTCCAGGCACATAGATGTTCAAGAAATCTCAACTTAAGAATTAGACATAGGGCTGGTGCTCTGGCACAGCGGGATAAACTACTACCTACAGTGCCAGCATCTCCTATGGGCACTGGTTCAAGTCCTGGCTGTTCCACTTCTGATCAGCTCCCTGCTAATGAGCCTGGGAAAGCAGCAGAAGATGGCCTAAGTCCAAGACAGACATGTGAATATGCATATAAAATATGCATGAGCCCCTGCACCCATGTGGGAGACCAGATGAAGTTCCTGGCTCCTGGCTTCAGCTCAGGCTGTTGCCGCTATTTGAGAAGTGAACAAATGGATGCAAGAGCTTGCTCGCTCTCTCTCTCCTACCCCTGACCCTGTCTGTTGACTGTTCCTTTCAAATAATATTTTTTTTTTTGAAAGAAAGTGTTAGACCAATCACTAAACAGTGTTAATACTGACAGTACAACTTAACACTCAATGCTTCAACACAGAAGCACCATAACATGATTTAAACTTAATTTCTCAGGCCTCTGAGAACAAAGGCATTTTCCTGAGATACCTAGAACACTTTCAAGATGGACCACGTGCCTTGGCTGGGTGAAAGATTAACTTTATAGATGGCTTTGAAGATTCGCTTCCCGGCGAGCCTCTGATTGGTGTGGCTGGACCTGGCTAGACTCCACACAGTACAGCTCGGGAAGCTTCTGCTCGGTTTTGTAGGGGGAGAAGTAAGTGTGGAGCCCTCCCTGCAGGTGCATGTGGCTGCCCTAGCACCCAGTGTGACTGTGTTTAGAGACAGGGCCTTTTCAGAGGTCACTAAAGTTAGATGAAGTCCTATGTGTGGGGCCTTGATTCAGTAGGACAGTAGAGAAGAGGAAGAGCACATCCCCCCACCCCTTCTGCCGGCACCTTGACCTCAGGCTTCAGCCTCTAGAACTGTTGGGTAAAATGGTTCTATTGTGTAAGTCGCTGGGGTTGTGGGTTTCTGTTATGGCAGCCAAAGCTGTCATCCAACCATGCTGGGGAATTGTGGTGTGCTGAACAATTTTGCATGGCTATAATGAAATTCCCCAGGCAAACTGACTTTAAAAAGAAAAGAGGTTCCAGTTGCGTAGACTGGAAGCTCGAACAGCTAGGCACAGGCTCCAGTTAGCTGCATCACCCCATGGTGGAGGGCATGGTGGGAGCTGATAGAGCAGGAAGAGCTCCATCTCCAAACAGGAGACCAGAAGAGAGATGAGAGCCTCACATCCCTTTAAAAGCCATGCCCCAGGGAATCACTAGGTCCCACCTCTTAAAAGTCTCATGTACCTGACATTGCCACACTAGGGACCAAGCCTCCAGCACGCCGAACCTTGGAGGATAAACCACATTCAAGTCAGCAGCGGGCATCCTGGTTCTTCTATCAGTTCAGCAGGAGACCCCCTTCTTTGTGATATGCAAAATAATAAGCTCAGGCATACAAAGAGAAACAATTTCCTTGCCTCAGGGAGCATAGAGTTTAGTGACAGACAGCATGTGAATATGCATTAAAATTTAAACAAGTGCCACAATCCCCAGTACGTACAAAATGCCATGGGGGCAGAGGGGAAGAGGATACCTACAGGTCATCCGTGCAACTGGATAAATGGTGATATCACTCATCTAATCTGGGACTCCCTGAAGAGGAGGACGAGAAATTTAAGGAAGAAGCAAGAGTTCCGGTTTTGTTGTGTTGAGTTTGAAATGCTTGTATGACACCAAGCCAAGATGTCCACAGGCAGGTGAATGAGTGAGTCTAAAACTGAAGTGGAAGGTTAAGAGATTAAGATTAAGATTAAGATTAGGTTAAGATTAGAGACTTGGCCAGCAACGTGGCTCAACAGGCTAATCCTCCGCCTAGCGGCGCCGGCACACAGGGTTCTAGTCCCGGTCAGAGTGCCAGATTCTGTCCTGGTTGCCCCTCTTCCAGGCCAGCTCTCTGCTATGGCCCGGGAAGGCAGTGGAGGATGGCCCAAGTGCTTGGGCCCTGCACCCACATGGGAGACCAGGAGAAGCACCTGGCTCCTGGCTTCGGATCAGTGCGGTGCGCCGGCTGCAGTGCGCCGGCCGCGCCGGCCATTGGAGGGTGAACCAACGGCAAAGGAAGACCTTTCTCTCTGTCTCTCTCTCTCTCTCTCTCACTGTAACTCTGCCTGTCAAAAAAAAAAAATTTAAAAAAATTTTTTAAAAAAAGATTAGAGACTCATATTTGGAGCTCCTTAGAACACATGTAGCAGATGATGGGCATGGATGATACTGCCTTGAAAGAGTGTTTTGGGGCCGGGGCTATGGCATAGCAGGTAGGGATGCTGCCTGCAGTGCCGGCATCCCATATGGCCACCGATTCAAGTTCCGGCTGCTCCACTTCTGATCCAGCTCTCTGTTGTGGCCTGGGAAAGCAGTAGAAGTTGGCCCAAGTCCTTGGGCCCCTGCACCTGTGTGGGGGACCTGGAGGAGGCACCTGGCTCCTGGCTTTGGATTGGCACAGCTCCAGCCATTGCAGCCAATCGGGGAGTGAACCAGTGGATGGAAGACTCTCTCTCTCTCTCCCTCCCATCTCTGTGTAACCCTGACTTTCAAATAAATAAATAAATAAATATTTTTTAAAAAAGTGTATTGTAGAGGGATGAGAGTGGGGGTGGGAGGGTAGGTATGGTGGGAAGAATAACTATGTGGGGAAATTAATTACATGAGGCAATTCAAAGATGGCACCGAGAGGAAGTAAGGTGGGTGGAACTCAAAGTTGTTTACCACTAAAACTAATTGGCTGTGCAACATCAGAGGAAGTGATGACAACTAATAACAAGAGTATAGACATATGGCTAGTCCCATAGAAATCACCCTGTAAAATGATCTTTTAAGTGATTGGTTGGTCCTTATGCCCTGCCCCAATGACTCTGCAGTTTTGTGCTTTAAAAGGCTCTGTTACCACGAAATAAATGAGTTTCTGCTTGATGGGCTCCCCACTGCATCTGATTGTCTTCGGGTTTGGAGGCTGGGGAACGGGCGAGTAGCACACTTACCTTTCCTCGGGCCCAGTCCATCCTCGTACGGGTGGACTAAGACCCTGCATAACTATATCCCTAAAGTTGTACTTATGAAAGTTATATTCCTTAAAAATAAATAAAAACAAATAAAATAATAAAGAAAGAGTGCATTGCACTGAGAGCCACTGTGAATCACCAACACTTAGCGGGCAGTCAGAAGAAGGGCGAGGAAGGACAATGGAAAGAACAGAGAGGCAGACGGCAGCCAGATGAATGAGTGGGGTCAGAAAAATCAAGACATGACTTCCAGAGAGCCTCGATATTTTCAAAATATGAGTTTAATGACAGAGTTAGTTAGCTATAATTCCACAAAAGGATTTCCTAATTTTCAAAAAGTTTGCATGGTGTTTTGCACTTGTGTTGAGAGATTGAGAAAATAAATTAGAGCATCATACTGCACACTGAGCACTAGAACTACCAAGCACAATGTAACGTTCAGACCATTTGGAAGGCACTTGGGAATTTTTTCAGTGCCCCAGGGCGTCATTATAAACTCCAATTATGGTGGCCCTGGTCAGCCGTGGGAGCATTCATTGACTGCTGGACAGAGCAATCTTTAGTCTAAGTGGGAAGGCACATGAGCAGCGACAGAGAGCGGGCATTCAGGTCCCAGCTCAGCCCCGGAAGCCAGCTGACCCATTCAGAGACATTAACCCCATCAAAGTAAGAAAAATCTTGTATCCCTCCCCCACCACTGGTGAGTCCTGGAGACTTGTCACGTAGTGGAGTTCAGAGGGCAAATTAACCTCCCACCCCAGTATTGGAATCTGCCGGAAATGAGGGTGGCACCTGCACACCTCTCCACGTCACTCAAAGGCTTGGACCTGAGTTCATCATGGTCTGACTCACATGTGGGATGAAATGCTTAATAGAGCCGGAGAAGCTGATTCATAACTTGTTTGGAAGGCTCAGCCTTCCCTCCAGGGGCTCCTCTTCACTTAGGAAGGACCCTCAGTTGATGTGCTAGGCATGGGAGATAAACTGCCTAATTGTGTGTCTTCCCCGGCTCTGTGTACAAGGTCACTCCACACTTGTGAGTTAGCAAACTGTTAGTTCTGTTACTGCCATTGTCAAAGACAACAAGGAAACCCGAAGCGAGGTGCCGGGGGCTTGTTCTCCCCAGGCTGCCGGACCCCAGCAAAGTCATGACTATTAACGATCTGACAAAGAACGGGAGCTTTCTTTCCATGACAGTCAAAGCGGTTTGTGTGAGAGTGATTCCTCCCCTGTCCCGGGTGAGTGGGATGGCTGGACCCGGCAAGGCAGCTGCTGAGCCGTGCTGCTCCGTACGAGTTGGCAGTGGAGAGAGAGGCTGGGAAAGGGAAAGGAGCTGGCTGGGCGTGGGGCAGGGCTGCTCGCTGTTGCCTTGTGCTGCCTGGACCGCAGTGGATAGCTGTGACTTTGTTTTCGGTGGAGTCTTATAAAGTTGGGGCTATTCCTCATCCTCATCACTGTCATCATTATCCTCCTCATCAGAGTTGCCATTGTCGTCGTCGTCGTCATTGTCATCGTCGTCATCTTCATCTTCATTGTCATCATCTTCGGTGTTGATCTTTCCGGAGAGCACGTCCTCAATCCAGTCTTCCAGCTCCTCGGCTGTGGGCAGGTCGTCGTCGTCTGGAATCTCCATCCAGACACTGTCAGCCTGCAGGGAGGGGAAGGAGGGGGGAGGCGTGAAGCTGCGTAGCTTCAGCCAGGTCAGAGGGTTCCACGTAGCGGAGCTCAGTGGGTCCCAGGACTCATGCACTTATCAGGAATGGATGTACATTAGAACACGGAACAGCCAACCTGCACAATGATGTGTGTAATATCCTGTTTGTGTGACATGGAAGGAAATGTATATACCTAAGTAAATGAAATTTCTAGTAGGATACCCTTGCAATAACCACCACTGGATCCTCAGGGGATGGGACTAGGGATGGTCAGGGCAGTGAAAACTACTTCTTTAGGCTTTATAGCCTACTGTCCCATTCTACAATGTTCTTACTTGAGCATATCCTCAAATGGCTTGTTGTTATTATACTAACTTTAAAAGCAGTGCACAGGGCCGGCGCTGAGGCTCAATAGGCTAATTCTCCGCCTTGCGCCACCGGCACACCGGGTTCTAGTCCCGCTCGGGGTGCCGGATTCTGTCCCGGTTGCCCCTCTTCCAGGCCAGCTCTCTGCTGTGGCCAGGGAGTGCAATGGAGGATGGCCTAAGTGCTTGGGCCCTGCACCCCATGGGAGACCAGGAGAAGCACCTGGCTCCTGCCTTCGGATCAGTGCGGTACGCCAGCTGCAGCGCGCCAGCCACGGCAGCCATTGGAGGGTGAACCAACGGCAAAGGAAGACCTTTCTCTCCATTTCTCTCTCTCTCACTATCCACTCTGCCTGTCAAAAAAAAAAAAAAAAAAAAGCAGTGCACAGAATAAATGAACGTTGAGTTCCTCAGCTGCTTGAACAGAGCAAAAGGATGTTGTTAACCAATCCCCATCCCAAGGGATTCCAGCTCAGTCATCGATGGCTGCAAGAGCATCTATGTGGCCATCCTTGTCTACCCATCACATCCCTGGCTGTGTCTGCCCCACTTCTGTTCTCGTTTGCTGGGGTGGGATCAGGTGTCTGAGCTCTAAAAGCACTCCCCTTCTGCCAGTCCCTGACTCACACCTGGTTTCCTTCCTGCCCTCCGGGAGGCCTGGAGGCCTGTTGAGGGGTGCTGGCCACAACGGCCCATCATCCCTCACTGTGCAATGACAGCTCCAGGTGGGCTCCCTTGTGTAAAGAGAGAGACCTTGTTGGCTGGTGAGGGGGTGGGGTGGGGTGGGGGGAAAATGGAGATAAAGGGATGTTTATGTAGGTGGAGAGCTCCAATCAGCGAGTTGTATCAGATTGGCCCCAGAAGCAAGGATGCAGCCCATGGGAAAGAGTCACGCTTTCATAGATTGGGACTGGCTCAGAGACCAGGCCTGGGTCACCCCAGCAAGTTTCTGGAGTTTGGGCAGGGCCAAGGATCCTGTCCATTTCTGAAGGGGTTGCATGCCTGCAGACCAAGGGTAGGGAATGTCTGAATAAGGCCCATGGTATTTGGTCTGTGTCTGTGCCAATACAACCGCAGGTAGGACTCGAAATTCAATCAATTTTAAGTTGCTCATTTTGTCCAGCCTGTGACTTATGTTGTAAATACCCAAATATGCCTTGGTAGAAAAAGGCTCCCAGGCTCTCCTACAGACGATCTCACAGTCTGGGCAGCAGAGCAGGAAATGGGGCAGGCCGAGGGCGCCTGTGGAAGCCATCCTGGGGGATACTCACGTCTGTCACATTCACCACCCCAATCTGGGGCTTGAACAGGTCAATCTTGAAAGTCTTCTCCCAATAGGCAACGAGCTGCAGCACAAAAAAAAAAAAAAAAAAAAAAAAAAAAAAAAAACAAGCTTACACAGCAGACAAGGCCACTCCCTATAAAAGGCCCATCTTGTGGCTGGACCCACCTGCCAGCCCACCACTGTGTCTGGGTCACCAGTGGTGCAAGGTCTTTAAAACAGCTGTGGGTACTTAGAAAATTGAAGACTTGGCCTCCGTCTCAAGCACTTTAAATAAACATTAAATAAAAGATGTCATAGCACAAACTATGAGAACACGTAATGTAAAAGCTCTTACAGCTGTCGGGAAGACTACTGCAGAGAGGGTCCAGTGCTGATCCCCAAATTCCTTGTGGATCACTTATTGGTTTATGGGTAGGGAAAGAGCCATTTACTTCCCCTTCTCTTTCAATGGCCCATTTAAAGAAATCCATTGTCTTGGCGTGGGCATTTGACACAGCAGTTGAGACACTTCTTGGGTGCCCCCATCTCGTATTAGAGTGCCTACGTCCCAGTCCAGCTCTGGTCCAGAGTCCAGCTTCCTGCTAATGCACACCCTGGGAGGCAGCAGGTGATCACTCAGGATGCTGAGTTCCTGCCACCCATTTGGGAGACCTGGGTTGAGTATCTTCCCTCTGGCCGTAGTCTGACCTAACCCTGGGTATTGTGGGCCTTTGAGGAGTGAACCAGCAGATGGGAGATCTCTCGCTGTCTCTCTGCCTTTCAAATAGTAGTAAAAAACAAACAAACAAGCAAACAAAAAGAAATCCTGGGTTGGGCATTTGGAGCAGCGATGAAGTCACCACTTGGGATGCCCCCATTGCCCAGAGTGCCCAGCTGGAGTCTCAGCTACTCTGCTTCCTGCTAAACACATGCTGGGAGGCAGCAGACGATGGCTCAAGTACTTGTGACCCTGGCAGTCAACATGGGAGACCTGGGCTCCTGGCTTAGCCTGGCCCAGTCTTGGCTGTTGTAGGTACTGGGGAGTGAACCAGAGGATGGTCTATCTCTGTCTCTTTTTCTCTGCTCTGAAAACTTTAATATATATATATATATATATATATATTTAAAAAGATCCATGTGTAACTAATAATACTGTATACATTTTTAAAATCCCTTACTTTGTGCCACTTTGCTACACAAGAGGGACAGGAAAGCAATGATGTGCTGTAAACTGACAGAAAAGCGACAAGAGGGTTTCTTCATTCAGCCTGGCTGGGGTACATGTGGACGAATCTTTGGGGTTAGAATGCAAGGATCCAGGGGCCAGGGACCACAGTGCAAAGATGATGGAAAGGGTCAGAGGTAGAAAGTCTCTAAAGAACAGATGCGGCCTGATGGGGACCCGGGGGGACTCAGAAATCTGGAAATCAGAATAGTCTGCAGATTCTTTCTTTCCAAAAACCAGCAAACACACAGAGCTGGCTGGAAGAACCGGAGACCATCTGCAAGCTTGCATAATAAAATAGTGCAGATAAACTCGAGATACAACCAGGCAGAAGCTAAACAAACAAAGCTGTACTATGAGCAGTTGTATGTGGCCATGACTTTGTTATAGTTGCCCAGAATTACAACATTGGCTTCCAGTGTCACGGAAGTCTCTGCCTTTGATTCACCCATTTTCCACACAGGGCTGGGTCCTCAGACCCTCGCGATCACCAAAAACCCTCACTTTTCTCTATGTAAGCAAAGTCATGACATAGGCAACTGATGAAAATGCCTGTAAGTTAAGTTACCATTTATAACCTGCTGGTAACTAAATTAAGTACTGACTGCCAGTGAGTTCTCACCTAGAGCAGTCACTGGACTAAGCTTTGGCATTCCATAGATCTGGGCTGGAAATCACAACTACCCTTCCCAGCCCCAGCCTCTCCAGCTGTCATTCTTTTCACCTGTCAGATAGGGAGTCTCATACCGCCCACGTCACAAGTGAAGAGAATCAGCTCTGCTGACACACTTGAGGAATTTTACTCTAGTTCTAACACAGAGCATATTAGCTCTGTTCATTATTGTTACCACTGGGTCCGTGGATTGCATAAATTCTGCTTATTCTTCTTAAAACACAATCAAAAGCTTTCTAGGTATTAATCGTTATGCCGGGTTCTGGGGAGAACTTGATAAACAAGATAAGCACGGTCTCTGTCCTCCCAGAGGCTACTCCCTCTCTCCACAACGTGAACTCTACGCAAAATGTTCATCTCTGGTTTTAATTACTTAGTAAGTCAGGTTCCCTCAGAGGAGTGGTCCCCGCCCAGAAAATGAAAGAGGTTATAGGGAGGGGTCATTGTGGGATGCGAAGGAATCTGCCCAGCTCACTTGGGTGGTCCCCTCTGAGGGTCTGCAACTTCCGGTCTCCAGAGAGAGCAAACAGTAAGTGGAACCATTTCGGAGTCAGCACCAGACCCCAAGTTCAATGCCATTCCAAAACCAAGATCTCCTACACTGGCTGGGGTGGACACTCGGTGTTTCTTCAAGTGCTCCTATAAAGTTCAACCCTCCTTCACGCATGAGAATTCTGAGCCTGACACAAACACAGGGCTGTGAAGGTAGTGCTAGGGCCCTGGTCCGAGCCGCTCACCAGAGGAAAGTCATCCGGGTCGATCCACACGATGCTCAGGTCCGGGTTGTCGGTATTGTCGCGGGCCACCTGTTTTAGGATCTCCAGGAACTCGTAGCCATCTGAAGCATAGGGTTCAAAAAGACTGAGTAACCCCTGCACCTACAGGACTTCAGCAAGGGGAGCAGTGTGTTTTACCCACAGGAGTTCTTGGGCTATTTGGTGCATACCCTCAATTGCAGGATTGGGTAATAAAATGACTCGGATGACAGCTGCAGCCACAGAGCATGGCATACAAAGGAAACAACAGAAAATCACAAGAGCGTGGGACGCTGAGTGCTGTTTAGCCGGCAGCCAAGTTCCAGTGTTCCTCCACCCTGGGTCAGAAAGCTCAGCCCCGGGACAGAACTCACACCAGCCTGCTCTCGCTGACCCTGGGCCAGCTCTCAAGACACCAGACTTGCTGCCCCTCAGAGCTTCCCACCACATTCACTGTGTGGACCAAGAACATTCCCGTCTGGACCCTTGACTGTCCATGACTTAGAACTCCTCAAACCTGCAAACGGAGGGAGCTGCTGACTCACAGAGCTTTCACGGCTTCGAGACCGTCGCTGGGGTCTCCGCCCTCCCTCCCCATGTCGTTGCTTCCTCCAGCCACTCTCTCTTCAGTCAGCAGCACTCGCTGCTCCCAGGGAGTGCTGAGTCAGAGGAAAAACAGGCACAAGCCATACAGGCTTCAAGAACACAGACTTTTTAGCTTTGGAAGTCTCAGCCACCAAGCACTGGGAGAATTCAATTTTGGTCATAAACAAATGTTTTGGAAGATTGTTCAGTAAGACGTAACGTGCTGCAACCCTCAGAACTGCTACCCCGCTCCAACTAGAAACAGAGAGTCCAGGTTCTGGCAGGTGCCTGAGAGTAAACTTTGTGCTTATGTGTGTGTGTGTGCACGCGCGCACGTGCAAGTATGTGTGTATGCCTCTGCATGTCCATGTGTGGGCAAGCTGAGAGGGGAGGCCATCCGAGGCCCTGCAGCTGGACCTGCTTAGAACAAGGGTGGGGGGCAGACTGAATGACAGACTTCCCAGCAGGTGCCAGGGAGGCAGATGACAATGACAGATATGACAATGACAGATATCCAAAGGGATCCAGCAAGATCTAGACCCCTTGGTGGGGGCAGGGTGCGGGGGACTCAAAATAGAAATTTGGAGGCTGGCCCTGTGGTGTAGCAGGTTAAGCCAACACCTGCAATGCCAGCATTCCAGATGTACACTGGCTCGAGTCCCGGCTGCTCCACTTCCCACCCAGCTCCCTGTTAGTTGGCCTGGGGAAGCAATGGAAAATGGCCCAAGTGCTTGTGTCGCTGCACCTTTGTGGGAGACCTGGATGGAGTTCCAGGCTCCTGGCTTCAGCCTAGACCAGCTCAGGCCACTGCAGCCATTTGGCAAGTGAACCAGCAGATTCAAGACTTCTGTTTCTCCCTCCCTCTGTGTCACTCTGCTGTTCAAATAAATACATAAATCTTTTTTTAGATAGAAATTTAGGTTCAGTTCTAAAAATGAAGTGTATTGCTTGCATAGCTGAATTTGTGGCCTAAGATGTCTACCTGTGTACCAGCAGCTCACCAGCAGCCAGGACACTTGGTGAGACAACTGCCCTGTGTTTGCAAACCTGGGTTGCTCTGTGGCGTCTGTGTGACAAGCCTCTCCTTTCCAGGTAAGCCCACTTCTGGTAATTTAGCCACTTGGTAAAGGTTGTTTCTCCACTTCTCATCTCATACATCCCAGGCACAAGGCATTCTACCCTGGCAGCTCCACTGTGTGGGTGTGGTCACTTTCAACACTGATACTGAGACCCCTAAAGCCTTAGTCCTTGGCAAGCAGAGCGACCTCTAGTGGAGAAGAGAGTCTTTACAACCTGCAGCTCTTTCCTGCACAGGTGTAGGCTGGCCGGAGGGATTTTTTCCAACCGATGCTCTTAACCATATTGCAAATGAGCTCATATGACAGACAGCTGAGATGGAAAACACCCTGCAGCTTCAGAGTTCATTACCTGTCATTGTGGGGATGAAGATGGAGGTGGGGGTGCGGGATGGGGTGCTACTCCCACCGCCTGGGGGTGGACTCAGAAGGTCACACCCCTTCAGGGTGTCATCCCTGGACACTGCAGTGTCTCCTGGAAGCAGGTGGCTGTGCCAAGGGAAATACAGAACCACCCTGGTTATCTGTGCGCTTACGGATCATAAAACACAGACCACACAGGTGACTTCCTCCCTAACACCTGCTTTTAGCTGCAGAGAAGAAAGGTGTAATACTTGTTATCATAATAATGATAATCATCACTGGAGGATTCGATCCAGATGTAAAAGTGACCTTGCCAAACCTGAAATTCACAAAGAGGATGGAGCTCAACCACACAGACCCAGATTTCACTAAAGAGTAAATTTGTGCCTGTTTCACAGGAGGGAAAAGGAGAGGCCGCCCATGCGCAGGATGGCGGAGGAGCAGTGAGAACCGTACACTGGACACACGGCCTAACCCCCAGGTTGTCAGATGGAAAAAATCTGCACAATGCTGGCATTTATACAAAGGAAGGTTAGGTCCAAATTCACTCTGCATTCCACAGCAGGGCCAGGAACAAGAAGAAGTGGAAGAGTAAAATTCGGTTTCTGCAAGCAGCGGCAAATGGATCGGAGTTTTTGCCTATGCGAGAAAAGTCTAAAGTGTGGCTTCAGGCCCATTGTGAAGACTAAGCAAAGGTTTTTGTGAGGAAAACGATCTCTGTGTCCATGGGGCAGTAAGGAGTGCTCAGAAAGCCCCTGCACAGAGCAAACTAATACACGAGGCCGATATCTAAGCCACAGCAGCTCCATCTCCATCCACGGGCAGCTCTTCTGCTTCCCGGGAGACGGGTTCCATAACGGGCAACTGGCTGGGGCTCTGGTCATTGTCAACAGAATAGAGCTCGTTGTCCAGGGAGGCAGTTCACCGTACCACTTCAACACGCAGGCCGCGGAGCCAAATGACTTCGGCTCTGACCCTGGTTGTGCGTTCAGCGTGTGAGCTGCAGCAAGTTTTTGAATGTCATTTTTTTTTCCATTTGCAAAACGGGGGTGATACAATGACAGTACCTGCTTCATGGGAGCACCTGTGGCTTGAATGAGTCTGAGTCTAAGAAACACTTAGCACACTGCAGGGTATGGCCTTGACTCCTCCTAAACGTCGGAAGGCAGGGGAGCAGGGTGGATCCGCTAACCCTGGCTGTTCATCTGCTCCTGCAGCACGTGTGTATTCAGTGCAGACCACTGAGCACCAGGATGGGCTCACGTGGAAGGGGAGATGCTCCCAGGAAACGACAGGATGGCAATGCCAGCAGGTGCAGCCCTGAGAACCCTGCCTCCAACCTTGGGGTAGAGCCGGGTTTGATTCCTTTGTTTGGAAGGCAGTAGCTTCCTTGGGAACTCCTGATTCAAAGCTTTCCAGCCTCAGCGGCTCTCCCCTCTTTTCCAGCCCCCCAGCCTGGATGGCAGACCTGTCCGAATGGACACGCATATCTGGGACTGCAGAGGGAAGGCAGCCAAATGGGACTCACACATATTCAGTTGCCAAAATGGAAAGTCCCACGTTCACCTTGTCCCCCACCAGGAGCTTCTGTGCAGGGCCCCCTCACTTGGCTCTAGCTCAGGCATCACGACCCTGGGGCTGCTGTGACTTGCCCAGCATCTCGGGCAAGCGAGTGGCAGAGCCGGGAGGTCCCGCTAGCTCTTCAATCTGCTGGCTTCCCTCTCAAGTCTCAGCACCCTTGCCCATGGGGCTGCCAGTTCCCTTCCTGGAGCTCCAGCTGGAGATCCCCATGCATTCTGTCAAAGCTTTGACATCGGGGAAGCCTGGGCTGGGATACCAAGGTAACAGCCTGGGTGTGGCCTGGGTGCTGGCAGGCGGTCCCTGCCCTCCCCATGGAGCATGGGGTCACTGTGCCCCCCACTCTGCATCTCCTCCCCACAACCAGAGCACAGTGACCTGGCCTGGAGTCTCAGACATGGGCTAAAATCAAAGAAGCCTGAGCTGTGAGACCTGCGATCTCTTTCCTTCCAGGTGAGTTTGAGGCTGAGAGTAGCTGGCCAGGGCCGAGGGACACATGTGGAGCCAGGTTTCCCACAGCCAGGGGCCTCCGGGACTCATCTCCATGGGGAAAAGCCGGTGATTATCTTTCCTGCTCCCCTGGCACAGACCTGTGGGAATGTGCCTGCCCTGAGTCCTGGGGGACCAGTTCCAGGCCAGGCACAGCCATTTGGGGAGCCAAGGTCCCATTCTGGAGAGACATGTGTGTCCCAGGCTAACTAAGCTGTGGCCAGGGAACAGAACAGTTCGGTTTCGTGATGGAGAGGAGCATAAAGAGGGGGTCTCAGGCCTACAGGGTGGAAATCCTGCTTCTGCCGCTTCCCTGCCATGTGAGCTGGGGCTGCTCTTGAACTTGACTCCCTGGGTCTCCTTGCACCGGGGACAGAAGTAACAGTAGCTGCCTGGGAGTGGGGATGCGAAGATAAAATGCATTGACTTGTGTTAAGTGCTAGGAACGACATTCAAGACCTAGTAAGAACCAAACGCTACACTTGAACTCTGAAAGCTCTCAAGCAGCAGCTAGCGTCCCTGGCTGAGACAACTGGTCAAACACACGTGCAAGATGGCAGGCAGTGGCAGCTGGCGGGGAGCGGGGCTCAGAGACAGTCCCAGCGCCGGCTGCTCCGCCGCAGACAGCAGCCTGTCCTGGCGTTCCCAGCTTGTGAGTGCTAATGGGCCTTTTCCCCTGGAGAGTACCCATCCAGAGTGCGCTCATGGAGAAACCTCTCATCTAGGATCATAAAGAAGATGTCAGTCTGCTGCCGCCGCATCTGGGAGCACAGAGAAAGTCATTCATTCAAACCTGTCAAACAGGCAGCTCTGTCTGGCCTTGGGCACACGAGCCCGAGAGAAGGCTTCGGGGATGGAGAAGCAACCTGCCAAAGTGGGACCCATCCCCCCTCCCCCAGAGACACCCTCCCGGCCGGCCAGCCTGCCTGTGGGCACTGCAGTGAGAACTGCCGGAGAGATGGCCTGCTATGGACTGAGCGGCAGGGAGGCCTGGCTACCCTCGGGTCCGTGCTGGGTCAGGTGCGCTAGGCAGCGAGGCCCCGGGGCGCCAGTCGCTGGTGTACACGTTTGCCGCAGCTGCTCTGTAATCAGAGTGCCCATCTGGGGACATCAGCGGAGAGTGGGAGGAAAGCGAGCTTTTCTTCATTCATGGAGCACTCAAGCGTCCAAGTGGCTCTGCTCTCCTCGCCCCCTCTGTGCCCCTCCCCGGCTCTCCCAGCCTGCGGCCCTGCCACTGCACACGCCCGGAGCCCGCGTGGGCTGGGGCGCTGCAGGGATGGGGGTGTGACAGCGTGGACTTGGCCCAGAGGAGCCCTTGGGAAGTCGAGGCTTGTGTTTGTGCTGTGCCTGTAACCCTGTGATGGTGGACACGCCACCCACCAAACGTCCCTGGGTCCTGCAAATGTTGGGGAGATGGAGGCGTGGTCAAGGACAGAGGGCAGTAACCCTCATGAGTGGCTCGGGAGGCCAGATGCCTCTCAGAGTTAATCCCTCTCAAGTTCAATTTGCTCAGTTGTAAACTGGGAATGAAAATAGTACCCCCCTTCACCCAATGTATACACGTATAAGAACATCACACTGCACCCTGGAAATGCTTTGTATAATTATCAGTCAATCAAAAAATTTAAGTCTAAGGGCCGGCTTTTAGAGGCAGTGGGTTAAGCCCCCACTTGCCATCCCAGCAACCCAGCTGGAATCCCAACTCCCCCACTTCCCAATCCAGTTCCCTGCTAATGCACCTGGAAAAGCAGTGGAGGATGGCCCCAGTGCTAGGGTCCCTGCACTCATGTGGGAGACCTGGATGGAGTTCCTGGCTCCTGGCCTCAGCCTGGCCTAGCAACTGGGGAGTGAACCAGCAAATGGAAGACCTCTCTCTCTCTCTCTTTCTCTGTTTCTTCACCACCCTCCTCACTCTGCCTTGCAAGTCAATTAAGAACTCTTCTAAAAAAAATATTTTAAAGAAATGTTAGAAACCCAATGCCTCGCTCAGGAGGCTGCTACATGATACAAGCACACAGTGACATCATTGGCGCCTACGGCAACACAGAGGTGAGGAGAGCCTGCTGGAAGCTGCGGCTTGGCTGGGATGCAGTGAGAGACCTGGGGAGGTATTTCAGCTCTAAGACCACTCTGACACTGACGCACATATCACAGAGTGGCTGCAGGAACTCTGTGAGGTCATCTACCTAGCACTCCTAGCTCCTCCATACTGTTAGCTCTTTAAGAACTGGATTTATGACCTTCTCCCTTTGGTGGCTGGATGGCAGTCTGGCTGGGGCAACCAGCTGGGTGTAACTGGTTAATAAGAGCAAAGGTATGCGAGGACCTGTGCTGTCGAGTGTGTGGAATGAAAACCCCAGTCCTGCAGCCAGGCCCTGGGTTACACATCAGTGCCCTGTGGGTGAAGCACTAAGTCACCGTGCCAGGGGGCTTTCACAGAAAGGCCTCTCCCCTCCCCAGCTCCAAGTGGCCAGGGGCTTCCAGGGCTCCTGTCCGTCCCACCTCCCCTCTGCATGGCTTACAGATGCCCTGTTACAAGCCCCAGCTTGGGCTCCTTTGCAGAAAGAAACAGCTTTGGGCCCAGGGATATTTGTGCAGGGAGGAGGTAGAAGCAGTTTCGGGAGCTTGATTCATTACAGCCACAATCTCCGTCAAACAGGTTCCTGCAACTGGAGGGAGGCCTCTTTGTTCCATTGTTCCCGAGGGCCAGACGGGCCTCCCCACAGTCCTGGAAGGGAGCAGGCAGGGCGGGGAACGAAGGCCCTGGAGTCTGGCCAGCAGGCAGCTGCCGAGGGCAACTTCTCTGTTCACACACACCAGGGATCTGATCCTGTTTAATTGCAGCTTGTAAACCTTAGGCAACTGGCTTCCATGGCTGTTTTTCCCCTGCAGGAGTGGGGCAGGGGCCAGAGTCTATAGAAAGCAGCTGAAGCCACACTGGCTTTGGGGGTGGGAGAGGGAAAGAATTTACCCGACTTAGAGTTCTTCCAACTCTGCAGATCTATCATTAGAAACCTGGCACACCAGTGGACGTTCCAAAAAAAAAAAAAATGCGATGGAAAAGGTGGGGAAGCCCTCAGGTAACTTGGAGCATAAATCAGATTTGGAGATGACGGAATATTACTCAGCCCTAAAAAAGACTGAAGTATTGATGCATCCTATGTATTCAGTCGTCCCTTGGATTCTGAGGGAGCTTGGTTCTAGGATCCCTTGCAGGAACCCAAATCTGCAGATGCTCCAGTCCCTTATAGAGAGTGGTGTAGGATTTGCCTGCAGCCTGTGCACCTCTTCCTGTGTACTTTAAATCATGTCTGGATGACATAATACCTAACAGTGCAGACGCTGTGTGAACAGCTGTCATACCGCATCATTTAGGAGATGGTGGCCAGAAAATAACCTGCCCGTGTTCAGTACCGCCGTAAGCACAGTTGGCCACAGCTACACCTTCAGTCCTCATTGGTTGATTCTGCAGATGTGGCCACAGAGAGCAGGCTGTGATGGATACGCTCGGAAAACAGGCTAAGTGAAAGATGCCAGCCACCAAAGGCATATATTGCACGACTCCATTTATATAAATTTCCAAACCAGGCACATCTATAGATTCAGTGATTCATGGTTTGGGGGTGGGGCGGGAGGGGGCCAGTGGGGAGGGGCTAGGAATGGGAGCTGATGGAAAGGTTCTGGAATTAAACCAAAAACCACCGAATTGTATACTTTAATTATGCTATGTGGATTATGTCTTTATTCTGAGGATTGTATGATTTAAAAAAAAAAAATGGATTTGGTCTATAAGAAACTATGGAAGGTGACAATGTATTGCCACAACCCCTCCCCCACACACACAAAAAAAGCTGGTCTGTTGTGCGGAGTTGGGGCCTCAGTCTTGGCCAAGCGTTATCTGCCCAGTGCATACTCTCTGAGCTCCCACTGCACGCCAGGGAGCTGTGCAAGGGTCAGGTATATGTCAGCAAGCAGGCAGGCTGGCCTTCTGGCTGCTACCTGCGTTTTAGTCTGTTAGCGTCTCGAGCCTCTGTTCCCTGGTCCATGCATCTCTAGGTCTCCTCCTATGAGTGCACGAGAGGCTGAGCATCCTGACAAGTCCATGTATAGCTCGTTGGGAGCTGCGGTTCCCACACCTGGTGGCCTATCAGAACCTGCTCAGTACCCGGTACGAGTCACACTTCCTGAAGGTGCTGTCTCGGCCAGGCACAGGTGGCCCCAGTGTTGGCTGCTCTGTGCACTTCAAGTTGGGAACCCCTGCCCAGCGACCTCATGGGCCAAGGTGTGGCCTTAAAGCCTCCCTCAATGATGTCCTTGCCCTCTCTGCCCCTGTCCTGACTTGTCCCAGGTCTCCCAGACCCCACTTCTGCCATCCCTTTGGGGACCCTGGGTCTTACTGAGCACTGCCTCAGGGGACTAGCATTTTACCACCTGCAAATATAACTTCACTCCACACCAGTGCTGGAAAGACCGAGACCAGGGGAACGTTGCTGGCCTTTTAAAAACTTGTTTTGCCTGGTCCTGGGTCTCATCATTTAGCGGGCTGTTTCCTTTTCTGTCTCTGATGCACAGACACTAGTGTACAGCTCCCAGATCGTGTTTATTATTATTTTCAGGTAGGACTGTGGTTTAAACAGGCTGGATCACAAGATGGACAAATAAACTTGCCACATGAACAAAAGTTCATACACACACACACCCTACAAAGCGAGGGTGTTTCAAATTCGCTCCCCAAGGCCCAACACAGCTTCCAAGTTTGGGCAGCTGGCAGAATGTTCTCATTTCCGGTCTGTCCATACCTTCTCCTCCCTTAGCCATGTGCACAGTTAAACCTTACCTAACAGGTGACCACCAGGGGGTGCCCAATAGCTTCCATTGGCTTTGTAGATGGGCATTGTGGCCGGGGAAGAAGGGGAGGGCTGACAAAGGTGCGAAGTCAGCTTTCCTTGAAGGCCTGAAAGAGCAGACTGGGGGTTGCCTACCTGGGTCACTCTTCTCTGCAAAGGCCACAATGTGGATCCCATTCAAATCATCTTCCTGTGGGAGGAACGAACCCAAGGTTACACTCCCGGGTGGACAGATACAAAGGCGTGAGCCGGAGACAGGGACTCAGAGACAAGGATGGAAACAGGGAGGCGGGAAGAGGTGCTGATGGGGGACGGACACAGAGGCACTGAGCAGGGCCCACCGCACACTCAGGAGGGGGATGCTGATGAGCGACTGGCAGGGATGCATGGAGGCTAGGTCGGAGGTTTGGACAGATGGAGTTGCAAGACAGGAAGCCACCAACTACACGCAAGACACGGGCACTAAGTGAGGTCTCACTCCCATGATCTGATGTGTCCAGGGGAGCAGCAGCAAAAGACAAAATGAGGAAGAAAGTGAGTCTGGCTGGTCAGGAGCTGCCAGGGCAACAGGCACGGTAAAGGGACCACAGTGCCACTGGCCGTCAGAAGGGGGAGGCAGCGCATTGTGAATCCTCTGAATGCTGCAGACCCCACCCCGCACTCCCCCATGGGCTGCAGACAGGAAACTCCACTGCCAGTTAGGATGTAGTCAGTGATGTTCACACCCGGATGATGTGCGGGTTAAACCACCGCCTGCGATGCCACCATCCCGTTTGAGTGACAGTTCAAGCTCCTGCTGCTCCACTTCCCTTCTAGCTCCCGGGTGCTAATGCACCTGGGGAAGCAGCAGAAGACAGCACAAGTGTTGAGCCCCTGCTATCCAACTAAGAGACCTGGATGGAAGTCCTGTCTCCTGGCTGGCTGTTGCAGCCAAGCATTTAGGGAAGTAAACCAGCAGATGGAAGTCTCTCTCTCTCTCTCTCTCTCTCTCTCTCTCTTTTTATCTCTCTCTGTGTGTGTGTGCATTTGTGTCCCTGTCTATAACTCTGGCTTTCAAATAAACAAATCTTTCTATTTTTTATTTTTTAAAAGATTTATCTATTTATTTGAGAGGCAGAGTTAAAAACAGAGAGAGGGAGAGACAGAGAGAAAGGTCTTCCATCCCCAGGTTCACTCCCCAAATGGCTGCAACAGCATTTGTAGCTGGGCCGATCCGAAGCCAGGAGCCAGGAGCTTCTTCCAGGTCTCCCACGCCTTCAGGGGCCCAAGCACTTGCACCATCCTCTATTGCTTTCCCAGGCCATAGCAGAGAGCTGGGTCAGAAGTGGAGAAGCTGGGACTCGAACCGGCACATTCGAACATATGGGATGCCAGGGCTACAGGTGGAGGCTTAGCCCACTATGCACAGTGTCAGCCCCAACTAATCTTTAAAAAAAAAATGATGTGCAAGGGTAGCACTTCTCTGTGAGACTGCCAGCACCACTGATTGAAGAACTAGCGCCCAGGCAGTAGGTAGAGGACATCTTGCTGGCCGCCCTCCAGGTGGGTCCGTTGGTCCTTTCTGCGTTTCCCCAAAACCTTGTGGGATCAGAATAGGTCATTTCTGCCAGCATGGGGTGCTCCAAGAAGGTCTGGGGAGGAGAGGTGGGCATGGGTGCGGGGGATGAGGCAAGAACGAAGCCAGGGACATTTCAAATCCGCGGGGCAATTTCATGCTTCTGCATCCTAGACAGGAAGGACCATCTGCCTTGTGTCTCCTGTGCATTGATCATTCCTGGGAAGGGAGGAGGCGGAGCTTGGTGGGGACTCTATTATGAGAAATGTGATCCTCTGGGGAGGAGAGGAGTGTGTGTGGGAGCGAGGTGTCTAGGGACAAAGCCGAGTGAATACTGATCATGGCTGACATGGAGAGAGGTATTCGCTGGGCACCCTGAATGTCATCACAGAAGCACCATACATGAAAAAAAAAAAGAAAAGAAAAACTCCAGGCATCTTCACCTTCCCCTGATCTCAGCTTACACTTCAATTGATTTTAATGCTGGAGCAATTCTATCTAAATGCTAATTTTTCTTTTCTTTTTTTTTTTTTTGCCTTTGAGTTGGGGATGGACAAAACCTCCAAAAATTCTAAGAGAGATTAAATGGAAAATATTATTATTAAAAACAAGAGAGTAGGCACTGCCTTGGTCAGAGTGTCTGGGGAATTGAATTTCTGTGAGTGTGTGTGTGTGTGTGCGTGCGTGCACGGGTTTATTACACAAATGCGACAGCAGCCAGAAGGCGAGTCTGCGGTTTCACTGTTTTACATTTGCTATTACTGCCAGACAGCACTCCTCCATCAGTTCTCATTAGGCTGCTCTGTGTCTCTGTCTCCTGCCATCAATTGGGAGTGAGGGCTGTGAAGTCCGCGAGGCACGCTTCATTTCTGCGTGCCCTTCTAGAACGCATTTGGAAATTGGTTTTTACAATTAAGAATCCATATTTGTTTTCTAAGAGGCTGCTTATAAAATGGCTGTGGCTCCAGGCCTGAGAGGGACCCCGGATGGAGAATGATAGCCAAAGGCCAGAGCCCCTCCCTGTATGGTGTCTCAACGACTGAGCACACAGACCTGCAAAGAAGCCGGCACATGCTAGCTGCCAGGCATTTTCCATCAGAAACTCGCAGAGCAAGAAAGCCAGGGCAAGCCAGGGGCTGGGGTTACCCAGCAAGACCGTGCCCACAGGGGCGACGAACAGTTGTGCTGATCACGGCACTGAGCAAGCCAAAGTCCTGCAGCCAACTCGAGAGCTTTCTCGGAACCCACAGCCTCTGCAAACCCCATCACTCATTTTGTCATTCGATCCCATTGCCTTGGAAAGCTCTTTTTAATTGCTAGAATCTTCTTTTTCTCAGCTAGATGGCAGGTTCTCCAAGGGAATGGATAATGCCTTAAGTGAACAGCAATGATTAAAATGGTGACAAGTGTCTGTCGTTTGCTCCTTTTCTGTGTAAGTGCTTTGTAAGGACCTTATCTCTAAATCTCAAATGAAAGTGTTATTCCAAAAGAATGTGATGCCTTTCCTAAGGCCACAGAGCTGGTAGTGACATTAAGTGGGATTCAAGCCAGTTCTGCCTGGCACCAAAGCCCAGTTGCCTTGGTCCATTAGTTCTCCCATAACAAAAAAAATCACACACTCGTTGTCTTTTTTTTTTTTTTTTTTTTTTTTTTTTTTACAGGCAGAGTGGACAGTGAGAGAGAGAGACAGAGAGAAAGGTCTTCCTTTTGCCGTTGGTTCACCCTCCAATGGCCGCCGCGGTAGGCGCGCTGCGGCCAGCGCACCGCGCTGATCCGATGGCAGGAGCCAGGTGCTTCTCCTGGTCTCCCATGGGGTGCAGGGCCCAAGGACTTGAGCCATCCTCCACTGCACTCCCTGGCCACAGCAGAGAGCTGGCCTGGAAGAGGGGCAACCGGGACAGGATCGGTGCCCCGACCGGGACTAGAACCCGGTGTGCCGGCGCCGCAAGGCAGAGGATTAGCCTAGTGAGCCGCGGCGCCGGCTACACTCGTTGTCTTATAACCAATGGAAACTTATTTCTTAAGTTCTAGGGCCATAGGAAGTTCAAGATCAAAACCCCAGCACAGGCCATGTCTGGGGAAGGCACACTTTCTGGTCCACAGAGGGCACTTCCTAGCTGCTCCTCACAGCGGGAGGGGCACGACAGTCCACTCTACAAGGAACAGTGGTCTCGAACCTGAAGGCAAGGCCCAGTCACCTTGCAAAGGCCCCACCTGCTAACATCATCAACACACAGGGAACACGAAAGGCCGACCACAGCGTCCACGCCTTTCCTTCCTCACCACCAACCACACAGCAGAATGGGCCCTGTGAGCCGATTGCCCGCCCTGCCAGGGGTTGCAGCACCGCAAACACGGAACAGTGCTTTTAAGTTGAACCAGGAAGGCCCATGTGCAACTGGCCCATATGCAAACTGGCCAAGTACCAGATCCGGGAAGGAACCGGAAATCTCTGAGTGACTTTGGCGATGGCCTTCCTCTGGATTCCCCCGCACTTCATACACCTGTGCATTATAGCTGTGAGCAGACCGGGCTAGCCTGATGTCTTAAGACCATTTCATCCCTCAAAGCTCTTCCAGACAGTACAGCAACACTCACACTATAAGCTCTATGCTTAGCGCAATGAAATCACTTCTTACCAATGTGTACTGACTCAAAAAATGAGTCTGGGCTCAAACATCTCACAGAGTCATTGAAGCAAACTAGAAAATATCAAGGATGCCAAGAAGAAAGATCTTATCAATTACCCAGCAACCAGATGGGTTTACAATGGAAGGCTTTTTTTTTTTTTCTTTTTGACAGGTAGAGTTACAGGCAGTGAGAGAGAGAGACAGAGAGAAAGGCCTTCCTTCCGTTGGTTCACTCCCCAAATGGCCACCACAGCTGGCCCTGCGCCGATACGAAGCCAGGAGCCAGGTGCTTCTTCCTGGTCTCCCACGCGGGTACAGGGGCCTAAGCACCTGGGCCATCCTCCACTGCCTTCCCGGGCCACCTTCCCAGGTCACAGCAGAGAGCTGGACTGGAAGAGGAGCAACCAGGACCAGAACCCGGCACCCATATGGGATGCTGGCGCCGCAGGCGGAGGATTAACCAAGTGAGCCACGGTGCCGGCCCCTGTGGGTAATATTTTGCGCTGCTCCCTTCATCTCTGCTGAATGCTTGTTCTCAAGTCAATGAAGAGACAGAAAGGAAAACACGCAGTTAAGACCAGCAGGCTCTCTACCCACGGAGCAATGCAGTGACACAGGGCTTGTCGGGGAGTCTCTGGCCACACCACGGAAGTGCTTTGCTGTCGCAAGAGGGAAAGGGTTCTTTTAGAAGCGAATGCAGACTCCCATCTCCATGAGCCTTGCCAAGGACTCTGGTTGACTGCCAGAATGGAGGGTGGAGACTCCAAGGAGAATTCCATCAATGACAGTTTCCTGATTGTGGTAAGTGTGACAATGAGAAAAAGTCCTTGTTTTTAGAAAACACTTGAAGTATTTGTGGGTAAATGGGAATTGTGACTGCCACTACTCTCAAATAGTTCTCTCTATATATATACATATATATAATTGTTGTAAAACTTTTTTTAAATTAAAAATATTGGCGCAGTGGGTTAAGATGCTGCCTGCAGTGCTGGCACCCCATATGGGCACTGCTTCATGTCCTGGCTGCTCCACTTCCAATCTGGCTCCCTCCTAATACATCTGGGAAAGCAGCGGAAGATAGGCCAAGTCCTTGGGCCCCTGCACCCATGTGGAAGACCTGGATGGAGTGCCTGAGTCCTGGCTTTGGTCTGACTTAGTCCTGGCTGTTGCAGGACTTGGGGATTTGGGGAGTGAACCAGTGGAAGGAAGATCCCTCTGTCTCTTCCTATCTATCTGTCACTCTGCCTTTCAAATAAATAAATCATTTTAAAGAATATAAATATATGCAGATAGAGAACATGACAAAGAGAAAGGGGTAAAATGTTAACATTTGGGTAATCCTGGTGAAGAGTTAATGGAATTGTTTTTATTATTTTTCTAGGTCTGAAATTATTTTATACTAAAAAGCAAAAACAACTTTAAAAAGGAGTATTACTTTTAAAGCACTGTTGGGCCATTTTGTTATTGTTGTTTTCAAATCCAGTAAAAAAGAGCTTTCAAATGTTGATATCTTGAGGAGATGAATGTCAGGAAAACAGGTCTCTGCCATGTTGGGCCCACCCCTCTAGCCTGACTGCTTGTCCTTCACTGTGTTGTGAAATGTTCGCTTTCCAGGCCAGCGCTGTGGCTCACTTGGTTGATCCTCCGCCTGTGGTGCCAGCATCCCATATGGGCACTGGGTTCTAGTCCCGGTTGCTCCTCTTCCAGTCCAGCTCTCTACTGTGGCCCAGGAAGGCAGTGGAGGATGGCCCAAGTGCTTGGGCCCTGCACCCGCATGGGAGACCAGGAGAAGCACCTGGCTCCTGGCTTCGGATTGGCACAGTGCCGGCCGTGGCGGCCATTTGGGGAGTGAACCAACAGAAGGAAGACCTTTCTCTCTGTCTCTCTCTCTCACTGTCTATGACTCTACCTGCCAAATAAAAAAAAAAAAAAAAAGTTCGCTCTCCTTCAGATATCCAGAGAAGTCACACTGCGGTCAAACAGCCAGTGTCGGGTCACCGCTGGTTCTGATTCCTTTCCATGTTAATCCCTTTCTCCCACTCCCCTACCCAAAATGGTTCCTGGTGGGGACATGGATACTGGAGAGGCTGTGAGACCTGCCTCCAAACAGCCTTAATTTAAGTCCTAAAAATTGGGCTGGAGCTGTGGCCCAGTAGGCAAAGCCCCCACCTGCAGGGCCAGCTTGTTCAAGTCCCAGCTGCTCCTCTTCCAATCCAGCTGTCTGCTATGGCCTGGGAAAGCAGTAGGAGAGGGCCCAAGCGTGGGAGACCTGGAAGAAGCTCCTGTCTTCTGACTTTGGATGGGCTCAGCTCCTGCCATTGTGGCCATCTGAGGAGTGAATGAGTGGATGGAAGACCTTTCTCTCTGTCTGTAACTCTGTCTCTCAAATAAATAAAATCTTAAAAAAAAAAAAGTCCAAAAAATCAATACTCTTTAGTTATAGGTTCTTGAATAATTAATCTAATCTATATACATGATTGTCACCTGCGTGTGTTTAATGGGGCTAAAACCGCACTTGCTCATGAGACATTGTTTTCTGGAACTATGAACAGGTCTATGGAACAGGACATGTGAAATGCTCTGGGAAGTGTTCCACACGCTTTGGCTGTGTTGTTTATGGAGTTTTGTGTAAAGCTGCAACAGGGCGGGAGTGGTTATCTCCAAGGCTCTTTTTCTCATACCAGTTTGAGCCACCTGGCATCTTTTTCCATAATGCAGAGCAAGCTGTCTCAGCCACTTCCACTACCTTGAGCTGAGATTTTAAAAAGTGGTTACAGTGCTGGCGTTGTAGCACAGCAGGTAAAGCCACTACCTGCAGTGCTGACATCCCATATGGGCGCCAGTTCAAGTCCCGGCTGCTCCACTTCAATCCAGCTCCCTGCTGTGGCCTGGGAAAGCAGAAGAAGATGGCCCAAGTCCTTGGGTCCCTGCACCCACGTGGGAGACCTGGAAGAAGATCCTGGCTCCTAGCTTCGGATCAGCACAGCTCCGGCCGTTGCAGCCATTTGGGGAGGGAACCAGTGGATGGAAGACGTCTCTCTGTCTCTCTGCCTCTCCTTCTCTCTCTGTGTAACTCTTTCAAATAAATAAATAAATCTTTAAGAAAAGAAGTGGTTACTACTCATGAGTCATGTTGTGAGCTCTTTATGTCACTCATCCTTATAAAAAAAAATCCCATTTTAGATGGGGCAGCTAAAGCTCGGAAAGACCACACGACTTGGTGTAGGACGCAAAGGTACTCAGCAACAGGTTCTCGACCGGAACTCGAGTTTCCATGACTTCATGGCCTGAGCTCCCGCCACTCTGTTTCCTTGGGGCTCTGGTGGCCCAGGGATGGAAGCCAATAGGGACTGTGGGAAATGAATGCAGACGGAGAGCATTGCCTGTCAACTTGCACCAAAGAGTTGAACAATGAATCCACAACTGGCTGGGTCGATGGAGCATGGTGCTGTCCATGTTTTAAATAGGCCACCATCTAGACGTCCGCCCCGGCCGAGTAAGACTGTGCCTGAGTAGGGGGATCTAACCAAGCAAGCACTCCTCGGGGGAATATCCTCATCTCTACCACAGGGAAGCGTCTGCAACTTCCTTACCCAGGTCTCAAACATATCCTCCGGGCGCAGACGGCGTAGAGTGGGTCTGGAAAAAAACAAAAGGAGGCTTCCTTGAGTCGGGATCGCCTTGGCAGGTACACCAGCCTCAGCGCCATGACAAGCACAGAAATGCTGGCTGCTTCGCACGAGCATCCTGAGCCCAGGCAAACACCTCGCTGCAGGAAGAACTGTTCTAGCTGCTGTGTCAGACATGCTGGGCCCAGACCACTCAGCCCTGCAGAGGCCTGTTTGCTCCAAGGGGCACAAAGTCCATTCTAGTGGGTCAGAGGTCATGGGGTCAGCTCATTGCCGGGACAAGATGCCACGTCCTTCCCCACACACAGGAGTCCCTCCTGACAGCACAGAGCAGGCCAGTGATAAGGAAATGGGAGACAGAAAATGGGAGGCCTAGAGAAAATGGGTTTCCCTACAGTGGCTTTTGTCTTCTCATCAGGGTCATCCCACAAGAGCCAAGGAGGAATCCTGAGGGCAGCAGGTGGGAGCCACAGGAGGGCCCCTTACAAAGTTCATGGAAAACGAGTATTGGGAAAAAATTATGTGTGGGTTTTCTTTTTTGTCACCAAAATGAAAGGATGCCAGTGAACATACCCAAGTTTACCCTGTGGTACCGTGTGCAGTGCTGGTCCTCACCCTGTAGTACCGTGTGCAGTGTGGTCTCTGGCCCCTGTGGTACCGTGTGCAGTGTGGTCCCTGGCCCCTGTGGTACCGTGTGCAGTGTGGTCTCTGGCCCCTGTGGTACCGTGTGCAGTGTGGTCTCTGGCCCCTGTGGTACCATGTGCAGTGTGGTCCCTGGCCCCTGTGGTACCGTGTGCAGTGTGGTCCCTGCCCCTGTGGTACCGTGTGCAGTGTGGCCCCTAGCCCCTCTAATACTGTGTGCAGTGTGGTCCTCACCCTCTGGTAATGAATTTGATACCCTTCTCCCGACCCTGACTCCAACTCCTTGTCAGTGCGGACCCAGAGATGATGATGGCTCAAGTGACCGGGTCCCTGCCACCCACATGGGAGATCTGGATTGAGTTCCTGGCTCCAATCCTGGCTCTTTGGCCTCCCTTAGCAGGAATTTGGGGAGTGAATCAGCAGATGGAGGTAGTCTCTCTCTCTCTCTCTCTCCCCCCCTCTCATCTCCCCTCTCAAATGTACAAAAGTATATTTTTGAAACACTCTGGTATTTATTTTGTGCATGGTTCATGGCTTCCCACTGTTGGCATGGTGCCAGGCATGTTAACATTTGCTCCAGGTGGAAGATCGTGGTGGTGCAGGGGCAATGGACGCACCTGTGCACACATGGGGAGGGTGGATAGCCGAGGCAGTGAGCCCACTACCACGTCCCACGTTCCCCTACTGTCCTTCCCTCAGGAGCTGAGGTTAGCAAGCTACAGCTGGTGGACCAACTCCAGCCGATGCTTCTTGTTTTTGTAAATAGACTTGTATTGTGATGCAAACACACCCATTTATTTCCATAGGGTCTATGGCTGTTTTCACGGGACAACTGCACAGCTGAGGTGTCACAATGGACACCAGCTGGCCCACGAAGCCTGAAAGATTTATTACCTGGCCCTTTACAGGAAAAAACGTAATGACTCTGCCAAGGCGACTCTGAGTGGCATCAAATATTCCTCTCCCAGAAGCTCTGTGATTACTCAACTACGCTGGGCCCAACTCCTTGATCTGTAAATTGGGATAATAATAATTATGCCATAACGTTGGAGGTAAGATAAAATATCTTCCATAAAGTACCTAGCATAGTACTTGGTACGTCGAAGGCTTTCACTAAATCACTCTCATGAATGGTGTGGGATGTTACTTCCTTACTCTGACCCTGAAGAGTTTACCAAGTGGAGGGAGGTGGGCCAATTCTGCTTGCACGGATAGGTCCATATTCAGGAACCAGAGAAGCATCCTGCTCCCTATCAGTGACTGTTATGCTGGGCACGAACCCTAAGTTGTTGCTCTTGATGGGCCCGAGATGTCACCACTGGGAGCCTCTTCCCCATTCCCCCTCTCCTGCGTGCCATCTCCATTACCTCTGGTGCTCCTTCACAAACTCCACGAGCTCCTCTTCCGTGTAAGGTTTGTTGGGGATGGGAGTGGGCTCGTCCATAAAGGGCTCATAGAAATCAACTTCATTCATCTTCAAGGATAGTTTCTTTGCAACCTGCAGCAGTGAGAAATCAGACAGACGTTCCCTTGAGGCTAGTCTAAAAGAACAATGGCTTGTCCATCTAAGAGGTGCGTGTGTGTTCTCTGCAAAGACATGGAGGCACATGTACAGCTCTAACTTCAATTCTGACATGACAACAAGTTGTCATCTCTGGCCTGAGATGGACCAGTCTCCTTTTGTGCTCAAAGGAGAGAGAGGGAGAAAAAGCCTTATGTGGCCAATGAGGGTCAATGAGGAATGGAAAGAGGGAAATGTAACTGTACAATTGCCCTCTCTCTACTGTATAAGGGAACTGCAAAGTGTGTGTGTGTGTGTGTGTAGGAGACAGGCCAATAGTGCAGCAGCTTAAGCTGCCACTTGGGGACACCCACATCCCATATTGGAATGCCAGTATGAGCACCAGCTACCCTGCTTCGGATCCAGCTTCCTGTTGGTGCACCCTGGGAGGCAGCAGAAAATCATTCAAGTGTTAGTGTACCTACCACCCACATGGGAGACCCAGAGTTCTAGGCTCCTGGCTGCAGCCTAGCCCTGTCCTGGCTATTGTAGGCATTCAGAGTAAAACAGAAGAAAAAAGATTCTCGCTCTGCCACTCTGCTTTTGCAGTAGATGAAAATAAATAATATTTTTAGCAGTGCATAGAAAAATGGATTAAAAGATAATTCTATTTTCGTACAAAAGGATGAAGGCTCACTAATTTGATAGTGAGGATGGCATGCACTGCCTTGAGAATCACTGAGCACTTGCTGCTGGGGTCCCATCAGCAGAGGCCCCGTGAGCATTCTGAAGATCCCTCACATACCTGCTAGACCTGGAAGAGCACAGAAATGCCAGCGTAGCAAGTCTCCAGACCTGATTTGGGTGGATTTTATTGAACCAATTTTGCTGGAACAGACAATTGATGACAACCCTAACAGCACGCAGGTACACAGATTCAGAAGAAAACCTGTTAATCTGTCCTTGATCAGCTCACAAACCTTACTGGGTTGAAGCACTGGCCCTAGGGTTAAATCCCTCAGTACTGGGCTTGCTTGGTGGCTTGTCAGGCTCTGGGAGCTGCCCCCTATTTGTTCCCAGTCCTAAGGTGACCAACCGTCCTGCTTTGGTCTCCGGGGAGCAGCTTCTTTGGATGCAGGATTCTCAGCACTAACGTCTGGATGCCTCCAGCATGCTCACCCTATAACAGACACAACACTGAGGGAGCCAGCCCATAGGCCAGAAGACATTCTTCCCTCTTGATTCAAGCAGCCACACGGTGTGTTTGTTGCTTCGTTCGCCTGCACAAACACTTTAATCAGGTTCTCTCTTTGCGGAGTGATGTGAGAGGCCTGGAATGTGCAAGCTCTAGAGAAAACCAAACACCATTCTTTTCTAGTTCAGAGCCGCGATCCAGACAGCACAGGAATGAACAGTGGTTCCCTTGAAACCAGAGAGGGATCAGATAAGAGCTGATGCCATGTGGTGGTAATCCATGGTATCCGAGCCAGCGACCCAGGGGCCTGGGGCTGAGCGAGAGGAATGATGTCACACAAGCTCTTTCACGAGGAGAGCCATTCTGAGGGCTTCGTGTGGTTTTTGCCATCAATGGCTGTTACTGCCAGGTCACTGTATTTCAAAAGACACCTCTCACAGTGCTTCAGGGACAGAAATCCCAGCATCCCATCAGAGCTAAGGCAAAGAGGCCAGGTTAAAACCACAGTCAATCAAGGGAGATGTTGCTGTCATATTGGTTTTGTTTTAAGAGAGGTGGGTGTGGAATTTTTCAGTTTTTTCCCCTCTCTTCTCTTGGGCAGGGCGTGGTGTTGATGAAGGAGTGACGAGGCAGGGAACTGGGGACAGGGAGCAGCAGGCACACACCCAGTGCCTGGGTTCACACACTGTTTTCTGCAAAGCTGGGCCTGCAGTAGAATAGACTTGAGAATGACATTGGATTCTGGTTGTTCGTGCTCAGTTACTGTATACTCTAGACTCAGGAAACTGTGCTGCTCTGAAATGGGAAGTGAAGGAATAGAAAGAGTGATGAGAAGAAGCAAATGGGGAGCCACGGGGTGCTACGCACTGTTGCCAAGGGTTTAGATTTCATACTTCATTGAATCCTCTCTTGATTGAGGTAAGAACTATTTTTATACTTCTTATTCAGAAGGTAACTCCTTCCTGACAGTGTAAATAAGGGAGCATGTACATGTTCCTGGTGTTTCTTAAAAAAAGATTGGTTTATTTATTTAAAGGTAGGTAGAGTTAGAGGGAGGGAGGGATGGGGAGAGAGACAGAGAGAGAGAGAGTGAGAGAGAGAGAAGCAATCTTCCTTCTGTTGCTTTACTCCTCAAACGGCTATAATGGATGGTACTGAGCCAAGCCCAGGTCAGTAACTTAAAACTCCATCCTGGTCTCCCACATGGGTTCAAGGGCCCCAGCTTGTGTTCCTCTGCTTTCCCAGGTGCGTTAGCAGGGAGTGGACCAGAAGCAGAGCAGCTGTGATGCAAACTGGCCCTTGTATGGGATGCTGGCGTTGCTGGCGGTAGCTTACCCCGCTGTGCCGCCAACGCCAGCCCTGTACACGTGTCCACTCCTTTGATGACACCTTCCCATAAATTTGCCACCCACCCCCTTCACTGCTGTCTGCTCTAATTCAGGCTCCCTGAAGACAAGAAGGAGCTCATGAGAATGATTGTTAAGGCAAGCAGGAGGGTGTGCATGAGTGTGTATGAGTGTGTGTGTGTGTGTGTGGTGGTAATGGTGGCCTACGGTAGCCAAGGTCGTGTTCTAGGAAGAGACCTGGTTCAACGGGCACTGCAGTTACATAAGAATGGATTATGCTGGGTATGGTGCTGTGGCATAGCAGGTTAAGCTGCTGCCTGCTATTCCAGCATCCCACATGGATGCCAGTTCATGTCCCAACTGCACCATTTCCAATCCAGCGTCCTGCTAATGACCTGGGAAATGTGGCAGAAGATTAGCCAAGTGTTTGGGCCCCTGCACCAACTTGGGGAGACACAGATGAAGCATATGGCTGCTGGCTTCAGCCCGGCCCAATCTCAGCCATTGTGGCCATCTGGGGAATGAGCCAGTGATTGAAGCTTGCTCTCTCTCTCTCTCTCTCCCACTCTTTCTCTCCCTCCCCTTTCCCCTTTCTCTCTCTTTCTGTAACTCTGATTTTCAGATAGAAATCTTTTTTTTTTTTTTAAAAAAAATGGATCATGCTATTAAAAGCTGAATAGGGCCACACAAATGAAGGCATGAGACCACATGGTTGGATTGGGAGGCACTCCAGATACTACTGAACTCAGAGTTGGACTTCCCTTCTGAGAACTAAGGCTTCTCTGTATCTCTCTCTTTAAATAATATCCTATCCCGACCCCCCCCCCCCGACCCCCCGGGCCTAGATGACTGCCTGTTTACTAGCAACAGTAATCACAGCTGGCTAACATTTGTTGCACTTTACCAAATTGCTCCTTGTTCTGGAGCACGGTAGCACACAGCATTGACTTTGAAGTCAGGTTGACCTGCAATTACACCAAGCTTCACTAATCATTACCTGTGTGACTGTGGGCAAGTCACTTCATTTCTCTGCAGAATGAGAATGCTAATTCCCCTCCTACAGGAGCGTTGAGAGGATGAAGTGAGAAACCCTGTGGAACCCTCTCAACACAGAACACTTCGTGGTTGGCCGTGACTATCCTTCAGTAGGTGATCGCTATTGTTCTGTCCTGCACTTTTGCTCAAAATCTCTCCCAATTCTAATCCAGCCAACGAGGGTCAACTTGCAAGGTTAGCTTATGGTACTTAGCTTATAGACCTTGCTTCGGGTTTAGGCTTGAAAACACAGGCTATGTCCACATGAGGGGTTCAGGATGTCTCTCCATCATGCCCTGGCTCTGCATCAGCACACATGGGCTTCCTCTCATTTTTCACAGAACACGTGACTTCATCACAGTCTAGTAGCCCAGGTGCCCTGCACATCACTGCCTAACCCACTCTCTGGTTAATTTGCACTTTAATTTGATCAAGGATAGATTCATTTGTTTCTGGAAAAGATGGTGATTTAGGGGTTTCAGTGGGGTGTGCATTTATGTGTATAATGTGTGTGTGCTCTAAATCTCAACAGCAGGTCTTCTATGCCATGGTATAGGGCCAAGGGCATAGAGGGAAGGGCACAGATTTGGGCTAAATGTCCTGTATCGGGACCTCAGTGCTATCTTTGATTTATGGAAGACCCTGGATATTATTCCAAACTTTGCAAGTCCACTTTCTCTCTGAGAAGTGGGAGTTCTTACCTTACAAAGTTGTTTAAAGGATTAGAGATAACACAGATGCAATATATCAAATTGTACCCAACATAGGAAAAGCACTCGGTAAAAGAAGAGCCATCGTAGTAGTAACAGGAGCCAGAGTACAGTACTCTGACGCCAAAGACTCCAAATGAATTATGCATTGCTGCAGGGCCTCTCTGCCTATCCTGTTCTTTGGCTTATGAAATTGCTTTCTCATTCAGAACATAAAGAGTAATTGGATTTTAAATGCGCACTTTAGTGAAATCTGGAAACATGGGCACCTTTCTACAGTGCCAGGGCAGCAGAGGGTTATGAGGTGGAAGGGGAAGTAGCCACCCCCAGGAAGGGCAAAGCTATCTCCTGGGAAAAAAGAATCCGTGACTCAGGGCCCAAGCACACTGTGGGCTCACAGCTCCTCATTCTCACCGCACAGCAAGATAAGAGGTGGCTCATCATTTTTTGTTGGATGTTCTTACAAAGACTCTCTCGTCCTCAGATTAGCCATCTTTGTACTCGTGTGTAAGTGATTCATCGGCATACTTCTAGCAATTCCAGAGAAAGGGGCAAGTGAGGACGGTGAATGTAGCTCAAAGAAAAGAAAGAAAAATTGGGAAGTTCCAAGTTTAATCCTGCATGCTGAGAAAAATGTTCGGTTTGGGGTTTCATAGGCACTTACCCCTTTGTCGAAGGTGGCAAAAAATTTGATGTAGGGCTGGAAGTGTTCAGCTGCTTCTTCAAAAGCCTTGTAATCTAAAAGAAGATGAAAGGGAGAGACATGGCCCAGATGCACACCGAATAATCATCTTTTTAAGTGATGTAGAGAGAGTGGAAAGCCAGTCAATGGAGGTCGGGTCACTACTCGGTAGATATGATGTAGACAGATAATTGTGATACCATCTAATCCCATGGAGGTGGAATGGGCTGGCACTCAACAGCCCAGGCACAGACCTCGGCACCACAGGGGTGGGGAGGGCAGAGGAGGAGAGCCGAAAACAGAGAAAACTGAGGGAGCAAAGGGTGCGGGGCAGGACAAAACTGCTTTCATTCCAACTCACTTCTACTTATAATAGTGCCCCCTAGTGGCAGCAAAGATTTCTCTAAAAATGAACCCTAAGCAAGACATTCACCTTACTGTGTAAAGTATCTTCAATCAAGGAGTATTTTAAACTTCTTAGAAGGACTTACCTTTGTTGGTGAATCCTAGTTTGTCCTCTCTCCCTCTATCCCTTTCTCTTTCACATCTGATCCCTTGAGAGAACTACTGAAATCTAATCAAGCCTGTCCTTGACTCTGGCCCCAAACTTAAGTCTGTTTAGTAGGTATGAGACCATGTAGGCATGGGAATGCTGTGTCTTGGTATGCCTAGGCAGGTGTCTAGCAAAGATGCTCATATTCAAGCCTTAGATTGGAGAGGATGGTAATGGTGGTGATGGTGATGTTTCCAAATAAATTCTGTGGTCCTGAGAGTAATGAGCCCATGATTTATTCTTGAGATGAACTTCTTGCCATTTCACGAAACTCCATATTCCTTAACTACCACAAGTATGAGTATAAAGCTTTTGTAAGAATTTTGGGCCTATGCAGAAGTTTCTAAGAGCCTAGTAAAATTTATTCTTGGAATACCACTGACGCAGGGATTACTGAGATGACTGAAACAGAGACACTGATCTCCAAACGCTCTAAGCCTAGAGATGACTATGGATCCCTAAAAGACTCACCATGCACTGCAATGGTTGCTCTAACAGAGGTGAGTGCTGCAAACACTTGAGACAAAGGCTGACAATTTACAAGAATATTTTTATCTGCTGATACACACTCACACAAATGCATCCTCAAAAAAGGGGTGGGGAGTATGAAAAAGACATCCTGCAGCTTGATTGTAGAGTTGGGGTAGAAGGGTGAGCAGAGGGGAGAAGAGGGTTGGGAGTATTTGAAGAATGAACATGGGAAGGAGGTGAGGGAGTGGAGAGGCTAAAGGGTTGTCTGAGCCAGCCTAAAGCAGCCGTGGGCTCCATCAGAATCCCTTGCTCCCTCTTCCCCAGTCCCCATGTCCACGGTTAGCCTTCCCTACCTCCAAGAACTCCTCCCCTAACAGGAAGAAGAGCCTGGCAGCCCTGCTCCTCGTGGAGAGCTTGTTTTCACTACTTCTAAGAAAAAGGATGGGGCAAGGGGGGGTCCTCAGGTCAGTGCTTCAAAGCGTGAGTGAGCTTTAAGCCTCACCCAAACGGCAGTGGTCTTCCAGGATGTCTGCCTGCTCTTGCTTCTACTCTGCTAGACCTCAGATCGCTCTAAGTTTCCCCTGTCCGGTGTCCTGCTTTAATAATGCTGACCTCCCACTCTGACTCCCATTACCTTTTTGTTTATAAGATTTATTTATTTTCTAGAGAGGCATAGTTACATAGAGAGGGAGAGACAGACAGAGAGCTCTCCCATCTGCTGGTTCACTCCCCAGATGGCCACAAAAGCCAGAGCTGAACCAGGAGCTTATTTCAGTTCTCCCCTTTCCTCTGCTTTCCCAGGCTATCAGCAGAGAGCTGGACTAGAAGTGGAGCAGCCGGGACTCAAACTGGTGCCCATATAGGATGCCGGCACTGCAGGTGGATGCTTAACCTACTACCCCACAGTGCTGCTCCAAGCCCCACCCCCCAGGTACCTTGATAACTCTTTCTTCTTCTGACTTAGACTCTTGACCATTCAGCCCCCAACCTGCAGCTTGCTAAAGACTCATCGTGGCATTCCCTCCGCTCTCCTCCCCACCCCTCAGGACTGTTCATACTGGATCTCAGCACATTGAACTGCAGTAACTGGTGTGGCTAGTAGCACCAGTTAGAAACCCTGAAGAGAAATGCTTGGACCAAAAGCAGTTTCCTTCAAAGAGGAACCAAACCAATTTGTTGGGGATGAAAAATTCAACTAAGTAAGCAAACCCATCAAAACAGACTTTGGAACCATTGCCCACGTTCACGTACTAACTGATGGAAGGACAAGAAGGTGTAAAAACTTCACCCTGAGCCCTCCACAGCACACAAAAGGCTGTTGCAAACAAGGTGACTTGACTGCGACCTCCGCTGCCGTCGAGGGAGAGGAACACGTCTGCAACTCGAGCCGAGTGTGGCCAGCAGGTGCCTGTCGCATGTAAGCCATGTGCCTGCGGTCACATATGTATCAGCAGAAAACTTAAATGCAAATCACTCAGAGAGATAATGACCTTCTACACAAAGCAAGCACGAGGCCAAGAGGAGGCAAACAGAACCGAGAGAGAGAAAATAAATTCTACAGCAAATAAAGATTTAGAAAACGGAAAGAGATCTTGAAGCAACACAGATCCTATCAGATGAGGAGGAGGAAGACCAAAAAGTACATCTGTCAAAAAAAAAAAAAAAGAAAGAAAGAGAGAAGCAGGAAAAAGAAATTGCCACCTGTGCTAACCTCTCTGATGAGAAGGCGTTCGGGTATTCAGTCGCCTTGGCAGAAATAAATAGAAACAATATCCAGCAAAGATTTATTCTCTGATATGTGTCTGCAAAATCGGCTGCAATTTTCTTCAGGATTGCATCAGCGAATTCTCAGTTACGGACTCTCAGGAGCAGTCCGACTGGATCTACAAGGACCACTGATTGCTTTTCCTCTATCATTTAGCCTGTGCCACACTTGGGGAGCAAAGCTGTAGGCTTAGACCATTCTGAGATTTCCCTGTTTACCAAGGAATATTGTCAAGGTTTACCCTTGGAATATAAGAAAGTGTAGTTTATATATATACATATATGTATATATACACACACACGCAAAGTTTTACGTATATGGAAAGAGAGAGCGAGCGAGCACTGGATAAAGAAGGATGAGGAGGGCCTGGAAGTGTGACAACTAGGGAAGAAAATCTAAACAGTGCTCAGGTTTGCCACCAGAGATGCAATATTTTAAATAATGTCACAAAGAGTGACTTTAAGAATCTATATTTCAGGCCGGTGCCGTGGCTTAACAGGCTAATCCTCCGCCTGCAGCGCCGGCACACCGGGTTCTAGTCCCGGTTGGGGCGCCGGATTCTATCCCGGTTGCCCCTCTTCCAGGCCAGCTCTCTGCTATGGCCCGGGAAGGCAGTGGAGGATGGCCCAAGTCCTTGGGCCCCGCACCCACATAGGAGACAGGGAGAAGCACCTGGCTCCTGGCTTCGGATCAGCGAGATGCGCCGGCCGCAGCAGCCATTGGAGGGTGAACCAACGGCAAAAAGGAAGACCTTTCTCTCTGTCTCTCTCTCTCTCACTATCCACTCTGCCTGTCAAAAAAAAAAAAAAGAATCTATATTTCAGATTTCCAGCACTAGCAGGTGCCATATATACACTTCATTTACTTTTAACACATTAGATATTGATATTTTATTGAATGGAAAATTAGGAATATGAACTGTAAATTTTGTCTTAAATTGGTTTTTCTTGGCCTTTATTTTTATGACTTATGGTATGAGTTTTATTTTAGGACATACTTTCTGGACAGTTTGGAATTTTGGGTGCTATATGAAGAAGAACACGTAAGAACATATCATACTTCAAATATAAACAGCTGTTGTATTGAATGTAGTTTATTTATTGGTTAAGAAATCAGCTTTTCTGCTCTCAACATGGTGTCTGAACCTAAACATAAAATATATTTATTACATGCAAAATATTTCTTAGAGAGCCACTTTTCAGCAGAAATGTCTTACCAGAATAGATGTTCATTTCTACATCCTGATAATTATTTAAATTGTTACCTAACCTCACTCTGAAAGATCGAAATACGCCTTACGATTGAAACTAAGTAAACAAAACAAAGCAGGTGACTTTAACAGCTAAGCCTGCATCAGTCCCGCTCTGTTTAGTTTGCAGTGAAAAAATGAGGTCAAAAGACGTCTCTCAGATTAACTGAACAAGGGAGAGTTTTATTAAGGGCTTATCAGCTAGCACATGGATTGAAAACTAAATTGTCAATTATCCTCACTTAGAAAAACGTTTGAAATGTAAGTATTGATTTCAAAGAACGCTGGACCCTGCGGAGCACCTGAAGGAGCTTAGTTGAAAGTTGCATGGTCCTTGTGAAATAGTATGCTGATGAACGTTATTAGTCTGAAAGAAAAACTTCAACCTTGAAAAAAATGCTGAAATAACTTACTAGTAATTGTATTATTTAGATTTGAAGAATAAGCAGTAAGACCAGTAGAACTCTATCTGTGTATTCCTATGGGGAAGTTTCATTATAATTTTTGGAATATGTAATATTAAAATGTTCAGTTTGATTTGCAAATCACTCACATTATCACAAGAAATATGAACATTATATCTGTCAATGAAGAGAAAAATAAGAACTATCATATTGAAAGAATGTTCCTGGGGCCAGCACTGTGGCTTAGCAGGTAAAGCTGCCACCTGTAGTGTCAGCATCCCATATGGGTGCCAATTTGAGTACCCGCTGCTCCACTTCTGATCCAGCTCTCTGCTAATGCACCTGGCGAGGCAGGCAGCAGAAGATGGCAAAGAGCTTGGGCCCTGCACCCACGTGGGAGACCCAGAGGAAGCTCCTGGCTCCTGGCTTCAGATCAGTCCAGCTCCAGGCATTGCAGCCACTTGGGGAGTGAACCAGCAAATGGAAGCTCTCTCTCCCTTTTTCTCACTCTCGCTCTAACTCTGCCTTTCAAATAAATGAATAAATCTTTTATTTAAAAAAAAAAGAATGTTAACAATCTTGAAAGACAACTTACAGACAGAATTATCTTAATTACATCCAGAGGCAAGAAAAGAATGTTCATTGAACAAATAAAAATCAGCTAGTGCTGACCATCCACTTGCCACCATTCTTACTTGGAAGTCTCTTTCAATGATGACTGTCAAGAATTCAAAGAGGGGACCCCCTGAGATGCCAGCACCCTTGTGGGTGCTGGTTTCAGTCCTGGCTGCTCTAGTTCTGGTCCAGCTCCCTGCTAATGCACATGGGAAGGCAGTGAAGGATGGCCCAAGTGCTTGGGCCCCTGCATCTATATGGGAGATCCAGATGAGGCTCCTGGCTCCTGGCTCCTGCTCCTGTTGCAACCTCTTGGGGAGTGAATCAGTGGATGGAACAGCTCTCTCTCTCTCTCTCTCTCTCTCTCTCTCTCTCTGTAACTTTTTCAAATACATAAATTAAAACTTAAAAAAAGAATCTTGATCAGGAATTGAATGTTGCTATTTTAAACTCAAAATCTAGTATCAAAAATTCATTCTTGAAGCCAGCACAAGATTCTCATTTGTAATCTAAAAATATTTTTGAAAGTGAAACATGTGATATATTTCCTATTATTGTGTATTTTATTATTGTATAACATAAAGAAAGTAATTTTTTTTTTCCACTAAGCCAAAGTCCCTTCCAGTTTACCCTCATTTCCTACTATAAAGCACTATTATATTTTATGCATGCTGGGGACCTGACAAAATTTGCAAAGTCTTAAAAGTATAGCCCAGCAGTTAACTGTCTGAACTCGAAAGTCAGATTCCTGGGCTTTCCGTCTTGGCTCCACTTGCTGTGTGATACCGTGTGGGTTCATCAAGCCTTTCCGCCCCATCCTTTTCATCATCACTAAAATGCAGATAATAATGACAGCCACTCAGGGGCTTGTGAGACGGAAATTCAGGTGACCATCCAGCTCCCAGCCCAGGCCCTGGCACGTGGTGGTGCTCATTGCAGGGAGTGAAGACTGCTAGTAGGGGGCAGCGGGAGGAAGCCACCGGAAGCTGTGCTCCGCCTCCTCAGCTGGCCTCGCCTCCATCCTCACCTGCCCCCAGCGTTAGCAGGAGAGGAGAGAAAACACAAGGGTGAGAACAGTGTGAGAGGAAGGGGCAGGGAACAGAGAGGAGAAAGCAGAGGGGCAGGAGAAGCCCCCCGAGGCAGTCAGTGCGGCTGCAAGTAAGTCGCCTACGGAAGAGCTGGGGCAGAACTCCGAGCCGGCCAGGTCCCCCGGCACGTCCACGGTGAGCCCGGCCAGTGGAGGCTTCGAGGGAGCACATGGGAAGAGAGTTAAACTGGGGCATGGAAGAGAGAAGAAACGTGGGCTGCTGATGAGGTGACAAAGGACGCCGCTGGACAGACTGGGTATTGGGTAAAGGCATGGTTTTGCAAATAACTTCAAAATATTTGGGGGTTTCCAGAAATAGTCACGAGCAGCCCACATTTGTCCCTCCTACACATAAGATTCCATGTCACAGTTATGCCAGCCCCCTCCAACACTTTCCCTCTCTCTCCTGGGCCTGGGCTGCTGAAGCAGTTTTACAAATGTGCCCAAGTAATGGGCCTTCCTGGCTCTTGCTCCCTGCTCCTTCCTACGTCCACCCACCATGCTCTCATCCCTTCATGGGCCACGGTGATGCTGTAAGAGGCCCCTGTGCCCACCCAAAATCTGGCTACAAAACTCAGGGGGAACGTGCCCATGGGCGTGGCTGCCCCAGGGCAGGCAGCCTCGGGGTCAGCGATGGGCTTGGCCGGCCATTTTTCATACTCTGTAGCAGCTGCTAAGACCATTCCGGCCCAGATCTTCCTCCAGTGCTTTCCAATCAACTGAGAAGCACTGCAGCTGGTGACAGCGGGGGCTGCCAGGGCAGGGAGGCGGCCCCCAGTGTGTCTCCCTGGAGAGGAGAATCCCACCAGGAGAGGGCGGTGGAAGGCCTTTTCTCTCTGTTCTGAAACACTCCCCCCACCCAAGGCCCGACAACGCGGCCCAACCCTGATGGTCTTTCAGCTCCTCTCGCTGCTTTGCAAAGCGTGCGTATGTATCTCACTGCAGAGAGCACGGGCAGATGCTAACTTCTATTCTCCCCAGCAAAAGAGATGCTGAAGAGCCATCGTCTTTGAGGAGAGCCTAGTGCACACTGCCCGGAACCCAGCCTCGAGACTGACAGGTGGGAGCGGCCAGGCAACTTACATTCCGAGTCGGCGCTCTTGAAAAAGCCGATGAGTTTGATGTGGTCCTCGATGCGCTCAAAGGCCTGCACTTCCAGCTTGCTGTTGATGATCTCCACGGGGTCTTCAATCAGCTGGAAAGCCACACACACGTGCACACAGAAGGATGTTCAACTACGCGCTCCCTTCCCCAGTGGGGAAACGGCGTGCTTTGGAGGGATGCTGCCATGGAATGTGTAGTTGGTGCCTCAAGCACCCAGCCCACCTCCCTCCAGAGAACAGGGCAGCAGTACTTTTTCAGGAACTGTTCTTAACTCAAGAGGTAGGGCAATTTGTCTGGGGGCAATTCTATTCCAGGTTTTAAAATAATGTATTTAAATTTTTTAAAAAGAATTTATTTCTAATTATACATTGATAAATTATAGTAGTATATATTTATGGGATAAAGTGATATTATAATTAACAAATACAATGGGGCATAATAAAATCAAGATAATTAACATATCCATCAGCTCAAATATTTATCATTTTTATGATGAAAGCATTTGAAACTTACTCCTAGCAATTTTGAAGCGCACATTGTTATTCATTATGTTCACCATGTTATGCAATATATCTCAAAGAGAAGAAACCTTGCTCCACCTGTTTAACTGACACTCCGTACTCTTTGGCCATCACCCTCACATTCTTGTCCCCTCCCACCCTCAGCCTCCAGTACCCACCATTTTACTCTACTTCTTTGAGTCCCATTATTTTAGACCCCACATAAAGTAGAAGTGAGAACATGTGTATTTGTCTTTCTGTGCCTGGCTTATCTCACTTAGCATACTGTCCTCTAGTTCCACTCATATTAGTGCAAATGACAAAATTCTTTCTTAAAGCAGAAGAGTAGTCCACGGTATATATATACTGCAACTTCTTTATCTACTTCCATAAAACTCTTGGTTCAGGAGTGAGCAAGTGACCCGACTGTGAACCAATGAGGGTAGCTTTGCAGAAGGCTTTGAAAAAGTGCTTTGCTCTTCAGAGAGCACCGGGCAGCCAGTTTGTTTGTCCCTCTCCTTGGATACGAATGAGGAAATGTGATGTGCCCTGCTGCTGGCCATTTTGCATGAACTTGAGGACAAAGACACCACACCGAAAGCAGAACTGCCTGCGGCCACAGGGAAAACCGGAGCCCTGATTCGATCAAGCCTAACATTTGCCCTGACTCTGGTCTAACACCTATGTGGGTCCATCCCACTGTTCATTGTTTAAAGCAGTTTGAGTCTCATCTCCAACTCCTCCTCCTCGCAGATAAAGCTGGGGCCATGCTCAGTTATTCTGTTGCCTCTCTCAATTCTGTGGATGAGACACTATGGGTGCATTTTGAGGTGGGAGGTGGCCTTCAATTTACTTCTAACCTCTCTGGTTCTTGAGGCTCCAGAGAGAAAACAATAGCCAATGGGGTATACTTGGTAGCAAAGAAGTTATCAGTATGCAGATGCAATGGTAGGTTCTTTATCTATACAAGAAAGTGTGTTCAAAAGCACTTAACTTCAAAGTTGCTACTGAAAGTGTGCGGTTTATCTATGGATAAAGTATTTTTATGGTGTTTGTTCCTCTGTGTATCTGAGCACATAAATCTGAGCATGTGGTACATCCGTGGCAGAGATATTGGTGGTGGAGGGGGCGGGTTTAGCCTTGCTTCTTCTTTATATTGTTCCTAGGGCAACTTGGGGGGACCTGGCTAATAGGTTACTGTGGACACTCCTCTCTCTTTGGGTGACTTGCTCCCTCCATCGTTTCCCACACTCTCCATGTCCTCTTCAACAAGGGCAAAGCCAAGGGAATTTCTGTGCAGTGTACATACAGCTGGTAAGAGAATTAGCATGTTACCACGACATGGTCCCAATTAGAGGCCCTCTGGCCACTAAAACAAGCTCCCAGGATGACTTGAGGGCCAGTAGGGCTACATAGGGTATTTCTTAATGCTTTGCAAAACCTGAGAATCCTTTGTAGACCATGTCAGGCTCTCTAGCTTCTCTGCCCTTATCTGGAGTTTTATCTCTCCCTGTATGTGAGCCCAGACAGCCCTGCACAAAGCCAGTATAAGTGCTTACGTCCAAGAGAAACTCCACCAAGACATCAGCCGCAAACTCGCCATCAAACTCAATTGTGCGATCACCCTTAAGAATATACAGGCTTCCTTCTTCATCAAAACCTGGAAGAAACAAAGAGGCCCAAAGGCAATGTTATGCTGATATAGGAAGAGCCACCACATAGGCCAACGGCTGGCTCAAGGTCACTGGGGGTCAGTGGGGTCAGGATTAGTGCAACCAGCATTAACATAGGACCAGCTCTCTTGAAACAATACTTCTAAAGGGCTCCCAGAGTGGACACTGAATTGGAGATGGCCAAGAAATAACAATTTCACCTGGATTTTAGCTTAAGGAAAAAAAATCTACTTTCTACTTCTCCACTGCTTTAGTTTTCAAAGAATACTGCTGATCCTATGTCATTCCCTTTAGCAAAGATTCTTTACTACCCACTGCCACCTGACTCTTTAGCCTAAATTCAAGTCCCTCCGCCATCTAATTCCACCATAACCTCTTCTACCCTCAGGTAGAGCCACACTCCTGAGAACTGCTCCATAGTCCCTTGTGCTTCTTGCCCCACACTGACATGAGGGAGTGCATAAAGCAAGAGTCACAGGGCACAATTGTCTGTCTGCACTTAGGTTCGCCTTGCTCCTTAAAACTGGAGAGATCTCCACTGCACCCACTCCTTGGAAGTCAGCATAGGAATCTCATTTTTCCCAAGAAGGTCACATCCCTCTTACCAGGCTCATGCCACTACCGATCATTCCTCAGCTCCATCTGCACTTTAAAAGTAAGCTTTTGAGGGTGAGTCGTCGCTATCTTTGTATTTTGGTGCCTTGCACAGAGCTTGGACACATTGACCATAACTGTACGTGGCCAGAACACACAGCTTGCTGTCCTATGTTGGCTGAATCCTACATGTCGTCTACTCTATTAGCTGAAAGGTGCTATAAGGGCAGGTTCTGCATCTCACCTTTGTACCTAGAGTGACCAGGGTGTAACATTGCATATTTTAACAAGTGCTTGCTGGGAAACTGCATCCCCTCTGCCCACCCCCAGGAATGCTAAATAGCTGAGACTGGCATTTTGTCCCACTGCATGGCATCTTTCACTCCTTAGATTAATTGCTTTCAAACCCTCTATTAGCTGGAGAATGCTTTCTGCAAATGAATTCCTCTGTAGAACCTCCAGGGACAGGGAGGCTGGAATGCTGCCTGCTGTCCCAAGGCACACCTGGGGCGCCCCTGGCACACAGCCCCTGGCTGTCGGTACATCAAAAGGAGCAAAGCGACTGAATGTCTTGCAGCGTGCAATGGCTGACCTCGACTTCAGCAAGCGTCCTGCTGTTGGAGTTTGTCCTGGGTTGAAACCAGTTAGGAGGCTGGTGTGGTAGCTCTGGTACAAGCGGATGGAGGCCAGACTAAGGTAAATGGTGGGGGTAGGGGAGTGAGATGTAGCATCAGATTCACAAAATACAGCCACTGTCCTGGGAAACACACGAATCAAACGGCCAGAAACCACCTGCCCCAACTGCAAGCTGAGCTTGGGGAAGAGCTTATTTGCTTGTACCAAGCCCCACTGTGTCCCTCTCTGGTCCAGTCTTAGGGGTGCCTGTCCAGCATGTGCTCCCCAGACTTGCAGATCACTGGGACATTTGTACCTCCCTCTAACCACACTCACTGGAAATTATCCCCAAGTCAACTTCTCATGAAAACAGTGGGAAAGAGAAGACTAGGAATCTACAGACAGTCGAGGGAGGAGGCAGGACTCGCTAAATTGTTTTTGGCTCTAGGGAAAGAGTTGAACATACTTTGAGCCCATGCTCAAGGGGAAAATTTTTTCTTAATATGTCTCTAGGAGAAAAGATATCTCAGGCATTCTGAGTAACTCATTATCATTTTAGGGCCATGAGTTCTTTGTGCCTAAACTAGACTCCTTTAATTACATTTAAAAAAAGCAGGGGGGGGGGGCTGGTTTTCATGAAAATAAAGCAGGAAACAGTTGTTCATAATTTTCTATGATAATAACTTTCATGTACCTGAAGGTATTTATTGAACCGCCACTAATCTTTTTTTTTTTTTTCCTGTGCTTACTACTCCGAATCCAATTAACCTTTCTTCAAAGGTCCTGTTTTATAACCTCCTGCTATTTTTCAATAGCCATTCTTCACTGGTCATGCAGAAAAAGCCAAATGGGCAGTGCATGTGTGTGGGAGTTTGGAAACCAGAGGAGTCACCTATGTCCTCCCTCCTTGGGAATACAAAGGTGAGAATCTTCATGTGCACTTGCCCTTGAGCATGACAAAGTGACACAAGCGATTACAACTGCCACTGTGCAGTCACTTAACCACACCTCCCCCAAATCCTGCCTCTCATCCATGGTGATAACACCCAGGTCGAAATCCAGACCCCTGGGACGCCAAGTCCCTGCTGTTAATGTTATCTTTTGTTGTCTGCTCCAGCCTCAAGACAGGTGATGGGAGAGGAGACTACCTCACAGAGATCACCGTGGTGGTGAGATTGAGAACTGGCCTCTGGTCTGCTTCGGGGAAGGAAAATTAGGCTTTAATCCCTAGTGTCAATATCTCCAGGAAGAAACCCTGTCCTCTATACAAAGATACAAAATCAAGTAAAAGATTGCGGTGAAATGATTTGCTTTAAGCCAATATTTACTTCTGTGAAACTATCTCTGAACTCAAGACATTTTATATTTACTTAAAAGTAGTTCAGTTATCATACAAGAAAAAAATGCAAGTGTACTTTTATTACAACATTTTGTCTCTTCCAGATGTAGCTCAATAATCCCACTCACCAGGGCCATCGCTGTGGTTTAGCAGTTAAGGCCACTGCCTCAAATGTTGGCAATCCCATATGGGCACCTGTTCGAGTCCCGGCTGCACCACTTCCCATCCAGCTCCCTGCCAATGCCCTGGGAAAGCAGTGGAGGACAACCCAAGTGTGTGGGCCCCTGCACCTGTGTGGGAGACCTGGAAGAAGCTCCTGGCTCCTGGCTTCAGAAGGGCTCAGCTCCAGCCATTGCAGCCATTTGAGGGGTGAACAAAAGGATGGAAGACCTTTCTCTCTTCTCTTCTGTCTCTCTCTCTCCCTCACTCTCTGCAACTCTTTCAAATCAATAAATAAATTTAAAAAAAAATCCCACTCACCCAGTTTCTTGGCAAGTTTGGCTTCTTTCTTGGCATCCACCATCACAAAGCCTATCTCTTTGTGTTCCAGGACCTGGGCCACCAGCTGGAGGGACAGATAGGAGGATAAGTGGACGGAGGGCAGAGAGATGGCCAGAAATAACACAGGATTCACAGCTGATACGTTGACAGGGGGCTTTTCCTCCAGACTTCCTGTTACTCCAGCTGTACCAGAGGGACTCCATGCTTGTCCCCTCCAGAGAAGGCCGACTCAGCAGAATGCTGGGAATCAGGGAGAGAAAACCTGAGGAACAGGCTCAGATATCTCGATATGTAAGATGTGGGCAAATATATGCCCTTTTCTGCCCTCAGCGCAGATAAAATTTCAACTGGGAGAAAGGAGAATCAGGAAGGGAGCAGAGAGGCTGGAACACCTGTGGGCACCTGACACGAGGCTCTGAGCCCATCTCCAGAGGCAGGTGATCCTGGGGTGGACCTAAGGGGAGCAGAGGGCCAAAGGTGCCTACAACGCCAATACCAAGCATAGTCCTGGAGTCCCCGCCACCTCCTCGGGCTTGTACAGGAAGGGCGCCCATTGTGCACATCCGGCAGGCAGACCTGAGGTGGCCTCCTCTAGTTTCCTGCAGCCCAATCAGAGGAAGAAGTGGGAGAACATGGGGTCAGGCGAACATCAGCCCCAAAGGCAAGGAAGGTGTGGCTGCATTCCACGTGGACACATGACTGAGGACTGCTCAGGGTAAACACAAGTGTAAGACTGACATCACCATAGGCTTCCTGAAACTCAGTCGTGAGCAAGCAAAGGGGATTCTCAATTGCCATCTGGATGAATGGGGGCTTCAGACAAAAGTAGGGTGGAGAAGTTACCAGAGAGATTATGAAATACTTGTATTATTGTGCTTGAGTTACTTTTAAAAAATAATTGTAGGGGTGGCATTGTGGCACAGCTGGTTAAACTACTGCCTGTGGCACTGGCATCCAATGTGACTGCTGGTTCCAGTCTTGGCTGCTCCACTTCTGATCCAGCTTACTGCTTTTGCACCTGGGAAAGCAGCAGAAGCTGGCCCAAATACTTGGGCACCTGCCACCCATGTGGGAGACCTAGATGGAGTTCCTGGCTTCTGGCTTTGGCCTGGCCCAGTCCTAGCCATTGCAGCCATTTGGGGAGTGAACCAGTGGGTGGAAGATGGAGCTCTCTCTCTCTCAACTCCACCTTTCAAATAAGTACATAAATCTTCTTTAAAAAATAAATAATTGTAAATTAATATATTCTTGTAAGAAATAATACAGAGATATCCTTTGTATATTTTAACCAGGTTCTCCTATTAGTAACATCTTGCAAAACTCAGATAATACAAATTTGAGGGTGAGTATTATAGTGCAATAGATTAAGCTGCCACTTGCAATGACAGCATCCCACATCAGAGTGCCTGGTTCAAATTCATACAGCTTTGTGCTCCCAATCTAGCTTCCTGGGATGCAGCAGATAATAACCCAGGTACTTGGGTTCCTGCCATGCACATGGGAGACCCAGATGGAGCCCCTGGCTCATAGTTTCAGCCTTACTCCTTCCCAGTTGTTGCAGGCTTTGGGGAGTGAACCAGCAAATGGTAAATCAATCTCTCTCTCTCTCTCTCTCTCTCTCTCTCTCTCTCTCTCTTTCTCTTTCTCTCTGTCACTCTGCCTTTCAAATAAATAAATCTTTCTTTAAAATATAAACTGGAGGGAGTGTTATTATGGCTTAGTGGGTAAGCCACTGCCTGCAATGCCACCATCCCATGTGAGCGCCAGTTCAAGTCCCAGCTTCTCCACTTCTGATCCAACTCCCGGCTAATGTGCCTGGAAAGCTGCAGAGGATGGTCCAAGTGCATGGGCCCTTGTTACCCACATTGAAGACCTGGAAGAAGCTCCTGGCTACTGGCTTCTGGTTGCAGCCACGTGGGAATAAACTAGTAGATGGTAGACCTCTCTGTCTCTCCCCCTCTCCTTGTGGCACAGCTGGTTAAACTACCGCCTGTGGCACTGGCATCCAATGTGACTGCTGGTTCCAGTCTTGGCTCTTTTAAATAAATATTTTTTTTAATCTTTAAATAAAATAAAAATATAAACTGGATATTCTATTTTTTTTTAAGATCTCTTTGTTGAAGGATATCTAGGTTGCTCCCAGTTACCAGCTACTATGAAGAGAGCTGAGCTGGTTAAAATTTTGTGTATCGGTTTTTGAGCTAAATGTTAGTCTTCATTTCTCTGGGATAAATGCTAAGGAGTACAATTGCTGAATCGCATGTTTAGCTCCATGTTTACTTTTTAATGAAACTGTTCAACTTTTCCAGCATGGCTGTACTATTTTACATGCTCATAAGCAATGGATGAGTGATCCAGTTTCTCCACATCCTTTCCAGTATTTGGTGGTGTCACTATTTTTTAGTCACCCTATAGGTATTTGGTGATATTGCATTATTTCAATTGACATTTTCCTAATGGTTAGTGATGCTGAACATGTTTCATGTGCATAATTATGGAATGCAGGTTTTCATCTATGAAACGCCAGCTCATATCTCTTGCCCATTTTTAGCACTGAGTTGTTATTGATTATTGAATTTTGAATTCTTTAAATTCTAGTCCATTTTTGGATGTGTGGCTTACAAATATTTTCTCTCTTTAGCCTCTTTTCATCTTCTTGGTGGAGGTTTGCATGAGCAAAAGTTTTTAATTTTGAAGAAATCCAAGTTATCAATTTTTTTTAAATTTATGGATTGTGTTTTTTATGTTAAGCCTAAGAACTCTTGGACCAGCCCTAGATCCTGAAATTTTCCTTGATTTGTTTAAAAAAGTTTTATAGTTTCACATTTAAGTTCATGATCCACTTTGAGTTAAATTTTGTGTAAAGAGTGAGGCGGATTAAGAGATTTTTTTTCCTAGTAGTCGATGTCTGCCTGTTCCAATATCACTTGTTGAAAAGGGCATCTTTTACCTATTAAATTGCTTTTGCGACTTTGCCTAAATCAATTGACAAATTGGTGTGGCTCTACTTCTGTGTTTTCTGTGTTCTAGTCCATTGATTCTGTGTCTGTCCCTTGCTGATACCACAGTCCTGATTACCATAGCTGTATAGGGAGACTTGAAAGCTGGCCAACTGTTTCTCCTACTTTATTCTTCTTTTCCAAAATTGCCTTAATTATGCTAGTTGCTTTTGCATTACTGTATAAACCTCAGAATAGTCCTGCTTATATTTACAGAAAAAAATTCTTACTAGGAATTACATTCAATTTATATGTCAACTTGGAGAGAATGACACACTTACTACATTGAGGCCTCCAATTCATGAATATGGTATAGGTCTCCATTTATTTAATCTCCTTTGATTTCTTTCATCAACATTGCATAGTTTTCTGAAAACTGAAAACTTGTACAAGTTTTGTTAGATTTATACAGCATATCTGAACTATTTCAGCAATTGTAAGGAGCATTATATTTTTAATTTTAGCATCTACATGTTTATTGCTAGTAGAGAGATATACAGTTGATTTCTTAATGTTTCTCTTGGATCTTTAAACCTTGTTAAATTCATTTATTAGTTCCAAGAAGTTTCTATTTATTTTAGAGTCCTTGGGATTTTCTATGTAGACAATCAGGTCATCTGCAAATAATTTCTTCCTTTTCAGTCTGTATGCCTTTACATTCCCTCATGTTTTCTTATTGCACAACAAGACATTCCAGCACTATTTGGAATAAGAATTCTAACAGTCTCCTTTCTGTTACCTTGCTGCTGCTTTGTTTCTCACCCTTAGGGATTTGTCTGTCTTCCCATTTGGTTCTAGCACATATTTGGCAGCTCCATCATTTCAAACAGACAGGCTTAAGATTTCTTACCTCGCTAGTGGATTGCCCCCGTGTCTACAGCTCATTCTGGAAGTCCCTCTCCTTTCTGTTCTTTCATTTCTCCTTCCACATGTCTTCCTTCTACTGTTCCCAGTACCTGCGTCCTCTCCTGTTAAAATCCCCTGAGGTCTTCCTTTGCCTCCATTCTTCCCTCCCTGACCTCCTCGCCTGTACCTCTTTCTCTTTCTTTCCCTGTGGTTCCCAACCACTTCCTTTCTTCTAAAGCAAAGGGCACTGGGCAGAAGTACAGCTGGCGGCTGCAAGGAACGTCTTTGGTGACCAGCGGGTGGAGGGGCAGCTTTCTCTTCCTTCGTGAGTTTTGCTGGGACTAGGAAAGGCGAGGGTCAAAGGCATCGTCATCACCCCTATTTGTATTATGATTCGACTGGAGCTAGCCTGCAATGCCTAAGCAGGCTGGTCTTTCTGCAAAGTTGCTCAACTTTAGTGCATTGCATTCAATCTGTCCGACACAGTGGTTTTTGAATGAATTTTCTTGTTGTTAGTGTAGGCCACTCTGCCCTATTCAGTGCCATCAAAACCTTAAGTGTCTCCATGTCTGTGGTTCAAAGCCAACACTGATGAGACCTACTGGCTTTGTGCCCGAGCACAAGTCCCTACCCAGAGCAGGAGCCTCTGACAGTGGTTCTTAAAGAATCATAGGGAGCGCTGGTAAAATAGGGCTTCCCAGGCCCAGCAACCAGGGTAGGGATCCGGGCGAGGCTGGGGCTCAGGAATCCACATTTGTCTGAACCACACAACCACACCCCATGATTCTGACACAGCAGATCTCAAACCACACTCTGGAAACACTGCTCCAGATGGCTGTCAGTTCATCCAAGTGATACGGCACATCGTGCTTCTCTGACCCCTAGGCCCGTATGGGCCCATTAGGCTCCGCTGCCGATGGTCTAGGAGAAAAATATGAATAATAGTGAAAAAACAAGCGATAAAATGAGGAATTACCTCTGAGGATTAAATATAATTTAATAAAATAAAATAAATATAAAATATAATATAATTTATCATTAAATATGATTTAATCCTCAGCACACACTACCAGGTTTTTTTTTGTTTTCAGGTGGACAGAATTGTGTACCTCTCCCAGGCATGTGAAACACGCCCTTCCAATGACCACACTGATTTTATATGAACTTGAAGACAAATGCGTGGCAGGTGCCATCTCAGATGAACTCAGTTCTGTTTTCCTCATTCTCTGGTTTACTAAGCATAGCCAATCATGGTCCTGTGTTATGAATGGATGGACAGAGCAGACAATCACAGGTGGGTCCAGAATTCATGTGAGCTGAGGCCCGCCCACTGCCTCCTCTGCACCTTTATCTTCAACCCTGCCACCTTCCACCCTGATTAGGCCCAAGCTGGCCCAGCTGAGCTCTGCCATCACTGCCATCATTGAGGTCCCTTTATACGCCAGGGTGGCCAGGGATGGCAGCAACCCAGAAGCATCTCAAAGCTAGGTGAGGGAGAATGGTGGAGTGAAAGTGCCGAACCTCCTGACTCCTCATTTGCCTAGTTCCCATGGAAACAGGAGCCCCTGCTGGGGCAGTGGGGCAGGTGGTGTGAGGAGTCAGATGGGTTAATAGGCAGTCAGGGTGGTCCCCATGGGGTGCAGAATGCTTGCTCCCGCCCAAAAGGTTATCTTTACCAAGATCAAAATGTCTGTTCTCCTTCCTTCCGAATCTCCAAATTTACCATGAGACTAGCCAGAGAGTGATGATTGCATCCTTCTGAGTTCACAGTTTATTGTGAAAACAAGTTACCTAGCCCACTGTTCTGGATGGTTTTATGTGTTATCATGAGCAAGCCAGATGGGAGCAAGGACTGTAAATCAGGCCTTTTGCTGGGTTTTGTCCCTGCCTTGTAACTGAATGTCAATCAAAATTGTGCCTAAAAACTGCCACAGACCACTTCAAGTTTTTTCCTCTCTTGGAAACCCTCTATGCTGCTCTGACTGGAGGTCTTTGACTTTAATAAATCTTTCTTTTTAAATCTCTTTCCTTGTCCACTTGGAAATTCTTCCTCCACGTGAGACAAAGAACAGAGGTAATAATTTCTCTGCTGCCATTTTCCTGTAACAGTGGGACACTGTCTGCCTCTGAGCCTTGTCACTGCTCTTGCCCTACCCCCAACTCTCTAGCTCCCCTCCCTTCCTCCCATCTCCTCTCCTCTCCTCTCCACTTTTCTTTGCTGCAAACCAGTCACTCAGGTTGTGGCCAGCCCTGCCAGCCCTGCCAGCCCTGCCAGCCCTGCCAGCCCTTGGTTGGGTGTCAAGCCCAGCTCCAGGCTCCTCTTTCACCCCATTCCACTTTCTGGAATTCAAAGAGCCTATCATAGGGACAAAGCCCTCTGGTACTTATTTTGTCCATGCTAGCCTTGGGTTTAAGTCTCTTCTGTCTTGTGACTCTTCCCTCCTTGAGAAGAAAGACTGTTTTATGCTTCTTTTATGATCTTGCCCAGTTCCTTGGAGATACTCAGCATACTTGAGGACGAATGGATGGATTGGCCCAAGTGCTTCCCCAGTTCAAAGGGGCAAGAAGCAACTGTCATCAAAGACAGTGACCAAGTCTCATAGCTGACGAGGAGAGGCCAGCTATGTCTGCTGGATCCCCAGAAAACTGAAATACCCTTTTCAGATGGGGTTGCAGTTTCTCCTGTTGACTTCTAACCTCCTCTGGCTGTGGTTGGCTGGTTGGCTGCTTCTCAGTGTTGCCTGAGCCAGCCCATCCTGCACAGTGGGGCTGTCTGAGAGTCAGTTAGATGCCGCCCCTGGGCATTGGCACAGTGCTCGCTCCTTCCAGAAACATTAGGATTTGCTTTACCCATGACTGACTCTTTTCAGTGCAAAAAATAACTTTAAAAGAAAGTTCAACACAGACAATAGGCATAATTCCATAGTAAAGCAGAGAATGTTTACAGTATACTCTTGCTATCTCTCTTTTTGTTGCATTCTATGGGTATTTATTGTATCACTCTTAACTTCCATAATGCTGGAGTCCAGGTAGGTTTCCCCGGTAGATGAATAAATGACCTCTGAGTATATATTCCAGTGGTTAGGAGCACAGGCTTAAAAAATCAGACACCTAGATTCCTGACCTGGTCACAAGCTGGCACTGAGACTACACTGTAGAGTGTGGACAGCAACAGTATCTAGTTCACAGTGTGGACAGTAACAATATCTAGTTCACAGGGCTGTTTTGAAGATGAACTGAGATAATCCCTGTAGAGTGCATGATTCAGTTCTTGCCATGTGGTAAGGGTCTAATAAATGCTAGATTTACTTCTTAATATTACGACAGCTGGATCTTGTGACATTTCAAAACTACCAGTGTCTAAACTATTGGAACAGAAGGAGCAACAATCAATAGATGAGTACCTAGTAGGTTCAACGTAGATCACAAAACAAAAACCTGTTGGACATGTGTCAGCTTCAAGGACCTTGATTTAATAAGGGAGGGAGTTGTTGAAAACTTAGCTTTAGGTGCTAAAGGACCCGGGCAGAAAATAAAGGGCTATGGAGACTTAAAAGAGAGAGCTTGTCGAGCAGGGACAGCCAGTCACGCAGAGCTCGGTGGGCTTACCCACTGTGCATTGAATCCACCCGCGATGAATCTCAACCAGCAAGTCCCTGCCCCAGGTGGCCTTCCTGCCTTGCCAGCCTTACTTAGGGCCACATTCTCACTTAGTAACGTGCTCTTCTTTCATTTCTCAAAGCATCAGGCACTTGCCTGCCTCAGGACTTGGCACAGACGGCGTCAGCTCATGCAGCTGCACTCCCAATGCCAACGCTGGGCACAGGCTGCAGCTGCCCGCAGGGCACTCCTTGTCCTAATTTGCACAAAGGCACCAAAACCCACTCTGCTTCCCATTACGCCCATCCCTCTTCCCCCCATCCCTCACCAAGCCCTGCTTTCCTTGATCCTACACTTGAATGTCAGTTCTCAAAAGGCATTCTCGGACTCCCAGTCCCAGTCAGGTGCCCCTTTTCCCCTTTGACCACAAGCCCTGTGTTTTTCCTTTGCAACCTTTCAGAGTCTGTAAGTGCAAGTAAATTCATACCATTCTTGTCTATCAACCATCTATGTGATAGCCCAGGAGTGAGACCAGAAGCTCTGATTCGGGAAGAAGGACAACAGGACTCGTTGTGTCGTGGGCTGATGGATCTGACAGGTAGGAAGGAGCGTGGAAAGGAAAGGTGACCTGTGGGGGACGCTGATGCCAGAGACCGAGGCAGGTGGCCCTGGTGTCACACCAAGGTGGTGGCAGTGGAGGAGGAGAAGCAATTGTGTAGGGATGGGACGAGCTGAGAGTCAGTCAGACCTGGAAACTCTTTTTTGGCTTCAGAGAGAGAGACGGGTGGAGACCAAGGAGAGGGTGAGACACGACGGTCCCAGGGTCTCCAATCTGGGGACAGACAGAAGGACAAATTGTGAGGCCAGCAGGGCATGCCAGAATGGGGCCCAGCTCTGCTCAGAGCGAGTTCACAGTCACGGAAGCCCAGCCGGGGGATGGAGGGGCTGACCTGGGGCTCACACGGAACTGTGGAAGGCGGAGGCGGAGGCAGGAGGGTGGGTGACGTCTTTGGGAGGCAAGTGTGCTAGAAATCCAGAGAACTGAGGGCGACCAACCTGGAGGCAAGAGCAGCAAGAAGAGCCCGTCCTGGAGGCAAAGGAGCAGGCGGAGACGCAGAAGGAGGGAAGGGATCCTGTGGTCACAGCTCCAAAGCCACAAACGCGTGGGTGGGCATATCAGGTGTCGCAGGGCGTCAGGGAGGGGTGGGACCCCCATGAGGTGTCTCATTTCAGGACTGGAAAGTCACGGGTGACCTTGCAGGGAAGAGCTGGGACAGGAGCCAAAGCACTGGGAGTTAAGGAATTGAGTGGGTGGCAGGGACAAGTCAGAGCAGGTGTGGATCACTTGTTCGAGAAGTTTGCCCATGAAAGGAGGGGCAAGCTCATAGGGCAGCGAGAGGGGCCGGCTCCCTGTGCCGCCAGCCGCCCCTGGGCCTCCGAGGACAGCACATCCCATCCATCTTTTCAAGGCCCTCTGCAGCTCTTGGCAGCCTGAATCCAGGGAGACGGGAAGAAAGCTCCCTTTGCAGCGCGTGCAGAGAGCAGTGTCTGGGGAGGAGAAAAGCGCCCTCACTTGGTGGCTGGGGGAAGGTGGGGCAGGCATGGGCCAGCACAGATAAAGGAGGCGGCTGCTCGTTGGAGGGGAGGTGACGAAGGTGATACACAACCTCAAGCACTGAGGGGCCTGGGGGGAAATGGCGCAGGGCTGTGCTCAAAGGGAGGGTCCCTCAGGCCAGCGGGAAAAGTCTCCTGGCTGCAGGCTGGCTCTTTCCAAGTCAGCCAGGAGCCCAAGGGCTGTTTTGACCCGCTGTCCCTCTGGCAACACATCAAGCAGTCAACAACTGTGCCTGCTCCCCCGAGACCAGAGAGCTGAGTTTATCTCCGGTAAGCTCCTGTCACTTGCTGCTGCCCTCAATTGAGGGCCCGGGCTATGTATAGCCGGGTAGCTGGCACGTGACGGGCCCATGGAGGAGGCTGGCCGAACGATGGGACAGCTATTTTATTTTATTCAGGTAAATCCCTGTGCCTCTTGGAGCAGGAATGGGCAATCCCTGTAGGAGCCTCGGAGAGGAGGGAGGCTGTGGATGGTTTCTATTGTCACTTTAGGTTCTGCCCCCTTAGGCCAGGCCAAGGAACAGACCCAAGGGCCAATGCTGTCTTCTCTGTACACCAGGCTAACAGGCCACATAACAGCAACAGTAGTGTTTTGGGGGTGTTTACCGTGTCAGCACCAACTACCTTGCATGACTTATCTTACTGAATCTTCACAAAATCCTCATGAGGTAGAGGTTTGTAGATAAGGAAGTGGAGGCACAGAGAGGTTAACTACTTCGTCCAAGGCCTCACAGCACTTCATCCAGCTCAGCTGGGATTCCAAGCCTGACACTGTAGCGCCTAGAGTTCAAGTTCAAGTCCTCATCAGCCTCACCCATTCTACTCCTGCACCAGGCCTCAGAGGGACCTGGCTCTGCTCCCTTATTAGCTGAGCAGACTTATTATAACTTTGAGCAGCTTGCATCCTCACTGACTTTCAATTTACTAATCTAAAAAGAAACAAATGAGACCTAATTGTTGCAGCGGGAACACTAGTCGGCTCACAGTGGAAGCTTAGCTCCTCTAAGGGGAGACCCCCTTATGCTGAACTTGTCATTCTTGAACATGTGCCCCACCCACCCTGGAATTTTCTGGAAGGAGGGCTGGTGAAATGCAAATTTCCAGGCTCACCCCCGAGTTTCTGACTCAACAGGTCCGGGATGGATCCCAAGAGCGTGCACTTCCGAGCAGGTCCCAGGTGATGAGATGTGGCTGCACCCACAGGTGCTGAGCACCTGTGCTCTACACAGCAGCTGCTAACACACAGTCACATCCTTAGCTTGTGCAGCGTGTTGTGCTATCCAAATCACTGAGTGAGGGAGCCTCTAGGGTCTGGGTTTTGCTCTGTTTTATTGTTATACTAAAAACACCGTTGCATGGAACTTTTTTAAAAAAATAGATTTGACTGACGTGGGGTTAGGCCACACCCTTTCTCAAGTTTTCCCAACCAAATTCTGCACCCAAGAGCAGCCCACGCCACGACATCCCTGCTAGCCTCCACCCAGCTCTCCCTGGGAAGGGGTGCCATGCAGTAGTCAGTGCCCTTCTGGAGCCAGAGAGAGATTTTGCAAATGAACCTGCCATGGGTTGGTCTTTCGCATGTTTACAAAAGGGTGCTTCAGCTCCTGGAGGGAGCCTCCCAAATGTGAACTAATGCGTGGACAAAAGCCCCTGACTTCTCTCGCCCATGGCACACAGTAGAAAGCAGAGAAGGAACCTGCCACTGCTTGGCTGAGCTTTGTGAGATGTCTGGTTGGCATCTGTTTTGGTCACACGAGACGCCATGCAGAGTTAAGGTATGCGGAGAGCTGCAAGTTGCAATGTGCTTCCCCATCCCGGTGGTTCCCAACAGGTCACCCCTTTTACGCTCAGAAGGCTCTGGTGAGCAAGGTGCAGCCTGTGGTTCATATTCACAAAGGAAGCGCTCGGCCTTCGGGAGTTGAGGGACATGTCTGCAGTGCAAGGCATCAACTCCAGGTGGGGCTAGCACCAAGCCTCTGCTTCTTACCCTCCTGGGTGCTGGTGCTCACCGCTGTGTATGTGTTGCAATCACTTTCCTCTGAGTCTGTGGGATGCTCTCATTTCCTTCCTAGATAATCTAGATATGTGGTCAGGCTAGCCAGCCATTTGGTATCCTGAGCCAAAGTGCTGAATATGTCGGTGTAAGGCAGCGGCAGGTGAGCGTGTCCGGGTGTACCTATCGGCGGCTCTCCTGGCCCACCCAGCACACAGCAGATGGGGGGAGGGCGGTCTGCCTGGCATGGGACACCCAGCAGCAGGCAGAAGCTTCTGGAACGAGGCACTCTGGGCACTCAGAAGCGGCTCTGGCCTGCCCAGCTCGTCACATTGCAAGACGGCACCCTGGCCATCGTCCCACATGGCTGTCCAAACAGAAGCAGCTTATCGAGATGGCTCTGGCTTGCCACATTCAGTTGATAAAACAGGGAAGCCTCAGTGGCTTCTTTGAACAGGCCCAGTCCTTCATGGGGATGGCTTTCTAGGAGCAACAAGTCATCTCAGACAAGTGCAAAGACTAAGCTGATAACTATGCAAACATGCTCCACACCAACTAGCAAAAGCTCCAACTGTTAAGAGGGCAAGGTTGCTGATTTTAAAGAGAAATCTTGTGATTCTGAAGCAGATTTTTTACATTCCTTTTTTTTTTTTATAAAGATTTTATTTATTTATCTGAGAGGTAGAGTTACAGATATGAGAGGGAGTGGGAGAGGCAGAGAGATCTTCCATCCGCTGGTTCACTCCCCAAATGGCCACACTGGCCAGAGCTGAGCCGATCCAAAGCCAGAAGCCAGGAGTCTCCTCTGGGTTTCCCACATGGGTGTAGGGGCCCAAGCACTTGGACCAACTTCCACTGCTGTCCCTGGCCGTTAGCAGAGAGCTGGACTGGAAGAGGAACAGCCGGGACTAGAACCAGTGCCCATATGGGATGCCAGCACCACAGGCAGAGGATTAACCTACTGTGCCACAGCGCTGGCCCCTATACATTACTTTTTGTTTTTCTGCTTTACATTATCATAGCCCTGATCATATTTCTATCATGGTGGTTTTCATGGTGCCTCGGGTCCTCATTTAAAAATTGTAACTTTGGGAGGAGATCTGTTTCAGGAATACAGTGGCCAGCTGTCCTGTTTGGGCTTGAGTCTTACTGGGGGCTTTCTGGGGGTGGGAGCAGTGAGAGAAGCGGCTTCCAATGGTCTCAAAAATGTATTTTCCATTTTGTAAAATTTCTATGTCTTTAACAGTTCTCTATGCACAAGAAAAAACTTAACTACAGTCTACTCAGTCCATGTTCTTAAAATAGTACTTCTTGCTCTTTTGCCATCTCACACAAGGCATAGTCATGTTACTGAAAAGCGCACAGCAAACACTCCTCACATTCCTTCACTGGCTCTTGAGCTTTATGGAGCCACAGTCTAAGAGCAAGCATCTCCCAAACGGCCACAGGTTCTATGTGAGGATGCCTTCTTCAATCCAGACCAAAATAATCCTGACCTCATCTAATTTTTCAGAGGGGAGCAGGTGTGGGTTTGGAGAATACCATCTTTGGGCAGTGAACCCTTGGAAAAAATACCTGAGTCCTGTGTGTGTTGCTATTCTCTGCCCAGTGTTCCCACATCCTCCATCTGCAGATCTGCTTGACTCCAGCAACTTCATCTGGCCTCCCTCTCTTGGGGTTTGGAAACACAACCACTGGGACGTTTGCCAGTGCTAAGCAGGTTTAGACTTCAGATTGCCGGGTCAGCCTTACAGGGCCTGAGGTTTGAGCCCATGTGTGCAGATATTTTAAGCTGAGAGTCCCATGGTTTAAAAAAGAATCAGTTTTACTCACATTTCAGTGAGATTAAGTATTGGTGAGCAATAGACCCCTGAATCTGAGTCAACCCCCACTATTCTACTCAACACTTCAATAAATCTTACTTTAACTTAATTTTAACAAGGTCAAGGAGAAATGTACTTCCAATATAGACAATGTATTTTTAATCCCTTGTCTTCTCCTTCTTGCTCTCTTTCCATTCACTTACCCATCCACCCATCCATCTACCCATTCATCCATCCATCCACCTATCATCATCTATCTACCCATCCATCCATCCATCCATCCATCCACCTATCCATCCATCCATCCACCTATCCATCCATCCATCCATCTCTCCATCCATCCATCCCTCTAACCTTTAAGTTCCAAGCAGCTGCTAAACATTAGTCCATCTTATTCACACTAGTCATTTAGCTTTTATGCACAGTTAGCCCAGTGTATAATTTCATGTTGTTCAAGTATGGGTTGAAATCCGAACTACAAACTAAAGATATTGTCCCAGTGTAAGTTGGCAGGGCTTGTAATCCCTGTCAGCTGTCCCTTGGCATAGCAGCAAGAACATTCCATTTGGAACCACATCAGTGTGAATTCAAATCCCACTTTCATGCTCTGCTACATCATTGCTTTGTGACTTTGGGCAATTTTCATGAACTCTCTGGCTCACGTCTCTGCTGGCCATATGAGAATGTAAGAAATTAAGTAAACTAACATTCCCAAAGCATGTACATTGGGCATGGTTTATGAAGTCTGTTTCAAGTGCTATTCCCCTTCTCTTCCTTGTCCTCTGTTCATTCAGCATTCAGGCAGCAAACACCATTGAACACCCACTGATCTAGGGGCTAAGGTGGAGCAGTAGAAGAGAGTACGTCCTGGCCTTTGTGGATTTTCGATTCTGTAGCCTGGGTGGGGAACACCTGGCCCATGGGCCTTATAAGTCCTGAGAAATCATTTGGGCTGGCCCTGCCAAGGCAACAGCAGGCAGGACTTGAAATTCCATACATCTACAGCAGGCTCATTTTTAAGTTGATCTTTTTTCTTCTTCTTCTTCTTCTTCTTCTTTTTTTTTTTTTTTTTTTTTTTGACAGGCAGAGTGGACAGTGAGAGAGAGACAGAGAGAAAGGTCTTCCTTTTGCCGTTGGTTCACCCTCCAATGGCTGCCGCGGTAGGCGCGCTGCGGCCGGCGCACCGCGCTGTTCCAATGGCAGGAGCCAGGTGCTTCTCCTGGTCTCCCATGGGGTGCAGGGCCCAAGGACTTGGGCCATCCTCCACTGCACTCCCTGGCCACAGCAGAGAGCTGGCCTGGAAGAGGGGCAACCGGGACAGGATCGGTGCCCCGACCGGGACTAGAACCCGGTGTGCCGGCGCCGCAAGGCGGAGGATTAGCCTAGTGAGCCGCGGCGCCGGCTTAAGTTGATCATTTTGTAGGGCCCACAAATAATATAAATATCCAATGGCCCTTGACAGAGAAAAGGTGCCCCACCCCTGTGGGGTGTCAGATGGCTGCAATATGACAGCCAAGTGCTACAGAGAAACATAAAGAAGGGTAGAAGAGGTGAGAGCAGTGGGCTTCGTACAAGTGCTCAAGGAAAAGCTTCCCTGAGAGGCTGACATTTAGCATAGACTAGAGGAAGCACGTTCTTACCATCCACAAAAGAACGAACATCTCCTCAGTCATTGGGCGCCATGCCATCTGTGCCTAAGTAAGGTGAATGTTCACTGAAATGAAAGAATGACCACCCTTGGGGTCTGTGTTGTGACGGAGTGGGTTAAGCAGCCGCTGGCAATGCTGGCATCCCATATTGGAGTTCAAGTCCTGGCTGCTCTGCTTCTGATCCAGCTCCCTACAATTGCACCTGGGAAAGCAGTAGAAAATGGCCCAAGTGCTCGGGCCCTCACCACTCATGTGGGAGACCAGGATAGAGCTCCTGGCTCCTGGTTTCAGCCTGGCCCAGCCTCTACCATTGAGGTCATTTAGGAGAGTGAACCAGAAGATGGAAGCTCGCTCTCGCTTACTCGCTCCTGTCTCTCTCCGATTCTGTCACTCTGCCTTTCTCAGTTTTCCATTACCCATCACAGCATCCACATACCTCCAGGGTTTTCAATTTGCCATCTCTTTTGGGAAAAGGGGAAATGTGACACAGCAAGCAAATATAAGCGTTCTTCAAATGGAAATCAAGGATAAGTTTATTTCCAGGCAAAAATTTATGAAATCCACGCATAATTGCTTATATCTTTTTTTTTTTATTTGACAGAGTTAGACAGTGAGAGAGAGAGAGAGAGAGACAGAGAGAAAGGTCTTCCTACTGTTGGTTCACCCCTAAATGGCTGCTACGGCCGGCGCTGTGCCGATCCGAAGCCAGGAGCCAGGTGCTTCCTCCCGGTCTCCCTCATGGGTGCAGAGCCCAAGCACTTGGGCCATCCTCCAATGCCCTCCTGGGCCACAGCAGAGAGCTGGTCTGGAAGAGGAGCAACCGGGACTAGAACCCGGCACCCACATGGGATGCCGGCGCCACAGGCCCAAGTGAGCCACGGCACCGGCCCCAATTGCTCATATCTTAAATATATATGTTGACTTGTCACACTGTATCTCATAAATATGCATAATTAAACAATAAAAACAATGTTTTAAAGCTAAATAAAACAACCAAACAAAACAACACATTCATACATAGTTTTCTCATTATCAACATTTTTCATGAATGCTCTAAGGATCCTTGTGGAATTCTGTGTTTATTTTACAGTCAAAGTATATGTATAATATGATGATTACTTCTTTCATTGTTTTAAACACTCTTAAATTAATTACTCAGTTTGGGGCCAGCATTGTGGAGCTGCTAGATAGGCTGCCATTTGTGATACTGGGATCACATACTGGGCCCTGGATCCTGGACTCCACCACTCCATTTCTGAATGCACCTGGAAAATAAGTGGAAGGTGGCCCAAGCGCTTGGGCCCCTATCACCCACACAGGAAACCCCAATGGCGTTTTGGGCTCCTGGCTTCAGACTGGCATAAGCACAGCCATTGCTGCCACTAGGGGAGTAAACCCGTGCATGGATTATTTCCTTCTCTGTCTCTCTCTCTTTGCCTTTCAAATAAAGTGAAATTGGTCTTAAAAAATTAATGTGTCAGCGCCAGTGTTATGGCGTAGCAGGTAGAGCCACTGCCTGCAGGGCTGGCATCCCACATGGGTGCCGGTTTGAGTCCTGGTTATATCTCTTCTGATTCAGCTCTCTTCTTGTGGTCTGGGAAAGCAGTAGAAGATGGCCTGAGTCCTTGGGGCCTTTCACCCATGTGAGAGACCCGGAAGAAGCTCCTGGCTTTAGATCAGCTCAGCTCCGGCCGTTGCGGCTATGTGGGAAATGAGCCAGTGGATGGAAGATTTCTCTTTCTGGCTCAGTCTCTCTGTAACTCTGCCTTTCAAATAAATAAATAAATAAAGCTTTTTAAAAAATTAATTAATTAATTAATATGCCAACTCTCGTCTATCTTGTGCATGTAGTATGCCATACCGATCTTCTTTTTATGAGTGTCTTCTCTTTTATTTATTTTTTTGACAGGCAGAGTGGACAGTGAGAGAGAGAGACAGAGAGAAAGGTCTTCCTTTTTACCATTGGTTCATCCTCCAATGGCTGCTGCGGCTGGCACACTGCGCTGATCCGAAGCCAGGAGCTCGGTGCTTCCTCCTGGTCTCCCATGTGGGTGCAGGACCCAAGGACTTGAGCCATTCTCCACTGCACTCCCGGGTCATAGCAGAGAGCTGGCCTGGAAGAGGGGCAACCGGGACAGAATCCAGTGCCCTGACTGGGGCTAGAACCCGAGGTGCTGGCGCCGCAGGTGGAGGATTAGCCTAGTGAGCCACGGCACCAGCCATGAAGGTACATCTTGCACCCTGACCTACAGCCACCTAGGAAGCATATTCCAATTGGGTCTTAGAAAAACAAGGCAATTTGATGGGAAAGCTCTCCATAGGCCAAGGCTTCTCAAGTGCCCCAATCATTCCCTTCTAAGGAGGTCCGAAGTGTGGATGACTGACCACGTAAGTGGACAGTGGGAGGCCAGGCTGAGTCCCAGAGCAGACCTGAAGCCTGCACCCCCAGAACCAACTGGACATTCTAGCCGTTCTCCAAATGGAGATACACCGGCGGGTCCAGCTTCATTCGGCAGAGTCAGCAGATCAAAGGTGAGGCAGGGGCCACTCCAACCCAGCAACCTGGTACAGGGATCGGTGAGGTCAGACGCAACTACAAGTCTCCCGGTTGGAGTGGAGGGCAGGCACGTAGTTGTAGATTCTGATTCTGGAATGGGTCCTGAGATTCTTCACATCTAGCAAGCTCTCAGGTGATCTTGTTGCCACGGACCTGGGGCCTACATTTTGAGCATCAGGCCCCAAGTGGTCCTCAATCTTGGCTACAAATTAAAATCACCCAAGGATCTTTTTATTTATTTATTTATTTATTTATTTGACAGGTAGAGTTACAGAGAGAGAGAGAGACAGAGAGAAAGGTCTTCCTTCTGTTGGCTCACTCCCCAAATGGCCACCACAGCCGGCGCTGCACCGATCCGAAGCCAGGAGCCAAGCGCTTCCTCCTGGTCTCCCATGTGGGTGCAGGGGCCCAAGCACTTGGGCCATCCTCCACTGGGCCATCTTGAGCCACAGCAGAGAGCTGGACTGGAAGAAGAGCAACTGGGACTAGAACCCGGTGCCCATATGGAATGCTGGCACTGCAGGCGGAGGATTAACCTAGTGAGCCAGGGTGCTGGCCTCCCCACCAAGGATCTTTTTAAAAATATAGTTCCTGGACATCAACCCTAATCCCATGACCTGTGAAGCCAGTATCTTGGACAACAGCGTCTATATGTAGCAACAGTAATTTTTACGACTCCTAGGCAATTCTAATGAACGACCGAAGTTGAGAATTATTAGAGCTGACTAAGACCATGTACCAGCATTCAAGAGGCAGGTGAGAGAAATCTGCATCTGGTAAGCACTAATCAAGCACTTGATTAGACATTCTACATATAGGAAGTCTTCAAAAAGTTCATGGAAAATGTATACTATGAAAACTATGCATGGATTTCAAAATTTTTGTGCCAAAATAAACCTATCTTTGAATTCTATTTTTCCATGGATTTTAAAAGTACCCCTGTAAGATGAATTAACAAAAATAATGATCTCTTAAACAGAAATTCACATAACAAAAATAATAATCCCTAACTCTTGTACATCTTATGATTTTATTCATCTACATTGATGAAACTCTTATTCATCCATGTTCAATGACTTCTCTTAGTTTACTGAAGTGGAAACTACCTGGGCAATGAGATGCACCTTCCACTTGCCCAGCACCAACTTGCGAACGGAACACTGGTTCAGGCGCTCTGACTTCCAGCTGCTTCATCTAAGGTGGAACCTACAAGCATGGCCTGGCCTCAATGCATCCAAGAGTCTTGCCTGTGATGCTGGGCACACGGCAGAGGCTGGGCCAGAGGCTGCGGCCATGCCCAGCTAAAGGTTACTTTTCAATGATAGATGAATTAGGAGACTGAGACCAGAACAAAGATGAGAGCTCAGTGTTTTAGGGGCCTTGGCAGACTGAGAACAGCAGCAGCAGGAGACTCACCAGGAGTAGGCATTCGGTCTAGCAGTTAAGACACATTGGTGTTCCAGGCTTCAACACCTGACTCTCGCTCCCCACTCCAACTTCTGCCAAAATAGAACCTGGGAGGCACTGGTGATGGCCCAGTGAGTTAATCCCTTCTACCCGTGTGGGAGATCTGGACTGAGTTCCCTGCTCCCTGGCTTCCACTGGGAGTTACAGGCATTTGGGGGGTAAACCAATGGGTGAGAGTGCTTTCTCTCTCACCTGTCTCTCAAATAAAGAACAAAATTTAGAAAAAGAGATGGAGAGAGGGAAAGAGAGAGAGACTCAGATGTAGAACCCATAAGCCTCCCTCATACAGGATTCTGATTTCTTTTAAAAAAGTTTTAAAAAAGCTTTAAAAAAGTTTGTTTATTTTGCAAGTCAGAGTTAGAGAGAGAGGGAGAGAGAGAGATCTTCCATCTGCTGATTCACTCCCCAGATGGCTACAATGGCCAGTGCTGGGCCAGGCTGAAGCCAGGAGCCAGAAACTTCATCTGGGTCTCCCATATGGGTGGCAGGGGACCAAGTACTTGAGCCACCTTCCACTGCTTTTCCCAGGCCACTAACAGATCCAGAGAGCTGGATCAGAAGTGGAGCAGCCGGGACATGAACTGGCGCCAATGCACGATGCACTGTTGCAGGTAGTGGCCTTACTTACTACATCACAACACTGGCCCCGGATTCTGATTCTTGATTCTGCCGTGGATGATGGACTAACCTGTCCCTCCCCACAGGTCTAATGAATAACTGTATTAGAATCATCTTCTAAAAATTATTGAAAAGTAACCTGTGTCCCAGCACAGGAAAACTGGTCTGAGCACCAGCCTTAACTGTAAGTGTGTGACTAGGAAATAAAAAGTGCCCAGAGATCCTAAAATTAGGCTGGGACCCCTGCACGTCTCCTTTCTCCTTTCTGTCTAGAGGCTTATATGGCTACAGAGTTGCATCCACACAAAGATGAAGCCCACCAGGAAAAAGCTTTGGTCGTCTTCCTTCCTTCTTGCTATGCAGTGCAATGGGGCAGAGGAAGGGAGATTGGTCTGGGGTTCAGGGATAAGGTAGGAGGGAAGAGGAGCATTAATGACATCCACCCCTGGCTTTGGTGCTGGGCAGCACAGGGACACTGTCCCAGAGCATGCAGGAGCTCCCAGAGGGATGTCCATTATCGCTTAGGCATGGCCAGTGGGATCCTTCTAACATCAGGACCTCCACTGCCACGCAACCCCTCAATCCAGTCAGTTGTGTGTGTGTGTATGTGTGTGTGTGTTGAGAGAGAGAGAGAGAGAGAATTTATGTATTTATTTGAAAGGCAGAGTGACAGAGAGGGAGGAGGCACAAAGATAGAAAGAGATCTTCCATCTGCTGGTTCACTCCCCAAATGGCTGCAACCACCAGGACTAGGCCAGGCCAAAGCCAGGAGTCCAGAACTCCATCTGGCACTTGGGCTGTCCTCTGCCGCCTGTCTGGCTGCATCAGCAGGGAGCAGGATTGGACGTGGAATAGCCAGGACTCAGATGCCCTGACATGGGATGCCGGTATTGCAGGCGGCCACTGAGCTCTGTGCCACAATGCCAGTCAAGTTACGCTGTGTTTTTGATCCACAGGCAGCTTCTTGGTTGTTCTCACCCAATGTGAACTGTACTGTTTTGGTGTCTTTGTTCTGTTTTGGCCTCCCCTGGGATCAAGCTCGCCGTGAATTCAGGTTGCTCTGGGGAGGCCAACATTGCAGAGGGCAAAACCCTACATTTGTCTCCATGAGGAGAAAGCGCAAGGTAGAGGAGGGCTTGAAGGAACCCTGAAGCTCCTCCCAGGGGAGTGAGTTTGAGCTGTGCGGCTGGGAGCGCAGAAGGGGCCTCATTTAATAAGTGGTGCTTACTAGGTAGTAGCTGACACAGGCTCAGCGAGGCCACTGACAAGTCAGGGGTGGCCAGAGTCTGACCATGGCCAAGTCACTCCTCCCTCAGGGCTCAACTGGCTGCTGGGAGGTGACATGCCCTCACCTCCCCAGCCGGAGCTCCAAAGCCTGGTGCCCCCACCTGTGAACTGATGGAATGGGCTGCTCACGTCTGAAATCTTGACCTAGTGGGGGAGTGAGGGCCAACAGGACCCAGCGTTTATTACGTGGATCTGCCTGGGGGCCTTCGTTCCCCCCTCACCACACCATCTGCTGCTTCAGGCACCTGAACACAGCTGTTGCCTGCTCAGGAGTTGAACCCAGGTCCACATAGCGGAGGCCGGCACCGAACACGCCGTGTCTCTCGAGCTTGTCAACCTGGGAGAGGCCTGGCGCTGCTGGAGGACTTTCTCCCGTAGTATTTACAGAATGTGACAGGAGTGGTTTCAAGGAGGAAGAGGAGGCAGAAAACAAGGGGCAGGGAGGGACTGAATCAACCACTCGTACCTGCCTCTGGGTCTCAGCTGATGCTAACAGGAGCCGGCCTCTGTGATGTGACGGCATCTGCTATCCTGGCTGAGCTGTAGTAGACAGCATACAAAAGCCTTTTATATTCAGTGTTGACACTCCACTAGAAAAATGGGGCAGGGACAGATGCAGTGGGTTAACTCTCTAGCCTGAGGCGTCAGCATCCCATATGGCTGCTGGTTCGGGACCTGGCTGCTCCGCTTCCCATCCAGCTCTCTGCTGTGGCCTGGGAAGGCAGTGGAAGATGGCCCAAGTCCTTGGGCCCCTGCACCCACATGGGAGACCTGGAAGAAGCTCCTCGCTCGCTCCTGGCTTTGGATTGGCACAGCTCTGGCCATTGCAGCCAATTGGGGAGTGAACCATTCATCAGATGGAAGACCTCTCTCTCTCTCTTTCTCTCTCTCTTTCTCTCTGCCTCTCCTCTCTCTGTGTAACTCAGACTTTCGAATAAATACATAAATCTTTTTAAAAAGAAAGAAAAATGGGGCAAATGCATAGAAAAAGATAAGATGAAAAAATTTAATTTAACCAGAAACCAAAGAAATGGTCTATGAAACAACAATGGAAATCTAAATAGACAAAGATTTTTAAAATCCTGAAAATCATGGTGCGATCCTCAAACAGGAAAATTATTTTTCGAACATGAGTAGGGATAAAATGGAGTGCCCCACTGGCATAAACACTAGGGTAGCAAAGAACATAAAACTTTAAAATGCCACAGGAACACACAATAGGTGGAAATGAAACGTGCAGGAAACAAAACTGCATAAATGAGATAATCCTGATTGAAAAATGTGTGTTTGTGCATAGAGAGTTTCAGCAGAATGTGAACATGTTTATGGCTAGGCGGTTGTTTTTATGGCCTTCTCCCTCCCTTTCCACATATTCGACAGTGGTGAATTCGTGAGTGTTATCTTCTTGATGAGGGGTGCCCAGCTAGGAGCTGGGATGACTCACTGCTTAGGTCAAGGCCACAGCCATGCAGTGAGAGCCTAAGAACCATCGAGATGATTCCCAGCGTTGAGGCTCCTCTGAGCACTAACATTTCGTTCATTCATTCAACAAGTATTAATAGATCGTCTCCCGAACCCATGCGGCATGCACTGGCCCCGAGACCCCCGGAGCTGGACCCTGCTCAAACCGGAAAGCAGGGTTTGGGTCTGGTGCAGCCGGCAAGACTTTACTCGCCCTTTTCCTGCTAAGCTTGCAGTGACCTTGTATTCTCTCCCCTGTCCAAACCGTGTTCCCAGCACAGAACTCAGACCTGGCCATACAGAGGTGAAAATAACTGGCAACTTTAGAAAGGACTCCCTCTGCCAGAGGGACTCAACCAAGCAGAATAAAAACCATGCCCTGCTTGGCCGGCGCCACAGCTCACTTGGCTAATCCTCCACCTGCAGCGCTGGCACACCAGGTTCTAGTTCTGGTCGGGGAGCCGGATTCTGTCCCGGTTGCTCCTCTTCCAGTCCAGCTCTCTGCTGTGGCCCGGGAAGGCAGTGGAGGATGGCCCAAGTGCTTGGGCCCTGCACCTGCATAGAAGACCAGGAGGAAGCACCTGGCTCCTGGCTTCGGGTCAGCACAGCGCGCCAGCCGTAGCGGCCATTTGGGGCGTGAACCAATGGCCAGAGAAGCTCTGGGTCACAGGGATTGGTCTGCATTCTATTGCCTGTCTTCGCTTCAGGAGTGTCTCATTTTTCTTGTACCTACCCCCAGGGCCCCTGAAGAGGAAGTGGCGAGTGCAAGACTAATCGAAGGACATCTCAAGTGGTGACTCCCTTGTCCTGTGGCTGGGACTGTTTTGTTTTTATTTTTTTAAAGATTTATTTATTTTATTCAAAAGGCAGAGTTATAGAAAGAGAAGGAGAGACAGAGACTGAGAGATCTTCCATCCACTGGTTCGCTCCCCAAATGGCCGCAATGGCTGGAGCTGGGTCCATCTTCTGGGTCTCCCACATGGGTGCAGGGGCCCAAGCACTTGAGCCATCCTCTGCTGCCTTCCCAGGCCATTAGCGGGGAGCGGGATGGGAAGTGGAGCAGCCAGGACTCGACCAGGCACCCATACGGGATGCCGGCGCCACAGGCGGAGGTTTAACCTACCTCGCCACAGCGCCGACCCCAGGGGCTGTTTTTGAGTCTTTTCATTGACACAGCTGGAGCAGCAGACAACATACATACAGCTGACCACAGTGCCTTTGGTTTTCTATCAGAATGAGCCAGCCCTTGAGGGATAAGACTTTTTTTTTTTTTTTTTTTTTTTTTTTTTTTTTTTTTACAGGCAGAGTTAGACAGTGAGAGAGAGAGAGAGAGAGAAAGGTCTTCCCACAAATGGCTGCTACGGCCGTCGTGCTGCACTGATCCAAAGCCAAGAGCCAGGTGCTTCCTCCTGGTCTCCCATGCGGGTGCAGGGCCCAAGCACTTGGGCCATCCTCCACTGCCTTCCCGGGCCACAGCAGAGAGCTGGACTGGAAGAGGAGTAACCGGGACAGAATCCAGCACCCAGATCGGGACTAGAACCCAGTGTGCTGGCGCCGCAGGTGGAGGATTAGCCTAGTGAGCTGCGGCGCCAACCAGGTAAGGACTTTTAACTCCAAAGCTTGATCCCCTAAATATTCCTCGGGTATTTCAATCTGGGGGTGGCAACCCATGGCTTGGGAGTGACATCATTTAATAGATTGGGATCAATCATTCATAAGTAAAACAGTGAACAGAATAAAAATTAGAAAAGTTTTTCTTTTGGGGCCAGTGCTGTGGCATAGCGGGTAAAGCCACCGCCTGCTGTGCCAGCATCCCATATGGGTGCCGGTTCGAGACCTGGCTGTTCCACTTTCGATCCAGCTCTCTGCTATGGCCTGGGAAAGAAGTACAAGATGGCCCAAGTCCTTGAGCCCCTGCACCCACGTGAGAGACCCAGAAGAAACTCCTGGCTCCTGGCTTCAGATCAGTGCAGCTCCAGCCATTGCAGCCATCTGGGGATTGAACCAGTGGATGGAAGACCTCTCTCTCTCTCTCTCTGCCTCTCCTATCTATGTGTAATTCTGACTTTCAAGCAAAATAAATAAATCTTTAAAAAAAAGAAAAGTTTTTCTTTTAAATCCAAGTATTTGGGGCTGGCACTGTGGCATAGCAGGTAAAGCTGCAACCTGCTGTGCCAGCATCCTAGTGGGCGCCAGTTTGAGTCCCAGCTGCTCCACTTCTGATCCAGCTCTCAGCTGTAGCCTGAGAAGACAATGGAAGATGGCCTAAGTCCTTGGGCCCCTGCACCCATGTGGGAGACCCGGAGGAAGCTCCTGGGCTCTGGCTTCGGATTGGCTCAGCTTTGGCTATTGCGGTTTATTGGGGAGTGAACCAGCAGATGGAAGATCTCTCTCTCTCACTCTCTCTGCCTCTGCTTCTCTCGCTGTGTAACTCTGACTTTCAAATAAATAAGTAAATCTTTAAAAACGAAATACAAGTATTTGCCATGCAATAATAATAAAATACAAGTATTTTCCATGTGTGTCCATGTTTCCTGGGACACGCAGGTGCTGAAGATAGTGGGAGCCCCTCCCTAAGCTGAGGAGGGGCCCCGCCTCCATAGCAGCTGTCAGCCTCAGGGGTGTGCGCTGGGGTGCCTCCCCGTCTCCCTCCACTCACCACAGCCCTGGGACCGGCAGAATATTCTTCTTAGTGTAAGTTTGGGGTCCAAGGGAGTAAGAGGATAAAAAAGTTGTTTGGCCTGTGAAGAAAGCTTAAAGGCTCACCTCTGCTCACTTGCCTGCTCGCTCTCTTTGTAATTTCTTTATTTGGAAGTCAAGAGTCTGGAGCTGACAGGTATCTCCACAAAGAGCCAGCCCTCTCCATGTTCACAGAGGAGCCCAGGCCTGTTCCTGGACCCTGCCCGGGCTGTGCCTCAGGGCTGCATGCTCCTCAGCCTGCTGGGGACCCGGAGACCCTAAGCTGCCTGCCCCTGCATCAGGTGTGTGGCCCTGGGTAACTGGGCCGCACTGTGCCTCTGTTTCCTCATTTATAACATGCAGGTCATAAGCGCGCCTGCTCCACAGCCCGTCTGCAGAGCTTAACCCAGCACACACATGCCCAGTGCTCACTGTGGTCCCTGCACATAGTGGGCATTCTGTGCGTGCTAATCACTGTTACAGAATCACCATCCGCCTGGGTGGCGGTCACTAGTTTTTCCATATTTATAGATAAGAAAAACGAGGCGCCCAGAAAGTAACCTGCCCCGTGTCATGTGTCATGTGGCTAGCAGAGGCCCAGCCACAACCCAAATCCAGATCTCCTATCCCTAAAGATGACTCTTTGAGCTGGAGGAGGCAGCAGCAGTGGACCAAGTCCCGAGCTGTCACTCAGCAGCCTCCGCTGGGCCCAGGCCCTCACGCCCAAAGGGGCAGCGTGGGACCAAAGGTGTCTGGGGGGGGTCCCCTCCTCATGGTAGTTCCCAACGTAGTCTTCAGGGAGTTTATACCTGGGACACACACACACACACACGGACTTCAAAACACTTGTGGAAAAAAATTAAAAGGTAAGTTTGTTTTGATTCAAAAACATTTTGAAATCCATGCATATGAGAGGTCTTCTAAAAATTCCTGGAAAACACATATTATAAGAACAAGATGCATAGATTTCAATGTTTATGTACCAAAGTAAACTGGTCTCTTCTTTCCATCCTTCCATGAATGCGCTGAGCGCCCTCATACATGCAATTTCATCTGATAGGGAGTCAGCAATGGGTGTCATTACTTGCACTGCCACCCAGAGGCATCCTTCTGGGTTCTGGGCTAACTGGACAGGGACAGGCGTGTAGGATAGCCGAGCCTGGCAGGTGGTGATGCAGACGGAGATGGCCGTGTGAGGGCGGACCTCAGCAGCTGAGCAGCAGCCACGCTCTGGGTCCTGCTCTTGCCCTGCTGTGACTTCCCCCTTTCTGTACTCTAGGGACCCAGTGACTGATGCTGCTTCCCCACACAGGGACCTGGCCCTCCGCAGCCAGCACCCAGCATGCAGCCTGACAAACAAATGCACAGTAGTGGTGCTATTTTGTTTTGATTTTTTTAAAGATTTACTTAATTATTCACTCCCCAAATGCCTGCCAGAGTTGAGGGTAGGCCGAGCTGAAACCAGGAGCCAGGAATTCCATCAGGATCTCACATATGGGGGGACCCCAGTATTTGGACTGTCATCTGCTGCCTCCCGGGCACATTATCAGGACTCAAACCAGGTACTCCCATGATGCATGCCAGCAACCCAAGTGCTGGCCTCACATGCTGTGCCACAGCCCCAGCCCCGGGGTTATTTTTCAGCTGCTTAGCATTTTGTCAGCCAGCGCTCTCTGAAATGACCACCACGTATAAATGCCGTGAAAATAAGTGTTTATATGACCACCAGGAGACAGGATTCTGAAGCGGGTTTTACACCATCAAAGACCTTTTGTTGTAGTTGGGATAGCCGTCCTGGCCTTTGTTACAGTCAGTTGAGGGGAGGGGGGTGGAGGGGCTCAGATCCACACGCTTGTCTCTGGGAATTCTGTGAAACTCGTTAACCCCAGTTCTCTGATGGCGCTGGTTAGCAAACTGCTTGATTCTCAGACGGCCCTTTTCAACCCGCACTGGGCTGGGCACGGGGAGGTGTCTTGGTGCCTGCCACGTTCTTGGCAGCCGCTGGCACTCCCATCGTGTAAGGGATCTCCAGCTGTCCAGGAGGAGCTGTGGGAACAGGCTCCGGGGCTCTCACGACGCAGTCGGAATGGGCCCCCCCTTGCCAGGCCACCAACAGGCCATGTAATGCAGATAAAATAAGAACTGACTTCACCTCCACCCCAAACCCTGCCCAGGCACTTTCTGGGGAGATAAACCCATGGCTGCACACATCTGCACTCCGCAATGCTGTCCAAAAGGAAATTGCCCAAGAGGAGAAATCTTTGGGGTGCAGCCCCCATCTGGCCCTGGAACAGCCGAGGTCAACCCGGCTCCTGTTCCCCCAGCATCCTGGGGAGGCCCCAGCCAGGGAGGAGCCGGGATGGGCACAGTGGATGAAGCCCACCGGTTCCCTCTGGCTTCCATTTCAGACTACAGCTCCAGCAAGGATTCCAACATTCTTTGGGGCAAAACCATGGCTGGCACAAGGGCCCCTGGGAAATCAAGAGGACCACGACGCAAACCTGCCCCACCCCGCCGCCCCGGTGGTCACACACCCCAGCCGGGCCACACCACCAACCACCGGGAAGTAAACCTCAGCAGCAGTGGATGCGCAGGCTCCGCGCTGCTCCCGCGCCCCGCACGCCCCCTACCTCGAGCACAATCTCTTTCAGCTGGAACTGCTTCTGGGCCACCTTGTCCGCGGACACCGGTGCGTGGTAGTAGAGGCACAGCACGTCGTATTTCTTCAAAATCTGCTTGAAGTTCTTCTCCGAAAGACTCACCACCCGGTCCTTCCCGTCGTACGTGGGGAAGTTGAGACCCTCTTCGGCCCTGCAAGAGGACAGCAGGTAGACCCCCACTACGAACAGGTGCGCTCTCTTCATCTGGGACAAGTTTCCCGTCTCCTTCCCCAAACGTGCTGTGTGCCCGAGGGAGCCTGGCAGATTCCTGGAGGCCTGGATGAGCCCGCTGGGCAGGACACAGGGAGGCTGACCTCTGCCCAGCTCCGCCCGGGGCCCCCACTCCTTGTATGCGTGGGCTCAGGACATCGAGGGGCGGCGCATTGGCACATGCGCACGGCCAGGCCCAGCCCCGGATACCTTACATAGCTCAGCCCAGCCCCTGTCTCATTGGGAACTCCATTTTTAGGATGCAGTTGTTTCGGGCTAAAAATAAATCATGCAATGAATAAAAAAGTTAGATATGACACTGTGGAGGGATTCGCTGATACAGCCTGTCAGCCTGGTGGAGTGGCCGGAGGCACACGACGGGGATGCGAGCCCAGAAGGTCAGAGGAGAGGAGGCGCTCAGAGACGAGGGGAGAGAAAAGTGAGAGGCGGGGCAGCTGGCTCTGTGGCTCCCATGAGCCGATGGCCAGGCCGCAGCCTGCACGTTAATGCCCTGCTGAGGGCCTCTATGGAGGCCACACAGTCTGGCCCCTCCTGGCAGGCTAGCACCCCTCCTACCCACTGCAACACCGCAGCAAAAGGGAGTGCCCCAGGGGGCGGCTCCACACTCTTCACCTGTCTTCCCTGCTCACAGACCCCGAGAGAAACCCTGTGCACGGGGTCATGCCCGTGGGGCCCTGCAACCCCTGGGAGAGGGACATGAGGACACCCTTTGCCCCCAGCCCTGCACACACAGGGCTGCAAGAGGCCCCAGGCCACCTTGTTCCTTGTTCCTTTCCTGCCTTTCCAAGCCCTGCCCACATCAGGGGAGCATTTCAAGCACGTCCCTTTTTTTTTTTTTTTTAAGATTTATTTTTATTTATTTGAAAGAGAGTTACAGAGAGAGGTAGAGACAGAGAGAGGTCTTCCTCTGGTTCACTCCCCAGATGGCCACAATGGCCGGAGCTATGCCGATCCGAAGCCAGGAGCCAGGAGCTTCTTCTGGGTTTCCCACGCGGGTGCAGGGGCCCAAGCACTTGGGCCATCTTCTACTGGTATCCCAGGCCACAGCAGAGAGCTGGATCAGAAGAGGAGCAGCCGGGACTAGAACCAGTGCCCATATGGGATGCTGGCACTTTAGGCCAGGGCTTTAACCCACTGCACCACAGTGCCAGCCCCAATGTCCTTGTTTTAAAACTAAATAAAATAGGGTGGGCACTGTGGCATAGTGGCTAAAACCACTGTCTGCAGTGCTGGCATCCAATATGGGCGCCGGTTCCAGTCCCAGCTGCTCCATTTCCGATCCAGCTCTCTGCTATGGCCTGGGAAAACAGTGGAGGATGGCCCAAGTCCTTGGGCCCCTGCACCCGTGTGGGAGACCCAGAAGAAGCTCCTAGCTCCTGGCTTCAATCTGGCCCAGCTCCTGCCATTGCGACCACTTAAGGAGTGAACCAGCAGATGGAAGATCTCTCACTCTCTCTCTCTCTCTTTCCTCTCTCTGTGTAACTCTGACTTTCAAATAAATAAATAAATCTTTAAAAAAATTTTTAAAAAGTGGAACCAAGAACAAGCCTTCTAAGGCATGGTCAGCTGTGGTGCGTGTGGGGGCTCTGCTCTCTTTAGGAAGGAGAAGTCTTCGTGAGACAATGTAGGTCCCTGTGTTTTCCAGGTCAGCCTCTCAAAGCATTTCCCAGTTGCTTCAGTCTTGTTGGGTTACCTTTATTTAGAATTTGCTCCACTTTTCTTAATGTGTGCTTTTTTTAAAAAAAAGAAAGAGCTGTTACTAAAAAGAGAGAGAGAAATATTTAAGGTCAGAGTCTTTGCATTTCCTACTGGCTTGAATCCAACCCAGCTAACTGAGCAGGTGGCTGCCCTGGAGGCGGACCTGGGCCTTGCAGCCAGGACCACTGCTGGGGTGAGTGTTTGCCCCTCGCTGGCAGATCGGGTTCCCTCCGAGGAAGTGGAGGGAGTGCCTTTCCCGGTACCGTCCTGATTTCCTACTTGCTGTTCTTTTCCCAAACTTTGCTTTTCCTTTGCCTCACTGCCTCCCGGCCTTGTTTAGCTTGTCCACAAGGAAGCCCCACCCTCGCATCCTGCCAATCAACTGCTTCAAGGCAGAGCTAGAGGCGGCCCAACCAGTGGGATCCTCGTGCACTCCTAGCTCTGGGGTCAGGCCAAGCTGTGTGTTTTTCTGTGCCATTGGCAGGTACTTTCTGTTTTTTTTTTTTTTTTTAAACAAGAATGGAGTAAAACAAAATGAACAGATCAACGCAGGTCGGTGTTAGCCACCGTCCCGACCTCGTCGCGGGCCTGTTGCTTTAACTGAAGCTCCAGGGCGTCACTGTGCGTGGGCACCATGCCGAATCCCCGGAGCTAACCCAACTTCCACGAGTTCCCTCCGACAGGTGGCAGGACGATTTTCCAGGTGTTCTTTAAGTGATCATCATGGAAGGATGTGAAGCCAGGATCTGTCAGAAACTTGTAGATTAAAGATATTTCGATGGAGCACTTTGTATGTAGGAGACACTTTTCTGGGGGAGAGAGAGGATGGATACATTGTAATGCTGAATTCACCGAGCTCACCTCCTATAGGGGATCGTCACCTTCAACATCAAATGGACAAAAAGTGTGTGTGTGCGCGCGTTGTGTGTGAGTGTGTGTGTGAGTGTGTGAGTGATGACAAGCAGGCATGAACTGTGCCCAACAATTGGAAGAACCCTTGAGAGCCAGCGGCTGTAGACAAGAGTGTCGCACAGGTCCCCGGCAAAGCATCCTTGAGGACAGAGGCTTGGGAGAGGAGGACGAGGGGCAGGTGGAAAGCTGCTGAGGGCGGTGAGCCCCTGGAGGAGGTGGCCGGCGCCATTCTCAGGGGCTCTGGGGAGGCCGGGCTACCAGGGCTTGCAACCACCCCTTCCTTCCTCCTGGCTCAAACTGTTTAGCAGACGCTCACCCCCACCTCGCGGAGCCTCCGGGGCGCCGAGAAACTCAGGGGGCTTGAAGAGAGGGCGCCTCCACCAGGAAGGCAGGAGGCTGCTGCTCCCGACCTGCGTCCTACCTGCCTCGGGCCTCCTGCTCTCCCGCCCTGCTCCGGGCGTCAGGTTCGCGGATCTCCCAGGCCTCCTGGATTCCAGGCACCAGGGCAGGCCTGTGTCTCCCGAATGCCATCTGCGGGGCAGGGTTCTGATGGGCCGCCTCTCGCCGGCCCCAAGTCTGCTCCTCTCCCAGCCCGAGGGCCGCAGTTGCTAGCGGCTCCAAGGCGCCCGTCTGTGCCTAAAGCACTCCCCCCAGTGGACAAAGCTGAGCATGGCACCTTTGTTTCCTTTTTTAATTCTTTCCTCCAGTTCTGCCCGACCAGCGGGCAGGGCGGTAGCAAGTGAGCCTGGTAGAGAGAGGGCGGAAATGCCTGTGTCCAGACCCCAGCTCCGTGAACTCGGGCCTGTTCTCAGCCCCGAGGCCTCCCTGCCTCCTAACTCCAAACATCCTAGGAGCCTTCCCACCTCCCCAGCACCAGGAAGCTCCTCCTCAGCAGAACGTAGCAGGGAGAGAGCAATGCTAGCAGGAAGAGCCTCAAAGCCCCACCAAGGGATTCCTTGTTCTGAAAAATGCCACCTCCTCCAGGAGGCCTTCCTGATGGCTCGGGGGCTAACGCCATTCCCCTGCTCAATGTCCTTCTCCTCCTTGGGAGCACTCCTTCCCCTGGGGCTGCAGCCCCTCACCCACATGTACCCATTCACAGTATTCCTCATTGCCACCCCGGGGACAGTAGTGTGCCTCATCAAATATGTGTTAATTAGAGTGGAAGCAGAACCTTGTGCAGGGGCCTTAGGTTAAGTCATTATAAATTTGACTCATTCATCCTCTTGTCAACCCCCTGAGCTTGGACATTTTCATATCCCCATTTAACAGATGGGTAAACTGAGGCTCCCAGTGGTTCAGTAGCTTGCCTAGGGTTGCATGACCAGTAAAGGGAGAGCTGGGCTTTGAGCTCGGTAGTGAGCTCCTGTGTCTGCCTTCTGCCGCTTGCTCGTGGGGTCTCGGGGACAAGCCAGGAGCTACAGCAGAGCCGCAGCTGGCTGCCCACAGTGCAGCTGCTCCATCAGAGCGGGGTCCTGGTTCTCGGCCCTGAGCAGTCACCTCCTCTGCTTTCTGAGCACAGGAGGAGAGGGAGAAAGCAACCAATGCGTTCAGGGCTTGCCATGCACAGTTGCTGGCGTACATCACCCATTTCCACCCCACCAAGCTGGGCGTCTGGCCCCCCATTTCACAGACGAGGAAACTGAGGGTCAGCAAGGTGAAGCGTCTGCCCACGCCACGCAGCTGGGCCACAGCAGAGACTGGACTTGCAGCCAAGTCTGCCTGGCTTGTGATGGCCCCGGCTCTCTGCTCAGCACGGAGGCTTCTCGGGGGCTGCTTCGGAGAAAAACAAAAGCAGAAATGCTTAGATTGCACAGGATTACAGGACACACGAAGAGAAACCTCATGTTTCCACGGGAGAAGCAAGAATAGTTTAGAAGGAGGGAAGGAGGCAGGGAGAGACAGAGGGAAGAACTTAGTTCAGAAGGAAAGGTAGCGGAGAACAGATCAGCGGAACACACAGAGCTAATTTGTCGTGGAACCAGGGGGGAAGAGAGATTTTGCAGGGACAGCAATAAGAAAACAGAAAGGGGCCAGCACTATGGCATTAGCAGGTAAAGCTGCCACCTGCGACACCAGCATCCCATGTGGGCCCAGTTCAAGTCCCAGCTGCTCCACTTCCGATCCAGCTCCCTGCTGATATACTTGGGAAAGTAGCAGAATATGGTCCGAGTCCTTGGGCCCCTGCATCCATGTGGGAGACCCTGAAGAAGCTTCTGGCCCCTGGCTTCAGCCTGGCCCAGCCCCAGCCATTGTGGCCATTTGGGGAGTGAACAAGCAGATAGAAGCACCTCCACCCCCAACCCCGTCTGTCTTTGCCTCTCTCTGTGCAACTCTGAATTTGAAATAAATAAATAAATCTTTAAAAATAATAATAAAAGCATGGCTCTAGAGGTGGCATCCGAGTGGGCAAGCGGCACCAGTGTGCAGGTGCTAAGCTCAGAGCCACAACAGCTGGAGCCACCATGGAGGGGAGCGGTACTCCTGGGACGAAGGAGGGCTTTTGCCGTTCACCCGTGGGAGGCTGGAGTTTCCCCTCGCCTGCCGCCGGCTTCCAGAAGGCGATGGGGATGCTCCGCCCAGTACCGAGGACCAGGCCCTTCACACGCATGACCCCTTTGACCCCTACTCCACAAGGAGCCGGGACATGTGTCGCTGACCATGTGGCGTTCTGTCTCCCAAGATGTCTGCTATGGGGGAGGGGCATTACCGTCCTGACTTTGCATCTCTGTGATGATGCAGTCTCTCCATTCTCTCCCCTTGAGAATTTAAAAAGAAATGATTGTTAAATATTTTTAGATTGATCTATTTTTCCAGACTCTATTAAGTTCCTTTTGGGGCTGGTGCTGTGTCACAGCATGTAAAACTGCCACCTGCAGCACCAGCATCCCATATGGGCGCAGGTTCGAGTCCTGGTTGCTTCACTTCTGATCCAGCTCCCTGCTAATGCACCTGGGAAAGCAGCAGAAGATGGCCCAAGTGCTTGGGCTCTGCCACCCACACATAAGACCCAGATGCAGTTCCAGCCTCCTGGGTTCGACTTGGCCCAGCCCCAGCCATTGGCAGCCTTTTGAGAAGTGAACCAACAGATGGAAGATCTCCTTCTCTCTTTCTCTCCCTCTCTCTCTCTTTCTGTAACTCTGCCTTTCAAGTAAATTAATAAATCCTTTTTTAAAAAAAACGTTCATTTTAATTCCTCTTCTAATAATTATTATTATACAGAGAGTAAAGATAAATTTCAATTTGCCAGGTTCTAAATGATTCATTCTGTTTAACGTAATTAAAATAATTATGCAAGAGAAAAATCGATTTGTCAACAGATGCTTAAATAGCATACTGTTTTGGCAAACAAATACATACGTAAGAAATGAAAAATTGGAATGTTTTCTTTTTAATTTCTTTTTAAAATCAAGGTGTAATTGCCATGCAATAAGCTAAACTTTTGATGTTTTGATGTATGCCCAAAGCCATGTCACCACAATCAAGATAGTGAGCATAGCCACTGCCCACAGTTTCCTGAGACTTTTATATTCTATCACTCCTCCCTTTTCCTGTCATTCCCTCCCTTACCTCAGCCCTGGGAAGCCTCTCTCTCTCTCTTTTTTTTTTTTTTTTTTTTTGACACTATGGGCTAGTTTTCATTTTGTAGAATTTTGTGTAAAAGGAATCATACATTATTCTGTTGTTGTTGGGCTTCTTCACGCAACATAATTATTGTGAGAGTCAATTACGTGGCTGCCTCTTGCAATAATCCATCATGTTTATTGCTAACTAGAATTGCCTCGTGTCAACATCTATAGTCGGCCCATTCCTCATTGGTGGAGGTTTGGATTGTTTTCACCATAAAGCTGCTTCCACTGGTAAGTTCGGCTCTGTGATTCATTTTAGTGCAAAGACTTGGAGAAAGCATCAAAGTTGCTATTAGTTTTTGCACATGGCTACCCAATAGTTTTGTACCGTTTCTTGAAATTATTTTCCATCTCCATGTCATTGCTTTTGTACCTTTGTCGAAAATTGTTTTTTTTGTTGTTGTTGTTAACGTGTACATCTATTTCCAGTCTCTCTATTTTGTCCCCTTGATCTATTTAGTTTTTAAATGTTAACACCATCTCGTCTTGATGCCTGGAGCTTTGAAAGTCTTTGGATCAGATAGTCAGCCCTCCAGCTTTGTTTCGGTTACCCTGGGTCCTTATATTTCCATGTGAACTTTGGAATCAGCTTATCAAGTTCTAAAAACACATGTCGTGCTAACGCACTGCATGGGAGGCAGCAGGTGATGACGACTCCAGTGGCAGGGGCTCCGTTGCCCACCACCCGCTGGGGAGACCTGGGTTGAGCCCCTGGCTCCTAGCTTCAGTCTGGAACTCTGTTCTGGCTCAGTGGAAGCCTGTTGAGGGCATCTGGCGTGTGAACCAGCGGATGGAAGCTCTCTTTCTCTCTGCCTTTCAAATGAAATGAAAACAAATACATTAAAAATCATTAATTATCTGTTGAGATTTTGATTGGGGAAGATTGCTCATCTTTGCAATACTGAGTCTTTTTGAACATGAACAAGATATTTCTTACCATAAATTTGTCTTCAATTTCTGCCAGTAATATTTTGTAATTTTCACCCTATAGGCCTTCTACATCTCTTGTTAGATTGATCTGCAAGTGTTTTATATTTTGAATACTGTTAAAGTGGTAAATTTGGGGATGGCATCTGTAGTAGTAGTTAAGACACCACTCGGGATGCCCACGTCCTGTACTGGAGTGCCTGGGTTCAAGTCCTAGCTCCACCTGGATCCAGCTTCCTGCTAACACACACTCCAGAAGGCAGCAGATGACAGCTCAAGTGCTTGGGACCTCCCACCCACATCCGAGGGCCAGGTTGAGCTCCCGGTTCCCAGATTCAGCCCCAGGTAAGAGCTGTTGAGGGCATTTGGGGAGTGAACCAGTAGATAGCCTCTCTCTCTCTCTCTTCTCAAATAAGTAAACTTTTAAACAATTTAAGTGGGGGCTGGAGCTGTGGCATAACAGGTAAAGCTGCCACCTACACCACCAGTGTCGCATATGGATGCCAGTTCATGTCTCTGCTGCTCCACTTCTGATCCAGCTCCCTGCTAATGGCCTGGGAAAGGCAGTGGAAGATGGCCCAAGCACTTGGGCCCCTGCCACCTGGAGGAGATCCAGATGAAGCTCCTGGTTTCAGCATTGGCTGTTGTGGCCATCTAGGGGAGTGAACCAGAGGATGGAAGATCTCTGTGTCTCTGTCTCTCCCTCTCGTGTAACTCTTTCAAATAAATAAATAAGTCTTTAAAAACCTTTTTTTTAATTTTTTTATTTTTTACAGGCAGAGTGGACAGTGAGAGAGAGAGAGACAGAGAGAAAGGTCTTCCTTTTGCCGTTGGTTCACCCTCCAGTGGCCACTGCGGCTGGTGTGCTGCGGCCGGCGCACCGCACTGATCCAAAGCCAGGAGCCAGGTGCTTCTCCTGGTCTCCCATGGGGTGCAGGGCCCAAGCACTTGGGCCATCCTCCACTGCACTCCCTGGCCACAGCAGAGAGCTGGCCTGGAAGAGGAGCAACCGGGACAGAATCTGGCACCCCGACCAGGACTAGAACCCAGTGTGCCAGTGCCGCAAGGCGGAGGATTAGACTATTGAGCCGCGGTGCCAGCCTTAAAAACCTTTTTAAGTGATAAATATTACATTTGATTTCTGTTTGTTGATAGTAAATAGAAATACAATTGATCTTTTATCCTGTAAATTTGCTAGATTCTGTAATTCTAGAGACCCTTGTAGGTTCCATTAGATTTTCTACATGGCTAGTAGATCATCTGCAAATAAAGACATATATATATATACACACATGTATGTATATATGTAAAATGATCTTTCTCCTCCACATTTTTATCTACTTGAGAGGCAGAGAGAGACAAATACAGAAAGATGGACAGAGTGTTTTTTTCCACTGGTTCACTCCCCAAATGCCCACAATGCCTGGAGCTAAGTCAGGCTGGGCCTGGGGCCTGAAAGTCTGGTGG